>NW_026712911.1:600000-939656 GCF_030625045.1 Achroia grisella
TTTTTCTTTGGATATAACGTTAAAAGGAACATTTTGGGAGTTATTGAATCGTTAACCGCTTTGCAGCAGTACAATAGAGTTCAACGATTCATAAAATACCTATATAGATAGTGTATTCGAATATTCGAGTAAAATCTTTTGCTTTCGATTAATAATATGTAATTAATAAACAGAAATTATTACCACTGTGTTATAAAATAATGTATACCATACTAAAGTTCACTTTATTTTTATTCTTAAATCTACATGCATATAAATTATATACATATTAAACACAATATATGCATATAAGAAATATATAATCAGTGAAACTGGGTGTATGTAGAATGTTTGTGTCGCCCTAATGACGTGCACGGGCGCCGGGCGGTAGGACGGGCGCGGTGGGGCGGGCGGTTCTGGTGGCGGCAGTGCAATTTTCTCCGCCCGCACCGCTCGTGGGCCGCGCGAGTGCGCTTTTCCGCGAGGGGCACGCCGGCCCCCTCGCCGCCAATGCCGGGAAATCGTGCAGCTCTCGGCTCAGTCTGGCTCAGCCGTCGCGGCACGACGACGTTTACACGCCTCACGCGAACACGCTATAATCGAACTGCACTCGTGCGGACATAGCGCGCGCGGCCAAAATAAGTGAGCTCGGCCGGGAGCGAAAACTCGTTGCTATTACTAGTGGTACCTTCAGGTGGCGCGATGCTGCCTGCGCTGGTGCTCCTGGCGCTGGCAGCCCCTCTGGGCCTGGCCGAGGCGCGTCGACATGCACCCAACTTGCGCGAGGACGAGCCCGCAAGACGGACTATACGTCCCGCCGGTGAGTGGTCGCTGCCAACGATATAATCTAACACTCCCACTGCAATTAAACGCACATCAATCTGCCGCATCTAACGGCCGATGCGTTGCATCCGCATCTATATTTTATCAGATGCGATTTGGAACACGCACACCTAAACGGTGAACGGGTACGACACGTGTGTTTATGTAAATAATTGCATTCCTTCGTTATATGCGTTGTTTTGGTGACTAGATCTATTAATTACATGTAGTAGGCTCGTATGCGAACTGTAACGCGGTCTCGGTTGATTTAAAGTAGGTACTTATGTTTATCAATAGGCGTATCGTTATCAGCGGGCGATACGGTCGTTACTTCGGTGCCATAATAAAAACAATACCACGTGAAAGTGGTAATACATCGTCACTGTATCAACCAGAGCGGCAAAGAAGAGGCATGTCAAAGATCTATTTTCGCAGGATGATACAATCTGCGTTATCGGGCAAAGACACGGGTTATGTAAACTTGCATGTGACTTGCGTATTGTTAAAATTATGATTAAGTACCTACAGGTAGAAAATAAATGCAACAAATACGAAAATGCATATTGTCTGTAACTAAAAACATTAACAAAATGTTATAACTATATATATATAAATTTGCAAAATCATAATACAATTGAAATAAGGAAGCATCTTTCCTTGCATGTAAATATATGATGTATACATATATATGAATATTAAATCTATTACATTATATATTAACTAGTATGTATGTGTATGCTATGTGTATTTAACTATTAATTATATATAAAATATAATATAACAAATATATATTTTAATCATCCCCTCTTTTTTAACTGTCCTGGGAATCAAAAAGGAGAATAGTACTATGAGAATTGTTGGATATATCGAAGCTGATCGATCGCCCTGGCTGATAACGTCTAACCACTAAAACATGATCAGCGGATTAAAATGTTTTTATAGATATAGTTAGAAGATATACCTATAGAATATACAGTAATTCACAGCAGCAGCTTAGAAATCGAAAAGAACCGAGATCTTCAATTTGTCATAGACAAGTAATTAAATAGTAATGAAGTTAATTATTACCTAAAAATAATGTATGTCGTTATGTATTTTAATTCAAAACTGCATCTCATTAAAATAATTTCAGTAGTTTATTAAAAATGTAATTGATAGACAGACCACTTTCATGTATGTACATATAATATGATAATTCAAGTGACGAGAGGATAAACCTGGAATTTCAAATTTCATGTAGCTATCATTAGTTATCTCGTTTCAGTTTGACATTTAACTGTGATGTATAATATTATGACACTCGAGAATATCAATATCGTACGATTTGGTTATCTTATCATAAACTTCATATGATTGCTTTTCTTTAAAAGTTTTTAATTCGTCTATTTTATAGCGTAACATAAAAATGATGTAACGACGCTTCTTAGAAATCATGTAATTTTCGATATGTATAAAATTTATATCTAGGTAATTACTATAATATAATTTACAAAATAATAACTAATTAGTTTAATAAAGGTACTTACTAATCAGTTCCTGGGCCCTGGTGACTTAAAAATACGTAAGTTACGTACGTAGTTATTTTGCACACTATATCTATACATATATATAAAATTGGAGTGTCTGTTTGTAATATTGAAATAATCGTTTTTTACTACATGCATATAAATACAAATACGGTACATACACCAAAATAACATTTTTTACAATTTTTGTGTCAGTCTGTTTGTTCCGGCTAATCTCTGAAATGGCTGAACCGATTCTGACGGGACTTTTTTTGGCAGATAGCTGATGTAATAAGGAGAAACTTAGGCTACTTTTATTGTAGAAAAATAAAGTTAAATTCTACGTGGGCGAAATCGCGGGTGCAGCTAGTAATCAATATAGGTCATAATAAAAGTTAATACTTAGACTTAAAAGAACATTTAATGAGGACGTTTTTAACAATGAAAATATATTTATTAATAGGAAACATAGCTGAAAGATAACTTAAGTGGTAATTATAGTGTAAGAACATGAACATCACAGATATTACAGAATATGTTTCGCTGAATGTCGTGTCATGCGTTGCCGTTCCTGGAGACTAAAGTGTTATGCTTAAGGAGGCACTGCTTTGCTGTTTATTGGGTCTTCTAAATTCACTGCTGTAAACAGGAAAATAATTTGCAAAGTAAACTGTCGATGGCAGCAGAATATTATAAAATGTTAAAATCAAATGACGGCTGAATGGGCTTGAAGTTACTACGCATAAGCCTACACTAGAATTTTTAAATGATGATCAAAAAGAGTTGATACATTACGTGAATTAGTTTTATGAAGCGTAAATGATGCCATAATTTTAATTTTCGAACAGTTATCAAGGACTTGTTGTCCGGATAGGCAACATGACTCATTTTCCCCGTCTGCTTTCATTCATTTACCGCCACGAATGAAAGTTACTAATGTTTGCCAAGATTATCTTAACTACTCTGCCAAAAATCGTATTACCGAGAACAGAAAAAAATTGGAGTCGTGTGTGACGTCTAGACAGTGGATCGAGACAAGACGTGACATGGTATACTTATAATTGTATAGTCAATTGTCATTTTTTATGTCAAACTTTTTAAGTGGGAGGTGGTGTGCTCCGTTATGCAATATTACTTTAATTTTCTATTAGTTTTATAACAATTCATGAATTTCGAAGTAAACGCGGCGTTATGTCATAGAGAGGTGTGAATAGGTTCATTAGTAATTGCATGTATTAGTAATTCGTATTATTTACATTTTGGCATGTATTAGTTACATTTTGGTCTTCAATTGGACCCAAATAGACTTACCTAAGAAATAAACTTACAGAAGTATTAAAATAGTAAAATATTCTAATACATCTCAGTATATATATATATTCAATATTATTCATGATGAATCTGTTAGCTGTGAGGTGTAATAAAGTGGGTGGCAGCAGTCACAAAGGGCGCGCTAATTTCAGAGCGGACTTGCGTAAGTGTAGTACACACGAAAACAACGCGGAACGACTGTTGAGTGTGCACCACTCCGTCCGTCCGTCACCTGATGTTCTTCACTGTCAACCGATTATTTTCTGTTAGGTGTGATCTTGAAAATAAAATTACAGTTTTAAGTGGTAGTCTGTAAATTTATGAGGATTACTCAAGTATCATAAAATAAAGGAATTTATCGTTCATGTACATTTGTTTGGGCTTTCCCCGTAGATATATGACATTCCTGGGACTCATGAGTAGTACTTGTAATGTTCATCTTAAAGTTGGAAAAACCCTTAGATAAGTCTTAGAAAAATGTGTTCACTTTATTTAGTATTTGTCTACAAATGAGTTTGAAAATTTTTCTGGTGCTGAGATGTATTTTTAAATATTTACTTTTAAAACATGAGCATCTTTTTATGTGTTGCAATTGACTAGAGTCAAATTTCCCAAGATCAGATTGACTTATTTTTAATGATATAAAAAGATAACAAGGGATTCTTATAAAATTCGGTTATAGGTATGTGTAAAAGTAAGCGTTTGAAGAGACCCTATATTGATGTTATTTATCTAATGAAATATCTATATAATAATAATATTAGCGCTACACAAAACCTTAAGATTAATTAAGAAAATATATCTAATAGCAATTAATTAACATGAATCGGTGTAAAAATGAGCGAAGTCATCTTGCGTTCATCGTTCGTTGTTTTGAAGAAACAATTTCTAATTTTTCATCAATCAACTATATCCATCAGAATGTCAACTGTATAATATTTCACACAAGTATATTCTTTGTCAGAATGTTTTTGTGAGAAATGCCACCTGTCAAATACATAATAATATCAAGTTTTATCAATGGTACCTATTTTAAACTTGTGAACAATACAATGATATTGAATAATCAGGAAGCCATCGATGTTATCAGGTGCAATTTTCAAGAACATTAATTCAGTTCTGAAAACATACACCTACATGGTTATGTATAAAGATAATTGTATTAATAATCAATGATATCATTATTACATACCCCTTAGTTTGATAATTACAATATTTCGCAATTGAAAATTACTTAGAAAATAATCGTAGAACGAACACTAAAGTTTGTCATATAAAAAACAAATGGAAGGTGGAATGGTAATTGCAGTCTGCGTGGAGGACTTATTTTATTATTAATCAATATAAACATATGATATTTTGTTAGGCAATTTTGATTAAAGTATATGAAAATTTAACATCAATAATATAACATCTCATTGTTACATTGGAGTATTATGTTATTGTCGTTAAATTAATTGGGGAAATTACACGTAGGAATATAGTTGCAATATACGTATGTACATGTTGCAATCGTAGAATATGGTAGTGTTAATTTATTGTCAATAGATTTGGGTTGAGGTAATTTGTTATGCATACCCAAACGAATGCATATTGGTTAATCCTGTATTCAAATATAATAAAAAATCAATGAAATTCACTATATATTTCTATTATTACTATTCTCTTCTGTATTTTTTCAAATAGGTTATTTTTTTATTAATTCTTATTTTTATATTTGTTCTATATTAAAACTAAAATCTATATGGTTTTGTAGATAGCAGATACAAATTGCTATTGCTGTCACATTAACTATATTACACGTAAGTTACCTCTTTCTGAAATATTTGCTGGAAGCTTTGAATAAACATGATATATATATATATTATGTTACTCATTCGGCAGCTAATGCGTTTAGAATGAAAATGTACTCGACAATACTACGCTGTAACACTAATTAATGATAAACATATTAGTATGTCATTGTACAATTGTGATGTTACAAATATTTCCACTACTAATAAATTATACTTCATTAAAGTAATACTTGTTTAGTATAGTATTATATGTTTTCTATATACTTCATAACCGATTTTCTTAATGATTAATATTAATATTGAAATGAATATACTCTAATTACTTATATTAATATTCTTTATTATGTTTTATTTAGTTCTCTTCACAAATATGGTTGCAATGCATCCAATACATGTAGATTTTTTATGATAAAATTTATTATTATAATCGATTTGCTGTGACGTTCTGGTGTCTGAAATAGCCATAACCTATAATACAGAACACCAAGCTCCCACCCGATATGTGATATAAGTTAAATAAATGATGAAATCTTATATTACACTAAATAAACTATAATTATACAATGTTTAGAGATATTAATAATAGGTAATTAATCAGGTAGAGAGTACATGGTAGTAGAACGAGAATGGCGAAAATGAAAACAAAACAAAATAGAGAAATATATGTTTTACAAATCGTATACTGTAGAAGAAGAAGAAGAAATAATCTTTATTCAAATGAACTCATTACAAGCACTTTTGAATAGTCATATTTTGATTCTACCACTCATTCGGAATGCAGATTCATCACAAGAAGAACGAGCAAGAAACTTGTGTGTTGCTCTTTTTAATAGATGTTTTTTTATATAAATAATTACAGTATAACAAGTGAGAGGCATGCGATAATCAACATAGAAATCGCTACGCACTCATTATTAGTGTAATTAGATAATATTGTCAGTGCTATGAATTTAAACTTTTTCTATAAAAACATTATTATCGTTAAGGAATTCTTCAATTTTATAGTAAGCTTTTTTGCAAAGGAATTGTTTTATTTGACATTTAAATCTTTTTTCTGGCAGGTTTATAACAGACTCTGGTATTTTATTAAACCTTACGCAATGTCCATAAAACGAATTACTAACTTTAGCCAAACGACATTTAGGTAAAATCAGTTTGTTATTGTTACATAAGCTTTTATTGGTGCAATCACTAACTCTTTTGAAACTGTCTATATTTTTCCTGGTATAGATGATATTTTCATAAATGTATTGAGAAGCAACGGTGAGGATATTTGATTCCTTAAAACACTCTCGCAATGACTCCCTGGAACCCATACCATAAATGGAGCGACAGGCCCTCTTTTGAAAACTAAATATTGTAGTTATATCAGCTGCTTTGCCCCATAACAAAATAGCATACGAGATAATGCTATGGAAATAGCTAAAATAGACAAGTTTAGCCGTTGCCACGTCTGTTAATTGTCTAATTCTTCTTACCGCATAAGCGGCAGAACTAAGTCGACTCGCTAATTTAGCAATATGAGCACCCCATTGCAACTTGGAATCTAATGTGATATCTAAAAATACAGTTTCGTCAACAAAATTAATAGGTTTATTGTCCAATACGATTTTTGAATCTACTGGCCTTACATTGGGGAGAGTAAATTTGATACATTTAGTTTTATTTGCATTTAGTAGCATATTATTAGCAGTAAACCATTTCAAAACATAAAAGAGAGCACCATTTACTTCGTCCATATCATCAATATGTCGATTGACTTTGAATACTAATGAAGTATCATCAGCAAACAGAACTATGTCAGCTATCTTTTCTACCATATAAGGAAGATCGTTTATGTAAACTAAAAATAAGAAAGGACCTAGAATAGAGCCCTGAAGAACACCCATTTTAATACTAGTTCCCTCAGACTTTACACCATTTATTTCAACAACTTGCATTCTAATATTTAGATAGGATTTCATCATGCTTAGTGCTTCATATCTAATACCGTAATGTTCTAGTTTGAGCAAGAGTGTTTCATGATCAACGCAATCAAATGCTTTTGAAAGGTCACAGAATACACCGATAGCATCCTGAGACCTCTCCCAACAGTCAAAAATGTGTTTCATTAAAGCTACACCAGCGTCAGTAGTTGATTTACCGGCTGTGAAACCAAATTGCTGACTGCGAAGCAGTCTATTTATTTTAAAGTGTTGAAGCATTTGATTGAGCATAATTTTTTCAAACACTTTACTTAGTACTGGTAAAATAGAAATGGGCCTATAATTACCTACTTCAGTTTTATCCCCTGACTTATAAAGTGGAGTTATTTTGCTATGTTTCATTAAATTGGGAAAAACACCGTCAAACATACATTTATTGAATATAGTTACTAAATATGGAGCAATAACATCTATAGCGGTGTTAATAACTTTAACAGACATGCCCCAATGGTCTTCAGTATTTTTTAAATTTAATTGTTTAAATGTTTTCGTAATTGTAGCAATGTCAATAAATGTAAATTTAAATGTAACCGGACACGAAGCAACATTGTCAATAAGGAATAAATGTAGCTTTACTTAATCAATTTCATATTCAAGACGGACTTTTCCATTATTCCTCTATTTCATTAGTAATTGGCACGTACAGATATATAGCAGTTAAAAATGAAATAGAACAACAAACACAGGTGGGTTTGTGTGCTACATAGGTTCTACATAATATTATTCACAATCTATTACAGTGATAAACGTACTTAATGTTAATCTTTCTCTTATGTGAAGAGACCCTTGTCCAGTGTGTCATTGGGATGATAATGGATAAACTGTATTAATTTAACTACACTACCTTTATTTCACAGTGTATAAGAAGCAAGAGAGGGAAATCTCGAAATATAATAAGTCTTTACGAAACCGATAGAAATGTTTCATATCTGATTACGTTACGTAAACACAACTACTTTGTATTTAAAATGCGAAAATATATATTTGATAACAATATAATTTTAAAATTGTTGCAGGTTAAAAGTATATTAATAGGCAATAATTAAATTGTTTGTTATGTGATAAACATAATATATGAAGTTAATAATTTGTATCAACACAGCTATGAGTGTTGCGGCTCATAAAATATTGAATATGTGCAGCTTTTAAAAATTGGCAGCAATTTATTCTGGCAACATTGTAGTTTTAGATATCTGGAAAAGCAAACGACATTATGGACGTCGTATTAAATGATTTATTTAGTTTTAAAACAACTATTAATAATGTTTCTAGTTCGTTACATCTTTGCTTTATTGAGTTTTTAGTCGTTTCTTAAAATATAAGAGAGGATAAGAAAATATTACATTATTGTATGTATGTTGGTATGTACCCTCCTCCAAATTATAGGCATATGTTTTTGTAATGCTTTTTGCTTTTAACTAGCTGTTACCCCGACTTCGTCTACACAAAATTAGACTATGTGACGGATATAGGCTAACATTTCTGTTAAGAACGTGTGTTATATGTACACGATACATTCTATCTTCATATCATCATAAAAAATATGAAGATCCGTACAGCATCTTTATCATGATGTCTATAAATACAATTTCGTATGAGAAATATAAGTATGGATTCACAATTTAAGAAGTCAAGCTAAAAAGAATTATTCCGCGATTACAATGATGTCATTAAGGGTCTGTGCAAATCAATGATATTATGTGAATTGTTGGTCACTAACGCCATGAATCGTTGTTGCGTATGTCTGTAGCTTAACACGTCGCGGCTCAGGACATTTATGTCCAATTCAGTGCTGGTTCATTGCCCCGGAGCCTGCGCAACAAACGATCCGCCGAATGACGTCACATCATGTGCATTGCACTCAAATTGCATTACGAACTAAGCTGTCACCGAATCAGGTACGTTTCGTTGCGTACATTTAACAGGACAATACCGTTAATGTTTTAGATTTTATTTATACTTCATGAGTATATTGGAAACACGAACAAGTATTGTCTAGGTATCTAAGACCTACATTTTATCTGTATCCATTTTTATCCTTGTAATAACAAATAAATATCAACTTCATCCTATTAGATAGCAGATTTTTATATTCATAGAAAGTATGATTATATCTAAGTTTAGTAAGATTTGAAGCCGCATGCGCATGGTTGATCGCATGCGTGCTCTTAGTAAATATTAGCTCACTTAATTAATTCCCAACGAACTCACTTCCACGAAATTAATTGAGGTCAAAGAATTTGAGTGCATACATCTCAATTGAACATCAAGAGTCATCGCCACATATGGTCGGTAAAGTATTCCGATTTCAGATGTATGAAATAGGTGAAACGTTTTTTATTCACAAAGAATATGGGTTTAATCATAATTCTGTGGAACGATTTTGTCATTCGTAATCCGTGACGCCTCCCGCCGCGGTATTAGCAGACAATAGGCATTAATTTTCAAAAGCGAGATAGGAATGTCGTCGGCGCAACTTCGGGCAGGTAGGATTTTTGGCACCTTTATGATCAAATCCTGGCGTGTCATAAGCCACCCACGGTTACTCATTAAGCCGGTAGTCAACAAAGGCGCCGGGCCGACCATAACGCTGTCAGATTATACGAGGCGAAAGACGGGCGGGTCGTCGGCCCGAGGTGCCCTCGCGTGCTACAATTGCATTCAATACGCCCCCACGCGACCCGGCAAACCAAAAAGTTAGAAAAAGTGTGACGGTGGGTTGGTGTGGTTTTGATACCATCTCGGCGCCACGCGGACATCGCGCCGCCGCCGCCCTGGCGCGGCGCATCCGAAATCGCCCGTTACCAACACAGTGTTTCAATTAAATTCGACCATAATGTAACTGTCCCCGCTGTTAAAAACCATGGTCGCTGTCGAAGAAGGGTATCACCCGCATTTAATTAGAACGCTAAAGGTCCAGTAAAATATTGCGCACCTTAGAGAATTTAATGTGTCCGCATGACTACCGAGAAGCTGTTTGTAAATTCTAAATCTGAACTTTCAGATTTTTTTTATGGAATTCCATGCGGACAAGGCGAGTCGTGGAATTGATTGTTTATCTTTATTGATACAAAAAATTTGTATAATATGTGCCGTCCCCATCGTGGGTGCGTGTGTGTCAGACGAGTCACGGAGCTCCTCCCTTCCACGTACGGGTGTTCTTGTTATGAACTTGAATTAAATGAATGACGCAATTGTATGAATGGCGCGGGCATGAATGTGAGTCGGAAGTGCAAGACGCGCTTCAGCACGCTAGCCCATTGCGCCAACACACGTGCATCCGCCGCGGCTCCGCCCGCACTTCATTACAGAATCGCTCTGCTATGGCCTACCACCTGAATGTTCTATCATTATAGATGCCACTTAGGCCTAAATAGTATTTGGTAACATTTTCAGTATCTATGTAATAAATAATATCAATAAAATTCCTGACTCTTTGGTACGATATCATTGTGTCCAAACTATTTTTATATATATAGATACTTAATTATCATTAACAAACTAGAAGAGTTTAAAAGTCTGAAAATTAATACAGAGTGAATAATATGATTTTTTGTATTCGAATATCATCATCATCTTCCGCTATTCAGTTTTTCTCAACAAATACGCTAAAACTACGGCATTCAAATTGTCATTTGGACGCGAAATTGATTTTTTAATAGTTAATTAATATCTTGAAAAATTCTTAACTTTTGTTTTGTATTGCATTTTTGAGATAATTTCGTGAATAGGTATATTAATATGTTATTTAAAGCTATTGCGAAATGAGAAGTACGAATATTTAGTCAAGAAATAAAATGTGAAACTTATCAATTAAATCCAAAGATTGCAATACATATTATTTGTGCGCTAATCACGCAATATTCAGGACATGTTTCAGTTTCAGACGCAAATTAATTTGTGTAAACGCATTTTATTATTATTTCCAAATTGAATACATAGTGTTTGAATATCTTCTTGTGATAACGGTGTAGGAATATACGGGTAATTTGACTTCTTTATGTAGTTATCTTTAACAACCTTGATATTTATTCGTTAAGTTTGTTTTTTTATAAATTTATTTATATCTTTTCTGCGCTATGAAGAATATATATACATATAAAATTATGTTCTACCCACTTTTGATAAAAGAAATTTTTATGTATTAATATGTTTGGAAATATAAATAATATACTTAGTAATAAATCTCTTGTCTTATTTATAAAAAATATTCTATACTGGTTTCATTAGTATAATACAGTAAATGACACACTTACAAATTATTCGAGTATTTTTAAACATTCGATTAACGTCATGAAAATGTATAATTGGTACATGTATTGTTTGTTTTTACAAAGTCGGTACTTGTAGTTCAGTTGAAACTAAGAAAAGAGTATGATCGTCATCACTACCGTTCACCACTACAACTGTAGGAGTGTATTTGGTGTAATTCGATACAGGCGCCACTTGGGTATGCGTATAGTAATTTGCGTTGTCTGGTAAACATTCTCGAGTCGACTGCGTAATATGCTTATTGCGTATCGACAAAATAAGGGAAACAGGATTTTTACAAGGTTTCGCGTCATTTGATACTGTAGTTGTATTAAGACACTAAATATATTTTATGTAAGTACTAATAGTAGACAGTATAAATGATTAGAATTGTACATGAACTCAGTTACAAATAATTTCTTCTAGACAAGTGACACACTTAACAATACGAAGGGATTCGATCCAAATATATAATAATTATGCAAACGTCTTATGTTATCAAATTTAAATAAGGATTTCTGATTGTTTTTATTACTTACATAATTATTTCGAGAACATCAAAAAGTATATGTAGTATTATACAATTATTTGACATATGAGTTATTACACATTTTGTGTTGGTATTAGTGTACAAAATTATTAAAAAATTAAATAGGTATGGAAATGAAAAGAATATGTACTTACTTATTTTATAGACATGAATGTGGTATATAGTTAACAATTTTAAACGTTAAAATTTGTGGTTAAATTTATGATATTATTATTACTACCACCACTGGATTCTAATGAATTAATTAATACCTACCGTAGTACATTTTTCTGAGTATTATATATCCCATTATGACTTTTGATAATGATTAGAAATTAAAAAAATAACAGGAAATAGAAAAATAGTATTGTGGCGGATCAGGTTAAAAGAAGGGTTGTTTAACTATTTTTACTAAAATGATCATTGATTTAGATAATTAATTAGGTATACCAGTTCTGTAGTAAGAATTATGTTGTATGAGCATATGTTCAATACTTTTTAATAACATTATATTATCTTCGAATTTAGTAGGTCAAATATCAAATAATGATTACCAACCGGTTACGGATCAAGGGATTGTTGAATTTGATTAACTTCTTGAGTTTAGATTTCTAAAAAATATTTCGTTTCAAATATCAATTATTTTATTCGGTTTAGATTTGCTACAACTAAAAATATACTTAAACATTAAAAAAGACTTATTTTTTTAATATATATATTGCGGAAGTTCCAATGCTACGTTTACCAAGAATCTAAATGAAATTGTGAAAATAAGTTATCTGTACTGCAGATACTAATATAAAAATGGGCGTTCCTCAAGGTTCAATCTTAGGGCCATTTCTCTTTTTAATTTTTATAAATGACCTTCCCTACATGGTAGAGAAAGTTGCAGATATAGTGTTATTTGCGGATGATACTTTGTTCGTGTTTAAAATTGGTCGCCAATGTAATCATTTAGACGATGTAAATTATGCTATCTCTGCTATATTAAATTGGTTCACATGTAATAATCTATTATTAAACTCCAACAAAACTAAGTGTATTAAATTCACGCTTCCTAATGTAAGACAAGTAAATACGCAGCTATTGCTTAATGATGAAATAGTAAATTTTGTTAATGATACAGTTTTTTTACGAATAACAGTGGACTCGAAGTTACAATGGGGGCCCCATATTTCAAAATTAGCCAGTAGACTTAGTTCTGCTGCTTATGCAATTAGAAGGATAAGGCAATTAACAGACGTGGCGACGGCAAAACTTGTATATTTTAGTTATTTCCATAGCATTATGTCATATGGCATACTGCTGTGGGGTAAAGCTGCCGATGTAAATACTATATTTATTTTACAAAAGAGAGCCATACGTTCTATTTATGGTATGGGTTCTAGAGAGTCATTACGTCAATGCTTTAAACAATCGAATATCCTCACCGTTGCCTCACAGTACATTTATGAAAATATTATGTATACAATGAAAAACTTAGATAGTTTCAAAAAACTTAAAGACTGTACAAGTAGAAATTTATGCAATAAAAATAAGTTAATTTTACCTAAATGCCGTCTACACAAAGTTAGTAATTCATTTTATGGTAATTGCGTAAGATTCTATAATAAACTGCCAGAATCTACGCTAAATCTAACAAAGAGGCAATTCAAACTTTATATTAAACAAATGTTATGTAAAAAAGCCTATTATAGGATAGATGAATTTATAGATGATAGCAATATATAGCAAGTATAAGTTTATTTGTGGACAACGTTATAATTTATTTTTCATACTGCTTTCTTGATATATGATGGCGTAGCGGCTTTTGTATTGATTGCCGCATGCATCCTCATGTAAAGTGCGAATACTGTAACTACCATATAGTAATTTTTGTACCTGTGACGTAGTCGAGTGGAATAAGTAGTCATGCTCACTAAAATGTCCAGACATGTGGCGGCGTGGTGGGCCAGGTCATTGGGCTCCCTAAAATATGGTCGAGCGCAGTGATAGCTGGCTCATCCGTCATACTCGTGAACGAGTGCTGCTTGTAGGGACTGGTCTGCTCTTATCACTACGACTGATTTAATCTTATTGTGTTTTTATATTTGAGCTTAAATAAATTAGTGCTGGTTGGTAGTTTGTATTCACACGTTTCGACTTGTAAAATGTGAACTTACAAGGATTGTTTAAAAGAGCAACACACAAGTTTCTTGCTTATTCTTCTTGTGATGAGACAGGTTTCCGAATAAGCGGTAGATTTAAAAAAATGTTGACTATTCAAAAGTGCTTAAATTAAGTTTATTTGAATAAATGATTTTCTATTCTATTCTATTCTAAACTTTTATAAGTACTTATATTTCTATATGCATGTAAGTAAGTCCTGTACAATGATATTAAAAATATCGAAGATTATTACACCTTAGTAAGTAGGTACTTACAGCGATAATAAAGATAATAGTAAAGATTTTTGAACTCTACATTAGATAAAACTCCGGTCTAAGACCCCATGTGAAATTGTGGAGTTGGTATTAATCTGATTAGAAAATATTTCATCAGTATATCACCTTGTAGTGCTAATATATGTACGCTATGTATTATAAACATGCGCAGTTAATATATATGTACATTATTGTACATACATAGTTAATAAGTAATCCGTTAATTTATCAACATGCCACATGTTTAATTATTATCTTCTTCATTGAATTACGATTCATAATGAATAAATCAATATAGGCAATACAGTATACATATATAGCTATACTTTAGGTCACAAATGTCATAATACACGAGAAAAACTGTTCTTTGTGCCTTGTAATCGTTTGTTTACTCGCTAAAGGAATAAATTAGCAATTAATTATTATAATTAAAAAGTCTATCATAGTGGTTGTAACAAGTTTTTCTAGTTAGTAGATATTATTAGAATTAGGTATATAATAACGCAGTTAATTCATAAATTGTATCTATGTGGTCTTGGTGACTGATTAATATAATTTACCTACATTTTCTAAATGAAATAGATATGAAGATAACTAACTGTTCTTGATTCTTAGAAGTTTTCAAATATTCAAAAGTTACATTGCATAGATATCTATGCAAATGAATTCTTGATACTTTTATCTCTTTTTACAATAATACCTTAATTTATTACCTTGAGTCGTTCATTTGTACTTTTAGTGAACTACTTAGTAAGGAAAATAAATTTGGTAAGTTTGATTCATCGGAGCTTTGATCGGCGTCTACGAGATGGCACTATAATATAATAATATCTCAGGACAATTCACACAGCGCCATCTAGTCCCAAGCTAAGCAGAGCTTGTGTTATGGGTACTAGACAACAGATATAAATACTTGGATACATTTTTTTTGTAAATAAGTACATATTATACATATAAAACACCCAGACCGATACAAACAAACTCATGAATACAAATGTTTGTACCATGCGAGAAATCGAACCGGAGACCATCGGATAGTATAGCAGTGTGCTAAACTACTAGACCACCGAGGCTGTCATATTATATATCTATGTGTAGACATTGTTTAGCTAAAGTTTTCTTTATTGTTTAGGAAATAGACTAAGGACTATAAATATGAAAACCTAAAAATAATAAAATAAAAAAATAGTATATACTTTTTTTATCTAAATCACTCACATTAGTATATCGCTAGATTGTAAGCGGTCAGTGTGGTTCAAATATAAGAATCACCATAAAAGCATCTAATACCATGTTGGTGTCTAATGTTGGTCTAATACCATTATCACCTTGACAATCTGCATATAATAAGTCTTTAAATATAACAATATATACAATAATTCATCGTTTAGATTATTAGATATTTTTTTAACAATTTATTACCGTAAACAATACCATCATCATCATTTAAGCCATTCATTGTTCATTGCATGAACAAGTGAAAAAAGTGGATGAATCTGTCATAAAATAAATAATTAGCTGACAAAATTATAATGGGACCAACACGAGAATCCCTAGCGAAAGGCATAATAATAAGAAACAGTTTTTTAACGTTTACAACGTATACAATTCACAACCTGTAAAACACAGTAAAATTAGAAGCTTATTCTCTGAAACGATTGAATAACATACTGAAATATAATACGTATGTTTAGTTAAAATACATACATAGCAATCCACTTAAAATTCATGCTCAATAAATATTTACTCGCTCACAATTCGCGCCAAGTGCTGCACTCACAATTAATCACAAGGATCCTTTGGCGCCAAATATCAATTTTCCAGTGATTGCTTGCTGCCCGCAGTTTAGAGAGCTTCGACAAATATAGATACTACATTATTTATATTTTAGGGTTGTTTGTTTATTGTTTCCATTTCTGTAATCAAATATTTATATTTAATAAATATTACAAACTGTTTAGAACTTTAAACTTTCAAATGTTAGTAAAGGCTTCATAATGATCAATTTCTTGGCACTAGCAGACGGTATTAAGTTGAGTACAGTAACTGTGAACATTAAGTTAGACTTTTGTTATTTTTAGTGTATGCCCATATTTTTTTGCAATTAGAAGTGGGTGGTGGGCGAGTGAGTTAGAAGTATACTCATCTCATTACCTTTCGGAATAAATTGTTATACAACATTTAATAATGAATAACTATCATACTGCTTCATTACGATAACTGTTCTATAATAATTGATTCTACAACAAGTGACTTCGGTCGCCTTGTAGGTCGTATTTTAAATGCAGGATCAGGATCTAAGCTATAATTAGGCATAAATCTATAATTTAATCCTCATAATGCAGATAAGATAACATAATACATAATTATAATATAATTAGTAGGAGGTCCTACTTGTACTTACAAAAATCGGTGATCCGCTACTAAATATCAGGATATGCCGACTTAGAATTTTACTTAAAATTTTATTTAAGTATAGTATATACACTATACTTAAATAAAATTTTATTATGATTACCTATTTTAAAAAAACCTATGGGATAGTTCATTATTTATTTGTATGTTTATTATTTGTTTGTTTGTTATTCTGTTATTTTTCCTCTTTAATTCCTATGTAATAATTATATTTATTACAACAATGAAATATTCGTGAATTAAAATCTTGAGTTTGTGAAAGAAGTGGATTATTTGTCTTCAATTGTAATTTATATAATATATATTAAATTCGTTAAACTTATTTTTTAGTCTACTTTAATATAAAACTCATGCCGGATGAATGCTATAATGTAAGAAACCATTGTTTTGAGTGTACACTTTTCTAAAAGTGGTATATTGTTTGTATAATGGAATAATTAAGCACCATTATTTTTATGATTATTAAATGCATTAAGTTGTTTTACAAATACTTACATAATTTTACATAATTCAATAAAAGAATTCTTCTTTGTAATATTTAGTTAGAGTATAAGTATAGTTTTAGAGTATAATTAGACATATCAATGTCTAATTATATCTATAAATTAATATTCTGTCTATTTTCTGGATGTAAAATATGTTACTGCTTTCAGCGACGATGCATTTGTGCAATCAACACTTGGTATCTGACTGTACCTACTGTACGAGGGTGGGAAGATAAAGCTAAATTGTCGAATTGAATATACGACAGCCATATCTAAATAGGGGGCTGTCGGTCCGGTTGTACAGTTGCACTCCTTAGATGGTCACAGGCGACGTCCGTTTCTCTTACGCTGATCAAACCACCATTGCACACCATTACACTGTGTATTATGACAATGTTATAGAAGAGTACTGGACTGCCTTGTAGATTTGTAGTTTGTTTACACACGTTCAAACACAATTTAATTAAACTTTATACCGCACTATGTGCATTCCGCGGTGATATCTTAGCGGAATGTTACGTTAATAATGTACATATATGCATAAGTATTTTTTCAAGTCATTAGTTTATCCATTAAAATTGTATTTTACAAAAAAATATAATAGTAACACAGAAGAATAGTTTAATATGTTTGATATTTAAAATGTAATTAACAGTTATTATTTTACTAGTTCACTGCGTAGGTTCTAATAAAATTACATGATATAACAGAAGGTCAATGGTGAAAATTGCAATCTTAACAGGTAATAATCTTTTATAGACAAACATAGGTCATTAAAAAAGAGAGCAGGTGTCGCAAGAGTGACTTACATTTATTTTTACATTCGCGCTATGAAAATTCAGAACAGAATATATATGCATGCAAACGTGTTATTCGTACAATTTATTTAAAATCTTACTCTCGAAATAGACCCATAAGCAGTAGTTCATAAAGATAGAGATCGTTACAAGCGTGAAGCAAATAAAAATGATATAAAAAAACACGAGAGTGCTTCGCCGTCGACGGCTCTAAATCCCCAAGACCGCGCTCTGTCAAAATATTGTCAAAGTGAATTCCGCGCGTCCAATATATTATAATGATTTTCCACTTGGCAATAATCCTAGCAATTTATTTCGATCACAGTAGATATTAAACCGCATACCGCATATATCTAGGCGTAGATTCGTTCTGATTCGGGCTGGGTTATTGAACCTCCCTTTAGGCTGACAAAGGCGGTGGCTTACCAAATTGTGTCTGGTTTATGGTAGGCGGCACAGTGTCTCGTATGGGAGCGAGTTTAGTCGCGGCCGTGGTATATTTAGTGGTGATGGCGTCTCCCGAGACGGGCGCGGAAGCGTCTGTCACCAGCGTCTGCGGCCGCCTGTTCAGCTGCCATGTCTGTTCTTTGCTGCACTATAATGTCTGCAGCACTAATTGGCAAGGTTTCAGTATTTAACGAAACGCGTTTCAAGGTTATTAGCGTACAAAAATAAAAAAATATTATCTTCTTAATATTATTCTGTAGGTACATATCAGGGTCACTAATGTATTTTAAAGTGATGTGAATGTGCTGGTAGCCACTAACCTACGAAATAAGTGTATGGTCCTTTCAATTATATCAGAGTTTGATAAACATAGGCTTCTTTAGGTTATTACAAAGTATGTGTATAATTTTATTGTACTGATAAAAATAATCATTTGTGAGTTCTGTTACTAGTAATTGTGAGCAACAAAGTTTATAAAAGTCATAAACTAATGGAAAATATCCTCAAATTCCATGTCTCAATTTCATAAATATTTCAACGAGTTTTATTATTTATGACAAAATTATAAAATACTTGTGAAAATATAGTAGTGACTCATGATTCAGTTTCCCCAATCAACTGCCAAAATGAGGAAGCTCTCCATACTTTTTTGTTTATCATATATTTTCGCTAGATCTGAAAGGATTTCGTTAACTCTGTTAGGAATGTACGATAGGAATTATTCGTGATTTATTTATGTTTTTCTTGTGAAATAAAATATACTTTGTAAAACATGTAATTTTTCGAGACATAATCTAGGTAATTATGAATTTAGATATTAGGATTGCAGAAATACACATGAGTGGTGTCAAACACTTAGGAATACTAATTCGCAGTCATCAATTGCCGTAGTGTTAAATATGAATTTTCATAATACAGGTGTAAATAGCACACAATAAACATAGGAGTGTTTATTACATGTTAAAACTTCACTGCATAATATCGAATATCTACTTTAATAGCATCAAAACCAACATTTAGATTGTATTTTCATAGACATGGTATAATAAACAGATAAAATTTATGAGAATTTATGAGTATTTGGAAATTTTGCATAGTCGGATCGAGAGTGTTTATTATTCATCATAATAATGTTAATGACCTCATGAAATTCAGATTTCAGACGATAGTAGAAGGGTGGGAGGTTCCGCCCACGGAATATATGTGTGACACGCGACGCCCGTCGTCCGCAGCTCGACACTATAAACATTATCTTGTTCACACATTGATTTTATTATGTGTAACGATCTGTGTCGTGTATATACATAGAAATAGCTAATTTTTTATAAAAAAAAAAACGGCGGAAATAGGCTTACTGAATGAACAAAACATTTTTCTAGTATTGAGATAATTTATATGAATATTTTATCGTTCCCAAATGTCAGACATTAAATATTAGGAGATAACTTTTGCATCTAAATTATTTTTGTGAGCTTTTTATAAGTAAATGTAAATATTATATACTAGTTGATTCGCGCAACTTCGTCTTCATTTTCATTGATACTACGTTCCCATTGGCCGAAGCGTGATTTTAACAAAATATAACCATTGTCTACAAATGGGCAACTTTACAATAAATGTTCAATTTGAAACTACAATTTCTGATAATTGCGCCATTACTGTACCAAACAAATAAACAAACTCTTTTATTTTGTAATATTGGTATAGATTTATTTAGTTATTAGATAATATTCCTTTAAAAACTCATTGATTGAAAAAGACAGTCAATTTCGACATGTTAGACAACAAAGCGGTTTATTTATAAATATTTTTATCAGGGTTAATTTATTTATATTCGTTATACTTACCAAAGTTACAGTTACCTAAATATGATCATTCAAACAATAGTATTATACATTTATCTTGGGAAGCTAATGTCTGATTGACATTGGAGTTGTATTATTTCGCAAATTAATAGTGCTGGCAGGATATTCAACGGCTGTTGTAGGAATTAGAATTAGATCACATAAATACAAGTCAAATTATAATTCGTTTTTGAGTTGACTGAATGTGAGGACTAATCTCACGTATGTATCCCCATCTTTGTAATTACCAATTCACTGTAAATATTTAATTATATTTAATTTTTTTTTGAGATATCTTTGTTACTTTATTTTAATGCCAGATTGTGACTAGTTTAATCCTGTTACACTATTTGGTAGTCTGTTGTTTCCTACAATCTGGGTTAAACCAGCTATAAACCGTTATCTGAACAAAGTTGTCGACTGCGTACTCGTAGATACTATTAAATTACAACGCCTCTAGCCGCGTTGGCAATATTTTGTTAACGTATGTTGTTGACGCGGCCGTATATCACCCGGTATCTTCGATTTTGTATTCTGTCTGAGTGAAAAGAAATTGAGGTGATGTTAAAAACATCAGTGAATAAGTACAATGTAAATTTCTTTTAAATTATGAACTTGCTTGTGTTATACTAGATTATATATTGTAATATTCAGTGTCTTATATTATATTGTACTCGTATTTTTATTATATGATTTTACGTGAAAATATTACTTATTCATATTTTATGCAAGAAAAAAAAATTATACATTATTTTATGCGACGGATGGTCGTGCGCTTTTGTGGGCGTATTTTTTCATTTACTTCGAAAAACTTTTGGACAGGTATGTGGATAAATGAATATTCTCGACAAAATTATTGAATCTGGTTACGATTTTACCATGCAATCGCAAAATATGTTTTCATTGAATATGTTAATTTCATATAGAAAATCTTTGCTTGCTAATAATACAGGATGGTACGTATGTAATATGAATAAATAATCCCATACATATGCTGATCCTTTTGTAAATCATGGACCTGTTTTACAATTGACAACATTGTAGTGACATAGCAAAGGATATGCACTTTAACTAGATTGAAAGTGACCTTGTATTATATAGTAGAGTCGGATTCTGGACAGCAAACTGGAAGAACATTTGCGTTACAAATACTAAGCGGGTAAAGTGGCAAGGCTCTCAACATCTAGACGAAATGCACGCACTGCCATTGCTAGCGGCGGTGGTGGCCTGCATGGAAGTATAATGTCACTGAGATATGTACTAGAAAAACACCGCAATCCACCGCTACCACAATCAATTGTGGTTATATCGCCACATTTGACTTTGTTACTCGCTGTAATATACTTGTATCACAATATGCTAAATAGATGTATAAATGAATACAATGTAAACAAATATTATGTAATAGTTTATATAATTTATTATTATATATTAATTTCAAATTTATGTACTTACCAACTTGTACTGTGTATAAATTATTGGGCATGGATAAATTATTTAGTCCTTATAAATATTAACGACAGAGTCAATCATAGTCTGTTATATTAAATATTCTGTGGTACCATTTATATCTATTAACGATAGTCATTGCTTTACAAAAAATGAGCAATTAACTTGTTAATCATTACGTGAGTACAAAAAAAGGATAAATTTTTATTTTCTGCACGTCTGGCTTATAATGTTTGCATGCAGTGTCTTCTCTAGTAAGTACATGAGAACATTCTCAATAGTAACCCGGTAATATTTTTATTGGCCGATATCTGTGGTCGGCGCCTGCTCCATTAGTCATGTGACAGTATCGACAGCAGATCGGCCCTCTCTTTAATTCCAGTCGACGCCCTCGAGACTGAACTCTAGTTATATGCAAATCTACCCGCCTGCGCACCATTTGATGAATGATGCGTTGATGCACTTTATTCAGAGCTGCAAATGTTGTAGATATTTTTTTATAAATATATTATTCAATCTACTGCATGTTACTGCAGTGATATTAGTTTTTTAGTTCATGTAGTAATCATTCAACTAATATCGGATTTTTTTTGCGTAATACTCAAAGTTTTCCCGATAATTGTCGTATAATATCTTATACGAAAGATATAAATAATATAATTCATGCGTAGGAGACATTGATTATAATATTTGTCTAAAATATCAAAACATTTTGAATAGAGATAGTAGAGTCCGATGGAATCTTTTGTAAATACTCGAAATGGTAATGCTGGTATACGCTGGTAATAAAATCAGATATTGGGATAAGAAAAAATGTGACTACTACAACTTCAATTATATTCGAATTATGCAGCAGCACAGAAAATCCAATAATACGAGTAAGTACTAAGTAATCACCTGATTTAGAACAAATTGAAGTCTTTTGAAACTGTCGAGCTAACGAGTGAGCATCGATTAAGAACAATGCCGCTTATCGGTCGTTACGCAATTTGATCCGAGTTTAGTATTAGTCGCACACAGCGCATCGTATGAATAGTGCTGCGCTTGCTGATAGGGTTTCCAACAAAACTTACCAGATTTTTAGTCTTCGATACCAGATCGTACAGTTTTGATTTACGGAAATTTATGAGAAAATTTTGATTACTGCAAAAGTTTCATATTATTTCTAATAAAATTCTCTGTTTTAGTGTGTTTTTTTTAATTACTGTAGGTACACAATGTAAGTAACAACCCTTACTGTATTAGTAGCTAACGCATCTACATACACTATGCACGTGCAAGGTGCGAATGAGAAGATGCGTCGGCCAAAATATTCACCGTCATCCATTTGTTAAAATATGGTAGTAACGTACGAGGAATCAATATGGAATATGTTTGCCACCATAATAGAATAAAAAAAAATGTATATGAGAATATTGTCTCTATTTAACTTATTATATTTTTTGCTACTTAATTCGTATGGGTTGTACAGATGATACAATCTGCAGTATATTAACTGCAGTGTGACTATCTTATAATCTTAACGTCAGGTGATGCACTGCGGAATATAAATTACATAACCTACTATAGGTAAATTATAACATTATGTAGTTAAGTGTTAGCAATATTTGGGCATACTTTAAAATAGATTTTGGTATGACCGATTTAGCCCGAAGCTCAGCACGACATGTATTTAAAGATGGTTGCACTTTTTATTTGTGCGTTGCGGATTGCTTAGCATTACATACTTGGTTATAATTAAAATAAATATTTCTGAGTGGTAGGGTCGAATGAGATTATTGTCTTCTTTTTACGAGGCAGGCAAGGTTTAAGGATGGCAACCCTGCTTGCCAGTGTCTGCACACGGGTCAATGCGCCCTCTGACTCACCATATGCGACATACGTAGACTCTATCACATTATTACTTTCTTATAAGGTTGCCGTGCTCAAATAATGCATGTTATGCAACTGGCCGTAATTTGTGTGTTTGTTGCTGCTATTAATCCACTCCTTATGAGATCCTTGCCGCTCTTGTGTTGTTACCGACGCTCTATTTAACTTTTTATATTTTTTGCCATTTAACTCGTATGGGCTGTACAGATGGTCCAACCTGCCGTATGTCAACTGCAGTATGACTGTCTTGTGTAGTAGTGTCTTACAGCGTCAGTTCATGCACTGCGGATTACACATTACCTATTCTACTATAATTTGAGTAGGTATATCAATTTGTACTCAATAAAATACTATTGTTAATATTTTTCATATACTAACTAGCTATTTACCAGTTTATATAGGATAAAACATAGAATTTCGTTAAATCCGGTCAGTATTACTTATAAATTTATATGATGTCGGCAATATTTGGGTATACTTTTAAATAGACTTTCGTTCGACTTAGCTCGAAGCTCAGGACGACATTTGTTTAAAAATGGTTGCACTTTCTGTTTGTGCGTTTCAGATTGAATGGTTTAGCATTAGTTATTTGATGTTATAATTAGAAATTAGATTTATATTATTATATAAAAACTGATGTGCATACAGGGATAAAATATATTATTAATTAATATATAATTTTTTTAAGTAAAATTAATTATTTTTAGTTAAGTAGGTTATTAATATATATTTTTTAAATATAAAGCATTGCTTATGGATGAGACTAAGACATATTATGGAATACACATAACACTTTAAATGCCCACAAAGAATATATTTTCATTATAAACAAAGTTATAGTGTCTATTTACATGTTTAAAAAATAGTTTTTGTAATTTTTATATATGTAATAATATGTGCAACTTGTTTCTAGACATGATAAATTAGAAATGTAAGCAGCTGCTTTTTGATCTCATAACTATTATATAAAAAACTGCTTTTGGTTTGTAAAAATATTTTATAAACGGTTTTTTTTACAGACTAAAGGGAACCTTTTGAAATTTAGGCCATGATGACTTTAGCTCGTAACACATAGTAACGATGTATAAAATTATATTTCAAAATGTATAAAGCACTGTTTTTATATATCAGATTAATATATAGATATATATTTTCATAATATTATCAAATCCGCGGTAGACGATTACAGAAATTGTTTATGGAGGGTTGCCGATTACTGATGTACAAAAGGGCGTGAAGGCACGCATGGCCTCGCGCCTCCTATCTGACCGATCTTAAACGGACGCCTCCGCTGCATACCAAATTAACCTGCCCACTTGCGATTATGAGCGAACGCATAAAAGAAAACTAATGCGAACGTGTGAGCATGCAATCTTTTTGTTCATATTGATCTGGAATGGTGTTGGATCATTATGTGTTGTGTGAATCACATTTGTTCATCACGTAGATCGGGTATGCGTCGCGGCTTTGAATTATCTATTCTGTTTCGAAAATAGTAATAATAGTATATTTTATTATTATTATTATTATAGATACAATGTATAATATATATAGTTCTTTTCTTGTTGGGAAGTAAACATGCGTTATGTTATTTTTTGCATTTATTGTTGTGATCATTGTAATATTATAAAAAGTAATAAATGTTAGTATTTTAATATATAAAAAGCAACTATATATAATCGGCATTATTACTAACGTTATTGTATGTATATGGAAGATATATGAGAAAAACTATTGGAGAATTTTATCGACGTAACAGAACTCTAAACGACGATTGCGAGTTTTGTTGTTTTTATCTTTTTGAAAATTATATAGGTACGAAGTGGGATGCCCATCTAGTCTATTAATAAAGTATCTACTATTAAAAGTATTATTTAGTGATTATTTATTTCTCATAGAGATCTTTTCAATTGGTTAGCAACTGCAGGACAATCTATTTATTAGCCTTACATATTATCAGAAATCAATCTATTGCGTTCATGTGAATATTGATAATTATTTTAGCTTGTTTTCCAAACAAAATGAAACGTTTCAAGCCCTGGCAAGACCGGTATTAAATACATTATCGTGTTATCGATCACCGTCCTTAAAGCTTGCAATTAGTGGTACCTGAAGCGACGCGAGCGCAGACCTCCCGCGCGACAGAACGTCCACAGCGCCGCCTTCTCGTCTTTATGAAATTATCACTAAATTGAGAGATAAAGCCTGTTGCTTCTGACATGATAATAGTGGCTTGCGGCCATACTTTCCTATTTACGTCCACAACTACTCGAAGGGCGATTGCTGGTGAATAATGTTATGATTCAGCGTATGATTCTGTTCTCCTGACCATTCATTCTTGTTTTGTAAGCTGCAAGAACGATGACTCGGAGTTATAGTAGTGTCTTTATGTGTTACAAATATGTTAAGTTAAATCAAACAATATATTTGATGTTTATACGTTCATACTGTGTAATTCAATTTCATTATACATTTATTTTTGGATTATAGAGTACAGTTTTCATGAAAGAACCTTAATAAAGTCAATCTTAATATTTAAACAAATAATACTCAGATTTCGGCCTCCAGCCGTAGCTATTACATAATAGTATCGAACCAGTTATGTTAATATAAATTGTTAAATGAATAAAATTATAAATTGTATGTTAAATAGGTTTAACATCTTTTCTTGTTGCACGTCAGCATATGGTTGTAATTAACGGACCTAATGCATATGAATTGAGCGGCGCTTTGGGGGGCTCCGTTTCAGCTCAATAAGGGCGCCCGATTCTCCTTAAAAGGCACTGTCACTTACGAGGCCTTTCATAACACTTAATAAGATACAGTATGTGCGAGTGCAAAATTTCGTGTTGAGTCCGTGAGAGCAGTCACGAGGCGCCAGGGGCCGTGGGACACGGTGCGGGTTTGTTTTATTTGCATTGCCTTATGTTGTGTTGCTAATTACATGGCGGGATGCTTTTTAACGAGCAATTCAACGGCACGCGCTCGCGTTTGCACGCATAGCAATCGTCGCGTCGCCGCCTACACTGCGTCAAGCGACCGTGTTGCACATCATAAAAATCCAAGCATATCTGCAGTTTATTTCGCTTGTTTCATCTCTGTACACTCTTATGTACGAATGTATAAGTAGGTTCTTGGCATATTTAGTAAACGATCTTTGTATGTTTTTATTGAAATAACAGTACGTGATATAAAGAAATAAGCTGAATAAAAAGAATGGTGTACTATCTTTCATTTCTTTATTTTCCAATGACTGATTTTGTTTTCAAAAATATGCCAACATTGTTTACTAAATATATTCCCAGTATAAACAGAAGATTGTAGTCAGTAGTATTTGTAGTAACAATCGCATTAAGTCAGAATGGTAAATATTTATAAAAAACAAAAAAAAAAATATTCTGCGAAAATAAAAATATGTTATTGTGATTGACCATTAACTTTAGCTTAGCTTAGTTCATTGTATTACGTAGTCAAAATTTGGATATTGTCTTATTTCTTGCAATAAAGAAATAATACGAAAAAAAAGATGTGACCTCAAAAATTACATATATTTGTTTATTATTGATCCTATTTCATATATATGTCTATAAGACATAAAATATATTAGAAATGTCTGTAGATATTATATTTCAACTGTATTTAAATTACAAATACTAAAAACGTCAACTCACAACAGTTTTTTCTTTCACGGGTATGTAATTTGCGATAATGTCTATTTAATCAATTTTTATGTCACCATTACTTTGATAAAGAAATCACTTGTTGATGATTATTATCTAACTATAAATAATTAACATGGAAATTGACTATGAATTACCCATATTTTAAACACGAATAAATAATTACTCCAAAAAAATATTATGTGTTATAAAAAGTAGACGTAAGATAAAATGTAAGATGGAAAAACCTGTACCTTTTTTTTCCTGAACTATATATGATATGATGTATGAACATACGTCTGTTCGTCTTTGCATAAACTTGCTAGAATATTTTGCACGAATATTAAGACGTTTTAAGAGGTTTTAAAACGGTCAAAGACAGTGTAATTTGGTCACAACAGTATAATCTTGAGAATGACGTTTAGTTATAAATGTTACAATGTATTTGTTTAAGAAACGCTCGTTTAAAATGATTTGGCTGACTGGTATAATAACTTGAGGTTGGATAATAAATACTTTTTAGTTACATGTACAAAATAAGAATTCACTTTTTTAAAGTCTAAGAAGATGGAATATGGGGTTTCAATTTTTCTACCAAGGTAGATGCATTTATCTATCTACTCGTATAATAAGTATAGAATATTTGATAGACATTTTATACCATAGGTAATGTCTGGATATCATGAACTGGTAGTCAAAACATAGAGGCCCGATGGTTGATAGAGATATTCAGTGGATTACGTATACAGTTGTAAATATAATTTACTTCGTTCCGATTGCAGTTGCACGTTACATACACACTGTTACTTAGCAACAATACTTATTTTAAATGTGATGGATTATACTTTTTCTACTTCAATCAATGTGCCTAATACGGTCCCTTAATCCATTACATTTAAGACATTCTCCATCTCTACATTTAAATAACATACATAATATAAAACAATATACAGAAGAGTAAACAATAGAACTACTAGCAAAAAACATATCCAAAATTAAATCTGTTAAAATACTAATAATTTCTGTTGGACCTAATAATTTACTTCGTTCCGATTGCAGTTGCACGTTACATACACACTGTTACTTAGCAACAATACTTATTTTAAATGTGATGGATTATACTTTTTCTACTTCAATCAATGTGCCTAATAATGGTCCAATGACATTCTCCTAACAATCTGATAAATGTGAATTGAAATAAATGTAGTATACAGATAGATCATAATCTAGAATATCCAGTGGGTAAGGCCGTTAGATATAACTAGTATTAAATAAAGTAGAAAAGCAGTGATTCCGAATAATAATTAAAGGCATTAGAGGTTTGATGAGGTATTTCTTCAACACTGATCTTACAGATGCAGAATGTGTGGGTCATACTGATTGTGAAGATAATAATGGAGATAGACAACATTTTTATAAACATACGGTTGTAATAATAAATTAGGCATTAATTCGTGACATCCAAAGTGCTAAGCCATGCTGCATAGCGGTGACGGAGCCACAACAATAATTTAATATTCGTGATTGTAAATTTATAGCCTCTTGAGATCATCACGGGTTAACATTTATTGCACTGACGCAAATATTATATATAGTCACATAAAATGGGTACTTAAAGTATCATTCTTAAAATATTTGTATAGTCAGTAGTAATTTATGTAATACAGTTTACTTACTTGTAGGTATCGGTTACAAAATATGTACATATCACAATGTGTTCAAAACTAAAGTATTTTCAAGTATTATTATCATTATTTTTTATTTTATATGACTGAAATAGTAAGTGAGCTAATAGAATGTGGGTAATTAATAGACTTGTAAAATATGAACATCATTACTAGGTACAGAATACCTAATGATTTGCAATTTCTGCGTTTTTTCATAGATGAACCCAGCATGTCCATTAGTGGGTAACAAAAACTCCTATAGGTAAACCTATTAAAATACAATTAATTAAAAAATACAATCAATGTCCACTACGTCAAACCACATATTATACAATTGACACCTAATTGGATTTTAATTAATTAAAATTGCTTGACTATTAGATGTTCGTGTCTGTTTAATAGATATTCTTTTAAATTGGGTCATGGAAACATACGTAAAGATTATTACGTTGATGTGCAAAAATAATAATAACTGTAAAAATATTGTCTTTTTTAATCTATACACAAAAGAACTATGTACATTTTTTATCTTTTTCTTTATATTTCTTATATAATAATTATATTATATTACAAATTATTATCACTGATTTATTCATGTATAAAATATCGTAGAATCGTAGAATTTTGTAAAGAAAGATACACTGTATGCTCAATGGTATCCTCCCACCTAGCCCATTAAAGCTTGCAGCTGGGTATAAGTTGTGCTATGATAACATGAAGATCATGAGGATGAAGAGAAGGCAGATTGCTCACAGTAATTTTGCTGACACTTTACACCACAATAACATTAAACCCATCAAGAAAAAGGTTATTCCGTCTTAAAAAGCTGGCAACACAATTCCCCTAGTGATGTGGGTGCCCGGCTATAATTACTTATCATCAGGTGAGCCGCAAGCTCGTTTGTCCTCTATGCTATGAAAACTATTAGATTCCATTAAGGTACTCATATGTATAAAAAACTATTGGTGTAATAATATAATATAATATAAACTGTGGTTATATTGTAACAACTGTTATTGGTTTTATTAGACATATAATATCATACATACATGGTCATATTGATGCATAGGTATACTATACTATAATAGCGAGTCAAGGTAATTTAAAATATTCCATTTATGTGTTTGCATTAACAGCAATAAACAAAGGTCATGTACTTTTATTAGCAAGAAGTACCTACTATTTAGTTTTTATGATATAAGTATGAAATCATATAACTACAGTGTAAATATAACAAGTAAACTATGCCTTGAATATTTGTATATGTAAATATATTATTATAATACAAAGATATTTTTTTTTAGATCGGATATGAAAACAAAAGACTTCCAGGTAAATGCGATGACTGTGAAACTACCATTAGTTTCATAGTCATCTCATTTACCTCGAAGCTTTTCTTTTATATTTCTTTTTGTCTTATAAAAAAACCCTTTCATGAATCGTTACATAGCAATTATTGAATTATTGAATGAATATATTAATCATGTACAAAAGTACTATAAGGAAATTTTATGGCTATCTTCGCGTAGATTTTATTTATAGATGTTAGTTGCAAAATAATGTCGTTCTCTACTACGAATATAATTTAATTGAGTCAAGATGGACTTTTTATTTGGTCTGACAGAACTAATTCCTCTACCTTTGCCAATCTTATTTGACTTTTTTTAATGCTGATTTAATATTTAAGTAATTTATAAAGTACAATTTATAATACACTATTTGTATTTTCCAATTTAAAATTTTAGAATGAACCCATTGTTTTCTATTTCCAGAATATATGGATGATGAAATCGACATAACTATCCTCTTAGTGAATGCAGCAACTATATTACACGATTAACCTGTGCTCTGTGTAAAATTTAAAGTTTTATAATTTTGGATCTGTCATGACTGATATTTTCATTATGTGTATGATTAGATTACGTGGTGATTATTCTTGGCTAACAAGGAATGTAATTATACATATTCTGTAATGCTGAACTATAAAATACTTATAAATAAGGTCGGGGAGTGAAGCCGTCGATGGTGGTGTCTCATCGTAGTCGATACATATCATGACTCGAAATGCAGCCTTCCAAATAGGGCCTTTCTTATCCCCAAATAGGTATCGGAGCAGCTGCCAGTTGTTATTGAGGACGCAATGGCTTGCTCGCCTCCTTCCATTGTCTACGAGTTTTTGCTCTTAAAACACTACCTTTTGATTCTATAAGTAGCTTATGGAATCTAGGATGTTACTAGTTTAACATATAAGATCTTAATGACTAAATTTTTATTCTTATAAATAATATATCTTCAATATCATTTAGTAATATAAATATAAACTCAGTGTTTTATTGGAATTATGAGTTCTTCGCACTTCGCATAACTTTAAACAGTTTTATTATCTTTACGTAATATAAAATGAAGTCGCTTCCGCTGTTTGTTAGATCATTGCTTAGATCTTTTACACTATGGACGGATTAACGGATTTTAATGCAGTTTTTAGGACGTCTTGCATGTATAATACATGTACTCTCGTGAAAAGGAGGGGTTGGCAACTAGTGTAGCATAAAAGGTTGAATGAAACATTGATTGGAACAAGTAATGTATTATAATTTATACTAAACAGGATGGTAAAGATGGAAATTGTTTGAAAGGTCATGTTTTGTTAACTGTTTCGAATTACCTGAAATTCTAATAAAATATCTTATATATAAACTATGACTTATGAATAAACTTTGAATTCATTTTGATGTCAAAAATAAAGTTTATTGTATCTAGATGGTAACATAAATTATTTTGATCAGACTGACCGTTTTCACCCATAATTTATGGTACTTATAAAATCTAACTATGACGGTCACTATGTTTGAATGCAGTGTCTTGATGGTTCTTCTTACTTAAATATTTACATTCGTGAACCGTCAAATACGTAAGGCGACAACTAAAAGCTAAGTGTAAACTTATCGCTAATGTCTAAGCCAGTTCTACAAACAAACTTACACCTCGGACTGAAAAGAGACACGTTTGCGCTCGTCTAAACGAAGAGATGGTAAATAGTAAGCGTGACTGGGAGTGGGCGAAGTCTGAACGGTGACACCCACCGTCACCACTCCAGGCGTGATAATATTTCATACTATTCAACAACGAGTTTATCTTCATTCCGGACATGTTTATGCTGACGTTTCTGTTAAGCAGTCACTACAGTTACACTTTATTGTGATATGCAACTAGCAGCCGACGTGCCAGGTCGCGGCGGGAATGCAGCCTTGAAGATTGATCGTCGAGCCTTAATGAAAGGAATACGCACGAACTCAGTAACTCCCGGCCCGACGCCCGACAGATTATTAATTGCAATTGAAGGTCAATTGGTATGAAAGAACTCGTTTAATATGTCGGCGCGTCGTTAACAGGGTCGAAGAGATGCCCATCACTCATATGGGAGAATGTGGCAGATTTTAAATAAACGATAGGGAATTATGCATGCGTGCACGCGGGCGGCCCTGAGCTATCGGGGCATTGTATTCAAATCCCAGAGCGTCAGTATGGGGCGAGGACGGTACGCGCCCGTCTTGCGTCGGCGCACGACGCGACGTCGCGCGACCTGCGTCTGCGCTGCGCCAGGAATCATTACTCAAACTTGTACGGCACGCCCGTTAGCCTTCAATTGATGAATAAATTAGTAGGCATCTACTACAAATACTAATTTAATGCACTTATAATGAAACAATGACTAATATTTGTCATTCAAATTATTATTATGTATGATATTTGTGAATTTTCCAAGGCAATTCATTGTGTACAAATACAGACATAAAAAAATGATAGAAAATATGAAATTAAAATAAAGTAGTAATATACAATGTTGCATATTATGGGTGGTTAACACGTTTACACCTCAAGGATTATCTTATCCTATCGCTACTTAATAGTAATAATTCTATGATTGAATACAGCAAATACGAAGTAAGTATTATATTGCAGTAAATACATAGAGTCGCTAAATATATGGCTGCGTGTTTAGTTAGGTACTTATTACATTATTTATTTACAACCCTGACTGTTGAAAAGATAGTAAAAGTAGAATAAATTTAAATTATTAATAAAGCCGGGTTCCAAATTTAAATTTTAATTAGGACGGTCTGAGGCGCAGTGAGGCGGTCTGTCACCAAACACGTATAAATAACGCTTTTAGTCGAGCGTCACATGGTCTCTTTCGCCACATCTCTGAAGTAAGAGTGTTTTATCTATATAGTTCCACCTTTTAAAAAAAGAAAATATTTATGTGAATTGACTAGGAAGGAAAAATTAGTAATCAGGCAAGGAGATTTTATGATAATAATATTATTTTCCTGGTATTGTAAAATATTATCGGCGTTTGTAGATTATGGCGTAGTAAGTCGCAGTATGATCATTGATAAAAGAGATAAACTGTTGCCTCGTTAATGTTCCTAGAGAAGTAATATGAGTATATAATTTGATAGTATATCGCTGAAGAGATTAAAGAAATAGAATAGTAGTGTGTATATACGCGTATATTACTTAGTGCTTATTATTGACTGAATAATGTGACGATATGAGCACAACTGATTCGATTTATCAATCTTTTAAACTATTATACATATACCCCGGTACCTTTGATTCTTCAGTGGATCTCTATTATGCTCTCATTATTCATATATCTATTAGAATAAGGATTTTATAAATTAGAGAGAATTATTAATATTGTAGATTACCTAGCAGTTATTAGTCTTGAAAAGAGAGATGCAGGAAAAAATGTTTTTTTCAAGTTTTAATCTAATTTGTAATGACTGCAGTTCAAAGATGGATAATAAGAACTAGAATAACAAATCCGTTCGATATATTTGGACAAGTCGAGTATTATGCAACACTGTGTATAAACATTTATCTACGTCTAAATTGAAGTAAACAACACTTGACGTTGACATGACGTATCTTTCCAACGCTGCAACGTCATCGTTAAATAAAGATGCTTTATGAATATATATATATATTGATATCTATACATATATGTATATTTAAACAAAAGTCACTCCCAGTGATTATTTACGATAGATCATATCACTAAAAATGCTACAGTCCCGATTATGTTCAGAATTAATTATATCTAACTTCACAATTTCAATTTCAGTACTACCCAACTGTATACATCACGAGTACACAGTTGGGTATTTTGTATTTATAAGGATTCACATGATTATGCAAGGCGTTTACACGCGTTTACAAAGTTGATTATTACTTTGACCGAGGTGTTTGCTGTTATTTAACACAAATATACGAGCTATGATAAGCAACAATTGGAAAATTTGTAGGCAGATAGTATCTATGTTAGTATATGTACCTAACCTAACCTAAAAGTGTCAATTTTCTAAGCCAATTCTAAAACTTATATCAATATTATATATAATTTGCATAACATTATTTTTATACCATCGAGTATTCAGAATGTCCCACACGTGTCACAATAATGATCTGTTAATAATTTATTGTAATTTTTTTTAATAATATGTCTATAAGAAATGTATTTATTTTTTAAAGAAGTAATTAAATTTTTGTGATAAAATTTTTGTTACCATTTACCTAATTTATATTCTGATAACCTTATAACAATATTTACACACGATAGAAATAAAATGTTAGGGTATTTCAACAATTATAATTATAGTTAGACAGTGTTTTGATATTATATGATCTGTGGTTATTACTCTGTGTAAAACTGGCCATATTATGTATTTGCTCCAATAATGTGTCTTTTATGGTCTTCCATATAAGGGTTCACGCGACCAATGCTGTGAAAACACTACGCATGTGAAACTTAATAAAAGGTGCTGCGAAATTTTAATATTTTTCATGACTCGTATATTATTATGTATTAACACTAGGTTTACGGGCGTTTCTTATATATCTATCTCTACGAGCATCCGTCAAATTGACGGGTGGATGAAAATACGTATTTATTTTTAAAAAATCAATTTATGCAAACTTAATCTGAGTTTAACAATATAAGGCTTCACGTAAAAATAAAATACTAATAAGTCAAAGTTTTTGTTAAGTTATTACGAAAATGATAACAATAATATAAAGGCTATATAATCATATTTATCGAGGACATTTTTTACATACGTATTGAATTTCTTTTGTGCATTTTCCGCATACGATATTTTGTATATGTATTTTTACAATACATACAGCAATTACTGCTTCTATTTTTATTACAGTAGCCCACTTGACAACTTTTTCGCACTCCCGATGTTGAAAGTGACCGATCTGAAACGTCTGAACTGTAACGAACGTTCTCCTTGTTTTTTCCAGCTAATTCATCGGCTAAAGAAAATATAAACTCCTTTCTGGATATTTTCGATCCGGTACACTCTTTGTACAATATCCACGCGTTTATCGCTGCCAAATCTAAAATATTATAAAAAACTTGGAGAGGCCATCGAAAACACCCTGCTTTCACACTATATTTGCGTCCCATCTGCTACCGAAGTCTGTGAAAGTTCCTTGTGTGTGTTGTTTATGTTTGCACCAACACATGAACTGATTATCTTTTCCATACGACATTTAGTCTGCTGCACGCTTTGAGTTTCGAATAACGCGAGGATTTGACACCCGGGCTACACAATTCGTTATCGAGGCGCTATTGAGACTATGAGTTGGGGGGGGGGGGCGGGGTCTTAACCCTTTCTATTAGTCTTATATTTGCATTTAGAGGTATAATTTTACAAGCGAAGCAAATATATAAGGATTGTTGACGTAATCAGCTAACCCGTCAAATTGACGGGTTCCGTAGAAATAGGTATACAAGATACAATTTTCAAAATTTATAAAGCTTAGGAAAATACTAATTGTGCGTATAAACTCTTTTAATGAAATTATAAATTTACAATGCAAAATAGTTAAGATTAATGCTATGGTTTTTTGCGTGTTTCATTTCAAAGTTTGAAATCCGTCAAATTGACGGGTCCCGTAAACCTAGTGTTAAACGTAACTCATGTTTATTATTTCAATTTACTTTTAATCACTCATTATCAAATATTACAATTATTAATAGAATGGGATTTAATATATTACATAATAACGTTTATCTTGCTATTTAATAAGAACAAACAGATAAACAACTACCTAATCGTGTATTAGGTACTTAGACATTTTGCGAAAATTGGATAGTAATAGATACAATATCTAATCTGATTGATTACATGAATTGGTAATCACTAATCTTTCAGGCTGTTGTGTACTTGTAGTGCAACAAGTTGTTACCCACGACTTTGTCTACATATATATTCATACTTTATTTCACGCAATTCCAGATTATTTTTATAACCATCCTGGTTGTGTCATCAAGTTTCACCTCACAAATTTCAGTCAGCCGTTTAGTAGTAAAAAGGTAATAAATAGATATACACTTTCGCATTTGTAATATTAGTAAGGATATATTTAATGTCCATAAAGCGTATGTTTACATGCGACCTATCGTTCACCTTAGCGAAAGTATGGTCATCTTATTATCGAGTTTTAATATAAAACATATAATTTCTGTTCATTTATGCATCGCCTACAGCCAGTTTGACTAGTTTTAGTTAAATGCGCTTTATATATTTGTATTATAACAGTAAGCTCTTATATTTTATAGTGTTTATTTACGCATATGCGGCTTAGGTACGGGCTACTTTGTACACTATAGTTATAGGAAGCCGACGTTGTATATATATATCTAAGTTATATTAAAACGAGTTTTCTAGAAAATAGCAACAGAAACGTTTGTTTTTCCATTCTGATATTAACTGATATAAAGATATGCTCATTGAACGAAGATGTCATATATTAATTATCCATGACATGCTCCGGTGGCTAGTATCTCATTTAATTAACATTAATTTATAGTGTTTTGATTCTCCTCAATTGATGCAAGATATAATGTTCCGAACAAATAAGAGCAAAGTTAGCTTTACTGTCAAGGTAAATGTTATTTATTTTTATGGAGATAATATCTGTCATAGAATAGTAGATGAAAAAAATCTAATAAAGTCGTCTGCTATTTCTTTCGTCAAGCAGTTGGATTTGCAATCTTTGTAGGGTGGAGTGATATGGCAGTAAAATTATGGGACTCTATCAGGTAACTTATACCATGTAAGTCATGATAAAAAAGTAAAAAAATATATATCTATTAAGAACATGTGGTCGCTTTAGCTTAAATTATTTTATGTCTTCTATCCTTAGGATCAGCTTTAAGCCGATACTTTTTGTATTTATAAGTAAATATTTATATAATTATATTATACATATTATATAATTATATTGCATCATCACGCGTCATTGATAGGTGACGTATACGGTCGATTAATTTGTATCTGTTTACATTCTCGCCAGATTTCTGTGGCAAAGTAGAGATTACTACCGAGGTTCTGACATTTCTTTTTATCATTTTTATTTATTTATAGATCTATAATTTTTGTATACCTAATACCAACGTCATTTAATTGTTCTATTCGTTTTTCGGGCAATTAAAATACATTTTTAGCTGATATTGTTATACAAAACAATTAACATTTTGTTAAAAGGGTTTGTTTTGCTCTGTATAATGTAACCATAGTGGAAGTATTATGTAAAATTTTACAAGAACATTCCCTGTAAGACAACAGATGCAGTTGGCAATATATTTGTAAAGTTCTCTAATCTGCTAACAGAATATCTACTAAAAAAACTGTCAACATAAACAATAGCGCGTGTTGTAGCCAGTAGCGTAGCCCAACGAATTCGCGCCCGCTGCGATTTACCGCCGATGCCGAGCTTCCCGCTCCATAGTAAGCGATTCATGCTATTTTGTACAGTTTATTAACGTAAATGTTGGCATCTCCGCCTGCCCATTAATCTCCATATAATTAAATGATCAAGTGAATTTATATTTAGCCCAGGAAATGGGGCCGTGCTCGGACACGCACCGCGCGTTGCCACCGTCTGGCCCCCGGACCACATTGATGTCCCACAGACTACCGTCAACAACTCAGGCTCTAAACGTTTCCACGAGACGGCGTTGATGTAGTGTTTATGTCTGAAATGGTTCAATATACCTACTACATTATTTTAGCTACTATAAAATGTGCAACGAATTTGTCTGGGAATTTCTTTAGTGTATCTGTTTTTCGTCGGTTCACTATTTTTATCGTTTTCATAATCATCTTGGTATCTACTTCTGTCGGCACTGTCTACAAATAAAAGTCCTCAACAGTAAAAATTTGCGTCCAATTTGTATTCTATTTTAATTGTGTATGCATTAGAATTAAGATTTTAGAGACTCTACGTTTGTGGAACGATAGACCAAGTTCAATACGTTTCTGTTGTCGTAAGTTTACGAATAAAAATACTAGCGACATGTTACGTCAATATGGCCGGATAAGACAAGTTTTGTTTTTCGTGTGAATTATCTCATTATACGTCAACAAAACGTTTACAGATTAACAGTTTCTGAGTGAGCGTATAAATCTGAGGCGTCGCGTCCGTCCATTGGTGTGTTTATCATTGTGCCGTCACATTGCCATTACAATGTCACAACTACTGACACTTACGTAAACTCGGGCTGATTTAAGTGAACCTGATATGCTTTCTACAACAACTGATAACGGAGCCACAAAACCATTAATGAGTGTACTCGCTCGGTGAAATCGCTGAGGAAAAATCTCATTTCTTATTAGCATAGTAGTTGAGCTAGTTTATTCATAATTGGCGGTCTCCCTCCCTAGAGCAGTGCGTGCGAGTCGCGCTCCGCCCCCCACCCCCCTTGCACGCTTGGCGTAGTCCTGCAAATAAATTGCGATCATAATATCGTGCGACAGCGCCCCGGCTCGGCTACAATTAAAATTTGCATTCTGGTCGTCTGATTGATAACTCTGTTGGGTAGGTGAGCCGGCATTTGATTCGTGTAGGCGTATCCATACAGAGTACACATATTGGCCGCGGCGGCGGCTGTCCGCGTGGGCGTAAGACTATATTTTTTACAAAAACGTACAGTAAGCACGTTTACAGGACAGCTGAAATTGGCTATATATATAAAAATTTACATAACAGAGATTATATAGCTCTGTTTTTTGTATATATTGAAGGCAAATATTGTTCCCATGCATTAGGACCACTTTGCAGGTGAATCCTCTAAGTAGCTATGTACAGCCAGTATTTATAATAAATAGCTCTCCTTCTTGTCTTCACTTATACTTTCTATTTACCAACAGTTTCTATTTCTGCCGACTCGTTCACTTGTATTATGTGTGAAATTATTATTGCAATATGAAAAAATGTATAGCATCATAATGGTCTGTTTGACTATGTAACACTATGTTATCTGTGGTTTGACTTAAGTTCTTGAATCCGTTGTATTTTTATAGTATAGTTTTTTTTTCAACCTATTAGGTGCACTGTGCATTAATTAGCACGATTTACAGAAAGAAGAGAAACATAAATTATAAACCATTTGTAAATAAATTTACTTTTTATATATTTTTTTATTACTTTGAAAAAAGAAAATGTTGCGATAGAAGAAGAATCACAATTAGCAAGAAGGCAAAAACAGACAGAAGTTTATATAAATTTTATGCTGCTAAATATGAATGCTATATTCTGGGAAGCCAAATAGTTAGTCGTAATTTTGACGAAAATCAAATATTGGGTAACAAGAAAATGATTTAATGTGATAATATTTTTTATTTTATCTACACTGTTATTAATGTGTCTTGAGAAATCTGGCCTACAGTCGAGACATTAATAACTATAATATCATCAAAACAGAGAAACCAAGTACCTTCAGTATGTAATTTGCTTTACGTTATTTATCTACAAATATGTTTTAGTAGTGATTCGTTTATAGAGCAATGCACGTATATACAGTGCACTCAATCTAATGTTAATCTATAGGAATAATGAAAAAATAAAGTTTATTCCACTGCCTTTCTTCTAGGACGACTTCTTTTAATAAGTAGTATGTTAATATTATTATTGTGTACTTATATATTTAATTAAAATATTATTCTAATCGCAACCTACATATAAAAATAAAGTATAAAACATTATTCAACTTAATATTGGCTACAAGCATATTTTTTGCTATAAGTCCAAATTATAGAAGTGTAAGTATTATTACAAAGTTCCGTATGCCTGCCATAAGTATGACAAAACATTAATAATAATATTTTCTTACCATATAGCCTCTTTGGTTTACCCATTGGTATATGCCAATGTAGTCCATTTTATGTTTCATCTTATGTACAAGTTAAATGTGTAATATAAAATTATTTTATTTATTTATATAACATATATTCATATATTTCTTATTTCTATTTCTCTATCCACCCTAAGGTAGTCTGGAAGAGATTGCTTTGCGATATGATCGCCTTTTGTATATTTTTTATTTAATTTATTTTGTTGTTCTGTATTTGGTGCAATAAAGAGTATCTATAAATAAAAAATAAAATTATGTCACCCATAATATTATATTGAAATTAGTGGATTTGTACCAAGTTTAATTATATACCAGAAAATATGACGATCTAATATCATAATTATCTAATTTGTGACCGGTTTCTGTATATTTATAGATAGAACTTTGACATTTGAAATGACAGAAAAATTGTTTTCTTTATCTGTTTTTAACTCTAGGGCATAATATATTCTATATTAATTTAATTATTGAAAAGACTTGTTGAACCGGAAATGTGAATTCACTTAATACCTATTTAGAGAAGTAGTATTAAATGAATTCATGTTTCCGGTATGTGTATATCTGCTTGGTTTAGCTAATGATATTTGCGAATGAGATGAAAGGAGATTGAATATTAAAGAAAATACTCAGTAAGGACACACAGTAAATGAGCTGATATTTAGCATCTTTTTCACCCGATGCCGGACATATTAAATATATCACGTGATCAAGAAATATTATTTGAATTTGTTTTTATGAGGTGCAACTGTACGATACTCTCATTCTCCAAGTATTCGTAGAATTATATCCAATAAATTATATGCGATATTTTTGTTGAGTAAGTTGGCTCTCGTCCACTATGGGCCTCTGGCCACCATTATCTCACGCAATAATAAGTCGTTAAGCATCGAAATCATTTCACTCGTAATATAATGCGTTAATGAAATTTATAGAAATAACGCACAATCTACATGCCTACGCATGCCTCCCGATATGGTTTCAATGTAATTTTACGGATACCTTGTACCACTTAAACTGTCTACAGCTCGTAAAACTGTCTCAATATAAGTCTTCCGAAAGTTATAATAAGTGAATAAAGTTCACACTGGCGGTCGATAAAATGATCAATAAGGAAACCGAGTGATTTGTATGATTTTTATGGTTTCTACTAATTGGTTTGACAACGTAAATGGCCTTTACGTTGCCTTCTTGCATTTTAATCAGTGTACACTGGAAATAATCATATATAAGTTGAATTATGGACATATAGAACGAGAAGAACCAGTCACAATTGCGACAAGCTGGCGCCGACCGGGCCAGTCAATGAAGTCTACAATAATAAATAAAAGTTGAGGGAAACGAGCCTCTATTAATACACAGACGTGCTGCTTCGTCCATACCATACTTCATCCATGTCCATACCGGCCCACTGTTGTATTTATGACCTCTCGCTATTTTGTTAGTATATCACACACTACTTGTTTAATACAAATGCGTCTTATTATGATTAATTCTCGAAATCTAATATTAGATGTATTATAATATGTAGTAACAATAGTTATATTAATATCCAATGCAACGATAGAGGTAACACAGTTAGGTAGGTCATGACACTAACATATTAGAAGGATATAGCATATTATAGAGATACGCTTAATAGTTGGTGTCTTTATAGCAGTGGCCTTTCTTTATAAGAAGTTAACCATTTGGATATATTTATTTATTAGATAAATATATTTCTAGAAAATAAAAAGAAATAATAGTACAGAGTATTTTTAAAAACAGTCCTAAACTTCTTTTTTAAGTGAAAGAGTGACATCTAGATATTTACCTGGATAATACTATTAGTAAGACTATTTCAAGATTTAATTAAATCGTCTGTTAGGTATATATATTTTGTTTTCAGAATTGTGACTTTACATAATACTGGTGTGGTTATTAAAAAAAATATATATATATATATTTCCTGCATTTTATTGCCATCAGAGCTAAGAGTTAAGATAAAATAAAGTTAACTTCAACTGATAAATACTAAAAGCTTAATACTTAACTATATGTAGGTATCTTGTGAATTGATAATTCTACTTATCATGTACTGACGTGCCCATAAAGGGTGTAAACTGATTCGTAAAACGAGGTCACCTAATGACATAAGTAAACTCAAACTCTATTTAGCCAAAAGTAATTAATCAATCTGGTAATTGGAGATATGCGTCTGTGCTGTTAAGTTACCTACTAACACATTCATATTTAATTTATATAGGTATTAATTTCATAATTATTCGATTGAGTGTAGTGTCTTGGTTATTTAATATCGCGACATAAGAGCACAAATATAAACTATGCCAATGAACTCTTTTGTAAAGTTTTAAGAAACCTTTAACCTAAAAGTAAGAGGCTTTCCCTTACTATTCCACTATAATATGTTTTTTTAAATATTAGCTTTGTAGGCAGAGTGTCACTTTAACTACTAAGCCTACAATTGTATAGTCTAAGTGGTATAATATCCCCGACAATACCCATTTTTCAGTTCACTTAATTGATTGGAAAGTATTTATATCATAAAATAAATTATAAATAAATTCAATTCTTTTCAAATAATACCATTCTCATTTTTATTATAAAAATGCAATTTGGTGACGCTATGAGTCCTGTAAACCTATAGTTATTTCTAAATAAGAAGTTTTTTTTTTAATTACGTATATTGCCAATATATTAATTCCTTAAATTATATATTAGTAACAAGTACAAACGTAGTAACTTCTTATTATATCAGAAAAGAAATTGTAGATAGCTGTATAAATGTTAATGAGTTTTGTGAATTGAAGAGGAAGGCGGTCTGGCATATGGCGCCGACGTCAATGCCGACAACCTTACTCGTATATTCCGTGTATGCAAGTTATCGGTAAAGTTCACAATGTTAAAACAATCGTATCGGGTTACCTTGGTCACCTGCACATAGCTATAATTTATTTAATAATATTGCACATTGTCCCAAAATAATCAGAAAACGTAATCAATAAATACATTTTAATTAAATCTTGTTCTTTAATTGACTATGTATTGAAGAAAAATGTTTACTCGGTTGTTATTATTTGTAACTTTTTTAACCATCTAAGGGTTATTATAATCAACGGGGATTGTTTTTGTATTGATTGGTTTTAATATTTTATATAACATTGATTTCATCTGGAATAGAACTAATTTTGTGAGCAAATTTTATCAATTTTTTTTCTAAAAAATAAAATCGTTCTACATGTAAGAATCTGTCTATTGGAGTGATTATATCTCTGTTAGCTATGAGTGAATCTGGCATGACGCCGCGATGTCATAACACACAGATTACAATTACAAACGTTTAAAAATGTTTAAGTATAAAAAAAAGGTTTGGAATATAGGTATATCACGCAATATAAACATTACATTGAGAATACCAACGAGTAAAACCCCTCCTATTTCTTTTGCATATAAAAAGTTTATTTGTATTCAGTTATCATACAGACTTGAAGTTGTATTGAATTGTTTGTGCATGTTAAAATAGCTTGATAATGATTGGCAACGGTACCCTGTGATCTCTCTTATAAAAATGTATAGGCACAGTTGATTCATTCAAGTGAATATTTAAATCTTATATGCGGCAATAATTCTTATTATTAACATCGATAGACACCTGTTGATGATATTTGATATGGCTACACTTTACATAATACCTGCTACCTCGCCACATCAACACCACACCTGGCTTAAGAACCATTTACACTAGTCTGAATCCCACAATCGGTGTTTTGACACACCAGTTGGGAAATATCAGTGGTTATTAGTTTTTGAAGTATGCCAAAATGAAGATATCTACTATATGACCATAATGCACCGAGTTGACGATTAAACTTAAGTGAAAAGTGGTAACGGCGTTATATATCCCTTATTACCGTGATATGTATTTTATAGGATTATTTCATAGTTACTAAATGAATGTTAGGGTGATAAAAAATCGATGAACATTACTTAAACATTAAATAAAATGGTCGGAAAAAGTAGTCATTTATTTTCGTGAAACCTACTTTTGTACCATTGTTTTACCCACATTTTATATAAATATATAATACATGCATTTATAAAATAGTACTTGAAGTTAAATTACTAATAGTACCTGAAGTTAAATTATTAAAAATATTGACTTTTAGAATTCAGAAATATTACATTAATAAATCCAGTGTCCAGGTAAGAAACTACATAATTTTTACGTTGTAACACAAAATATTAGAAGACAATGGTATAATTGTTTTCAGAATTTTTACTAAAATCTGTAAGTACAAATTTTCAATGATTCTAATATGTTTTGAAATAAATAGTAGTAAATATTCAGTGTTATATGTAATATAAGAAAATAATTGACATCAATCAATGTATTTATATATATGAATTATATAATTACTTGACAAAATCTTATATATATAATTCTCGTGTCACAGTTTTCGTTCCCATACTCTTCCGAAACGGCTTGACTGATTCTCATGAAATTTTGTGAGCGTATTGAGTAGAGCTGAGAATCGGCCAACATGTAAATAACAATTGCGTAGTGATCATTATGATCCGCACAGAACGATCGGAATTGAAAAAAAATAATGGTTGATCTAAATCGTTTAATCCACGTCAAACGGAAGATTGCGGCAAATATATCAGTTGAACACGTCGCTACCGACGCACCCGCTATGTAATACGCTATGACTCGCAAGCTCCGAGGACGTGTAGACGACAGATCATGTGTCAACTACTTTTTGTGCTCGCTGAGCAGATCAAAAGAGTCGTCACGTGCGGTTACTACATCATGCATATAATCTCTTTGGCTCCCACTCATGATGTCCCGACATGAACCACGTTTCAAACGATGTAAGCTAGCCAATACCGTCAAAATGTCCTGCTTAAGGCTAAATTCGGAGTGAACAATTTATACGTGCGGCCCACGCGCGCTGAAATACGGCGCTCGCCTCTTTCAACCCTTTTATGCTGAGGATTTATTGACACGACTTATGCTTCAATAAGCCGATCATATACTTGTGGCCGGTGGATGTGTAAGTAACTCATACTTATCATGATCTATGACACAATGTAACCTCGAGGCCTACTGCACCACGCCACGCTTCACAGATTACAAATTATATTACAGCTTCTAGCGACGCGCTCCGGCTCTGCATGACACCAAAGTATCACAATAGACATATTACTTTCTAAAATATAATAGTATCAAAATCATTAGCCCAATTTAGAAGAACTAAAAGCGCACAGACTTAGCATTGCGTAGTTTCTGCCGGTATTCCGGTATACCATGAATCCTGCATGGTATTTTCTTATTTTTTTGTAATTTATATTTTTATAAGTAAAGTATTAAATAATTTCATTTAATAAAATGGTAACTATACAGTGATTACATATTCCGTAAAGAGATCTTGAAAAAAGCGTAAGTCTGGCGTCACCAATTTTTAGTTCCCTAGCAAAGCGTATTTGGATTTGTGCCAAAGTTTCTGAGAAAACGGGAGAAGGTTACGCGATGTCCCTTGCTTTATATGCCTAAATTGTGTCAAATATTATATTCTCATATATTTTTCGGATTTAAAAAGATTCGAGCAAAGTAGGTGTGTAGTAAAGTCTGGCAATGTTCAAATAGCAGATTGAGCGGGAGTGGCAATGATGACGTTTTCTTGGCACTACGTTATGTTAAGGAAAACAGTTCGTAATATGGTTATCTGGAAAAAATCGGTCGTATATTTGTAATATCACTATTGTATGACCTGTAGTTGTTAAGTAGAACACATACTAAGTTATAGCAGGGAGCAATATGCGTTGTGATTGTTGCATCCTAATCTGGACGCCGGCGCCCGTCACCCTTCTTCCTTATTATGGCTGACATGCCGACAGAGCGCAGACATGAATTTAAATAGATGCCTCGATTGCAACTACATTCCGTGTCAATTTTTAGGCATAATTCGCAAAGTGCCATAAATAATTGATATAAATTTTGCTGAGTACCAAAATTACAGTGTGTGTGATATTTTCAAACAATGTGACGAGTTAGGGATTTCGCTATTAATATTGGTGAATGCTTTCATTAATCGATTCTAACAGAATGCACAGTTTATTATAGTTTATTTAACTAAATAGTTGTAGTTACACTAACTGTAAAATTTCAATATTTTGATAGAGATATTCAGTGGATTACGTATACAGTTGTAGATATAATTTACTTCGTTCCGATTGCAGTTGCACGTTACATACACACTGTTACTTAGCAACAATACTTATTTTAAATGTGATGGATTATACTTTTTCTACTTCAATCAATGTGCCTAATACGGTCCCTTAATCCATTACATTTAAGACATTCTCCATCTCTACATTTAAATAACATACATAATATAAAACAATATACAGAAGAGTAAACAATAGAACTACTAGCAAAAAACATATCCAAAATTAAATCTGTTAAAATACTAATAATTTCTGTTGGACCTATACCGCCCTGATAGAGATATTCAGTGGATTACGTATACAGTTGTAAATATAATTTACTTCGTTCCGATTGCAGTTGCACGTTACATACAAACTGTTACTTAGCAACAATACTTATTTTAAATGTGATGGATTATACTTTTTCTACTTCAATCAATGTGCCTAATATATTTATTAGTTAAAACTACATAATAATTCCTGATATAAAAGTAAATTTCCAATACTTTCTGGACTGACCTATGACATAATACACCAGAATCATAAAAAAACTACTATATTCAATATCAGAGCAAATAAGACAACTTGCAGCGTCAAATATATTTACTTGTGTGCGGGGTAGAATACGCCTGCTACAACATTGAATTTAACCTATATAAATAAGTAGTGTTCAAGTACAGCAAGAGACGACTAACATAAAGATCAATATGTTCTCACGCAACATGTCTCAATCGTTATCAGTGCACTCGTGGTGTGAGGTTAATTAAATAGTTACGAGAGGCAGATAACAGTGACGCCTATTTATAGAGGCCAGGCCACGTTATCGACCTGAAGCATCTGATAGCCAACCTATCTACAACACCTAGGTACTCATTTGTTTTCTTTTTAATCTATGTAGTTCATATAAATATTTTTTAAATTACTCACAGTAAAGTGAAATTAATATCGTCTACAAAATATTTGCAAACTTGATAGCCGTAGTTTAGTAAAATGGTAATCTTAAGAACACACAATCAGGAAGAAAATGAAATTATATAGTCACTGGTTAAGTAGTGTACTTTTCAAAGCCTACTTTTTAAAAGACATGTCTTATTTTACTAATATTAAAAACATATAAATATGAATGATTAAGTCTAAGGATTTCGGCACACTGAATTTATATATACAAATCAACAATTTATCATAAGATTTAAAATACAGTTACGTAAAATGTAAGAAAAATATATTTCAGGACAAAGTCAATTTAATGGTATACTTCGATGAGATTGAAACTAGACAAGAGTTAGTAAAACAAATATATGTTTTACCAAGGATAAGATATATTCCTAGTAAAACTAAAATTATATTTTAATTTTTAGTTCAATTAAATCAATACACTTTTAATTCTGAATTGCATACATATAACTTATAAATGAAAATATCGAAAGATTTCTATTTGCTTTGCTCTTATAACGACTCGATAATGATAATTTTATACACGTGTAGTGTAATACTGGTATTTACTTCATTCGATTTAAGAGGGCCGACCCCATGAAAGTAATATCAATTGCTATCTATCAATTTCAAACAAGATACTGAATGATTATTTAATAAAAATCCGGTCAAGTGCAAGTGGGATTGCATACCGAAGACTTCGTACAAATAATGTAAACATGTTTTTATTAGTTTGATAAGTCATGAGTTGATATAAGACAATTTATTTAAATATAAATAAATTATAACTATAATAAATGCTTTTAAATTATGTTATTTAAGTTAAATAATTAATTTCTCGGTTAGAAGTAACGCTTTTCACATACTATAATAATTATTCTTTTTTCAGTTTTATTTATACTAACTAAAATTTATATAGGTATATACGTTGTTGGGACGTATTAATATTTAACTAGCGGCCCATACCGACTTCGCAAGGGTGAATATTTTTTACACTATTGATGATTTTTATGACAATAAATATATTTTGCGTTACTCAGGGATAACAGTCTAATGCTGATATAATATTTGTAATCAATCCATTACTTTCTCAGTTTATTCGTTAAATATACAAAAACACAAACCTCTCCTCACTATATATATATATTAGTGTAGAATATGGATACTTATACTCCGTAACAGTTTATATTTTGTTTGTTATATTTATTTCCATGTTTTAATTTTGTTTTGTTGCAGAATGTCAGTTTGGCAAGCAACCGAAGGAGCTGGGCTCTTCGTGGTATGCCGACCTGGGTCCTCCTTTCGGCGTCATGTACTGCATCATATGTGAGTGTTTACCGGTACGTATTCTCCACATTATTGTATTTTTCATTTTATATATTAATTTTTATTATTTAATCATATTTCTCAATACGTATTTTTTTTATTTTGAATGGCAACAAAGACAACTCTATCTAATGGTAAGCGATAACCGTCACCTATGTACATGAACAATACTACGGACATCACGTTATCATGTGACACCCGTCATACCACTTATTCCAGAGGTTTTAGATGTCTTGTCTCTTATCCTAATTTAATTTTCATTTGTAATTAATAAACTCAATAAAGGAAATAAACTCTAGAAAGATACATTATCAGCCCGTAACATATGTACCTATATTTGATTTAAAAAATTAGATATCTCTTTAATATTTGTACTTATATACGTACGAAGTCGGGGCGAGACGATAGTATTTTTTATTCTTTTTGACAATTTTGTGACGCAATAAATGTATGTTATTTATAAAAACTTAATAGTCATGACATACCTAAGAAGAGAAAAATACACGATCTGTCCGGATAATACTGGATTGAACAGCGCAATATTGATGTCAATGTAATAGAAATATCTGCATATTTTTATTAGTATAATGCATATTGTTTGTTTGTCATATAATAATGTGTCAATAATGGACGTAAAATAAATTTCAACAAGACTCAGAATAAATTTTACCTTCTTTACAAGCTTAACCGATATGGTATTTTTTATTATGTTCGTAATTGATGTGTGAAAAAGCTCTATAAGACAAAATATGTATAAGATAAATATTGAAAATTTAGGGCATATAGATGGTATTTATCTATATATTGATCTGTAGTTTGTCATAAATTGCATTCTTGTGAATACAGATTGTTCACATTCGAAAATATAATTTTAATTATATTCAAAACAAAACTCGTGCGTTACTTTGAAGAATTTGAAAAATATTACTTTATTTAATTTGTAGGTGCAAAAAAAACGCAGGATGGTGGCGAAAGTCCACTGCCGTAATATAAAGAATGAATGTCCCGTACCATCGTGCGACTCACCTGTGCTACTACCCGGCAGGTGTTGCAAGACCTGCCCCGGAGATGTCAACTGTGAGTACTAATTATATTGAAATATATTTAGGTAATTATATTGTAATTCTTAATACTATTCATAATCCATAACACAAGTTCTATTTAGTTTAGGACTAGACGAGTCTGTGTGAATTGTCCTGGGTTATTATTATTAAGAGGTGTATTTCGTCCACTTATGTGGAATTCCGTGGATTTATTAGCTCTCTTTACAATTTTTTTTTGCAGTTGCGTGTATCATTTTTAACATCTGTACATGATAGCATCATCCAGTAACTAATATAGATTGTGAATCGGATACTATTAATGATGTACGGCGGAGAAGATTAAACGTTTAATTAAGTAAACAGAACCGCTACAACCACATGTTGTTTTCTAGAATCTTTCGACATTATTATCAAAAACTTCATGATAAATTAACATGTAGACTAATTACCACCGGCGATTCACTTCCGCAGAACGGCGATATCTATTGCTAACTATCTTCGTTGTATTCACTGTCATCTTGAAAGTTAGTTTCTATGCTGAATAGGTAAATGTTTGATTAGTTTTTTTATATCATTGAAATGGCAAACTGATCTGATGATAAGTCTATAGTATATAGTATCTGACGGTACATGAACAGTGGACATAACATTATCATTACACCACCATGGACCACTCATACGTTGCCATTGCAGAGAACTAAGAGGTCATGCCTTTTATTATGTAATTTTACTGTCTAATCACACCCTACAACCGAAACACATCTTATAAAGCAAGTTGCTTGGCGACTGAAATAGTTGAAACTGAGACGCAGACGACTTTGATGATGGTATTGGGCTTCGCCAGTGGTAACGAAATATCAGCGCTACAGGTTTAGTTGTAACTTTATAATGCGTTGGATTACTATTCTTCTTTGCGGCATATAAAGATACTTCTATTTTTCTATTTGTATATTTATTTTGTCTGTTTATACGTACACACACAGTTAATAAAGAGAGAATAAAGAAATTTTCTGTCTATCTATTCATCAAATGCATCCACTGACTGTATACCAGTGAAGGACAATAGGTCACCCTTCATCGAATTCATCTGGAATTAACATACATACACTGCTCCCTCCCGCCCTAGTATGATTAGTAGTAACAGGGAGGATAAGTAAACTGATTAAAATTAACAGTTATGCAATCGTATTGAAATTGATTTTCTCAAATGATGTTTATAAAATCGAAAACCTATAAACGTTAATCAGTTATGGTTAAAAATTGTTATTCATTATGGAACAAAGCCGCTGTATATTGTATGCTGCATCTACAGGGGGCAGGCAGGCAGGCAGTAACAGTGTTAAACACTTGTATATACTTATGCATATACTGAGGTCTCTCTGCTATTGCGTAAGCGTCAGTCTGACGAAGATAGATCTAATATAAAATATTAAAGTCACAAATGTCCAAATCAATACTCTAAAATAGATGATGTCACGCCTTTTTTGGTTGTAGGTTACATGATATGCGAGTAATGAACGGGAACGTTTTATTAGAAGCTAATAAACACATCCATTAAACATTGTTTCTACATTTTGGTGTCTCGGCAGCATTAGCAAGTCAGTGCCGCCTCGATTGTATTGGAAACATAGTGAACGAACATATGAACGAACAGGTTAGTGACTCACAGGCCATCTGTCGCGAAAACTATCTACACATGTGGAAATCGAATGAACGACATATAACTTTATGTGGTTTTATATGTATGCTTCTTGAGTGTCTGCTATTAATATGCCATTTTCGGCTGACCTGTTTCGATCGTGTAATATGACACTATGTCCATTAAAACTATATACATAAACAATAGCTGGAATTATATATGACAATGAATTCGGTAGTGAATATTTAATAATCTTTACATAATATTAGCCGCCGCTGTAGTTCAGCAATAGATTAGAAAAGTGATTCAAATGAAAGTTTTGTCGTACATCCATGTGAAGCCGGGACGGGTCGCTAGTTCTGTATAAAAGATGCTCATACTACTGATCACCTTATTCATAAAAAAATAAAAAGTAATAATAATGTAGTTTGGTTAAAAGTTGAAATTGAATGGCTTTGAAATTTCAGGATTTGGAGCCATAATATATTTGTCTTCCGGTATGGCGACGCATGAGTGATATCATAGATGACCGTAGTTTATTCATGTATTTAGGCGATGGTTACCGCTTGCCATCAGCTGTGCCGTTAGCTTTTGTTGCCATTAACATTATATATAAAAAAAATGATATGGGACTATTTCGTTCTTTAAAACTATAATATTTTTTCTCAAATTACATACAAAGTGATTTAACACTCAAGTACTTAAATGAATACGTAGGAAATTTTGTTTTCTATTGTTAAGGTGATAAAACCTTATCATAATAACATCGAAGATTACATTAAATAATTTTAGTAATTTCTGTCTTAATTTATCGCATGTGTATTTTTTATTAGGGTCGTCCATCATTGCCTTAAGTAGGCATATCTTTTTTGCGGTATCGGCAAACATGCAGTCTTTAAAAGGTAATTGCGGAATGTAAGAAAGTATGCGTATGCGATGTGACAGGAACTGGCGATGACAAATGACAGTTGACTGGCGAGCTGTGGCTCCCACGACTCTCATCAATATACATTAAGTATAATACCTATAGTGGATTGTTCGTTTGTCCTGTGGATTCACATTTGACTAACTTGCACATCGTTGCATGAACTACCAATTCTGAAATCAGTTATATGTGTTGAGATCAAAATGGGATTAAAGATATTTTATATAGATTATCCAAATAGTGCTGAATATGTATTAAATTTTCATACAGCTATGTTTGTATAAATGTTACGAGAAATTTACTCAAGAACTACTTTAGAATTAGAGTATCGTTAAAAATCAATACTTGTTTGGAATCTAAATACAGGGTCTAATATTGCATTTCCTACAATAGCGGTGTGGAAGGGTAGACTTTATATAGTAGAGATTTTTCGGCATACATGATATTATTTGTTGATATCACAGAATAGCATAGAGAAAGCTGAGACCTCGATTGTAAAACGCAAATGACTTAAGGCCGTAGCCCAAACGACGACGTCGCCGACACCGCGTCTGCCTGCTGCGTTCAGTCATTAGGACTATATCGAGAGCATTACAATGGCATTACTCAGATGCACCGGGCGGTGGTGCAGAAATGGCACGCGCTGGTGCACCCCCCTGCGCCCGCGCCGCCCGCTGCTGCAAATAGCTGCTGGTGTTAGTTATTCCGGGCGCGGCCGTCGACCCGCCGCCGCGACGCCGTCTGCGCGCCTTTTTAGCGAACACAACTTACAACACAGAATTTTTTTGCGAACGAATATCGACGATGTCAACGTACGCACTTTTTACATTTCTTAACTCATTTTTGGAGTCTGCGGGAAATGCTCATAAGAATTGATGACTCATAGTATGCACCGTTTTGAACATTACTTGCTGCAACCCGTCCCGACATCACATGGGTATAATTGTAGCAGAATTCAAATATTTTTGGAAATAAACATTAATTTGTTAGCCTGTAGTATGGGAAGCTATAGTATATAGTATATTTCTATAGGATAAATAAAATCGGTTCACTTAATCGAGTTTCTTGTGTTTAGGTATATAGATTATAAACTATAGCATAATATCTTTCAATTTCATTATAAATATCAGGTAAGATGAAGCAGATATAAATCATATTAATGCAATGAGATCTATAAGGAGTATTGTTGTTTGAAATGGTACTTGTGATATTCATAGATATTTTCTAACAAAATACGACATGAATGAATAAACACTTGCTACAGTGTATAAACCTTTACGTTTGGACACAGCGGAACTGAAAGGCGACCATAAAGTCTATCTGAGGCTCGTAACTATAAAATGCATCAAATCTGATTCACTGTTTTGCCTTTGTGAGAATGCTAGTTGGCCGTCTGCCGGCCGCTTGCCGTAATATTATAGTTTATCGTGCTTTTAATAAATCTCCAGTGCCATACGAAGATTGTAAAATGTATGATTTTTAATTGAAACCCCGCCAGGTGTTGCGGTAATAAAACTTAAATGAATTTCATGCTTGTAGAAGAGTCACGGTTTGTCGGCGATATGATATAGTATCTATTATTATAATTATAGTTGATTAACTTAACACAGTGTAAAAAATACTAGATTACTTATTTTTTATTCTATTTAAGTACTGCAAGCGCTATTTCACTTAATGATATTTACATACTTTATGTAAATAGATTTACTTTATGTAATACTTCAAACTTTAGAATTACTTTTTGCAATACTTCACACCAATTATGTAACCATAAACTTAACTTGTTTTCTTAACATAAGAAATCAGCACAGTAAATCATAATGGTAAAACTGTTCCTGGAAAGTTGAAAGTAGATTGTAATCACACTGCAAAATATATATTCAATTACGACAATGAAAGCTTACTTTCATATGAAATATTTTTATATTCTGCCATTAACATTTTAATGTTTCTGTAAAAAAACATACCTAATGCTAACTGTATTATTAGGCGACACTTTGCCATCAACCATGTCATTATAAACGTATATGTAATTTAGGTATAGAAATTATCCAAAATAAATCTAATTTAATACTAAGATCTAAGTAATATAAATAATATAAATCTTACTATTAAAGTAAAATAAAATAAAATAAAATAAAATAAAATAAAATAATAAGTAATTAAATTAAACTTTTAAAAAAAATTGTGTTCTTCTACGTAAACATGACCTTATTTAGGGACTACTAGATAGATATACGCTCTATACCACGTTGCATTCCAATATATAATATATACCCTGCGATATATATATATATATATATTGTGGTCATATTAAGGGTTGTGTTTATCATAATATCGACAGCTGACAATACCTAAACCCCTAACAATACACTCGGTATATATGGGGAAAATATATGAGGAACTACCTTCAGTCTTTGAGCCATCGCATCACAACACACCACCACCCTAATAAATATTTTTTGCATTAAATATTAACATAAAAGGTTGATTTTCAACGCTAAGTGAATTTTTATGTTCATGTTTGTAATTTAAGTAATCAGCAATCTTTCTTCAGCATTGCAATACATGTAAAGTATTTTTCAAATCCGATTTTAGCGTTCAAAACAAACCATCTAAGAGACAAAGTTTCAGTTTTATGTATTAGAATACGAGTATATATTTCAAAGGCATTGTAGTGTTAACGAAGCCGTAGAACATGTGAAGGTTTGCTGCGTGCGTTCACGGTCCATCGCACGGCGTTGCTCTCGGGTTCTGTCGACCAGTCGATCACGAGTGTATCTAATTTGGTGTACTGCATGTGCCTGCAAGGAATTTGTTTTGAGCCCGTTGCTGATGTTTTATTTTTTTCAGTTCGATGTCTCGCTTTCACAATACTTAGAACATATATTTTGCTGCATAATTTAATTTTCAATTTATCTTACTTTAAAAACTACAGATTCTTTTTATGTTTCATTATTAGTACATCTTTTTAATGGGGTTTTCTCTTGTATTCTATTCATAATAGAGCAAAGTAAAGTATAATTGCACTTTTTTTCCCAAAAGAAAAGACGTAAATGAGAAACTATATAACTCATAAAGTGATTGTTGAACCGACATATTAGGGTAAATAGAACATTTTACATAGATGAGTGTTGGACCTAAAGGCCTTTTTATGATTTTAATATCATGAATGCGGTTGTATGCAAGCCTATAATGCGTAATATCGTAGAGAAAATAAAAAAAGCTTCAGCTGCGGTCACTGCGTGGTAGTTTGTGGCGTAAACGGTACATGACAAGCTGAGGAAAACCGCAGCAAGTATCTAGTAGTACACTTTAATAAGGAACCTATCAATTTTGATATAACTCAACTAGTATAAGTACACTTGATAGATAATATACCAAACAAAAAAGATGAAATTTAAATACATTCCAATTGTTAAAAAAGATCAAGTAGTTTCAAACTTACTAGAGGATCAAAAGTAATAAATAGACCTTTATATCAAACTCCTTATCACCCAAGAACCTCGGATATCTATATAAAATGGTTGAGCGTATGACATCCACTAACTGGCGCGTAGAAATAAACATAAATTGGAAGCAGAATATATACAGCTTACCGGAAATTGACTGCGAAACCGAAAGTAGCCTACTAATAGAATTCAACGACAACGTCTAAATATAAACGGATCAAAATCAAAGCAGCAACAGCATCATACTACCAAAAAATCTATCGTTGAATAGCTAATCTCGCTTTCTTCTAATGTAAATGTCAGTTACATTGAAGCTGTTTTTAGGTAAAGTAATCAATTTATTTTTAAATATAGCTAGGTCATATAACTGTAACTATATAACGTATTGTATCCTGAATATTAATAATAAAAATATAACTGGACAATTTACGTAACGCCACCTAGTTCCAAGCTAAGAAAAGCTTGTGTTATGGGTACTAGACAACTGATATAAATACTTACATACATTTTTTGTAAATATATACATAGAAAACATCCATATCAATACAAACAATCATATTCTTGAATAAAAATATTTATACCGTGCAAGGAATCGAACTCTCAACCATCGAAAGTAAAGCGGTGTGCTAAACCACTAGACCGCGAAGGCTATTCAATATTGTTTCATATAATATCTTAACATCATCTTTCATCATACCACTGCTATAGATCATATTATGTTAATACTAAAATTATCATGTAGGTTTAGTGCGGTAATAAGGGAATTTTCTCCCGTATGTAAACAGATTGTGGAATGAAAAACCAATCCAGGATTTCTCTAAAGACTACAGAATAGGAATGTAAAAAAAAGTTGTTACTTTTGTTTTAGAGGACTTTAACGCTTAATACATTATTATATAATTCATTGGTCGTATAAGTATTTGGTTTGTTTAGGCATTCATAGATTATAGTAACCGTTTACTATTATCGTTAGATGGGTCGTATACTTGCCACTTGTGATATAAAAATAAGGTCAGCTAGTCCTTTTCTTTGAAAGTCTTAGTTCTCACCCTATGCCACATGTCACTCCAATAGGACTTCGACCTCAGTGGTCTGTTTATAGTGTTCATAGCTTATTAAGTTTACAGTAAATTTTGTAGTGGACTTGAATCGCGTTGTATATAATTGAAGGGGTACTTGTCTTCTTCTTTTTGAATTGCGTTTTTTATATCGGCATCCAGTTTAAAGTAAACTGGATTCCGATTTAGATTGGCTATTGTAAGTTTTACTGGAAACCCAGTCGTATATTGCAGCCATTACTTATTCTAATAATTAATTTGATTGCTAGTTCATATTCATACCAATTTTTATGAATTAGTACCTATTTCTAATATTTATAGCATTTTCTGCCAACGGATTTTTTTAGTTTGGATAAAAATGAAAACACACAAAAGTTTAATGTTACGCTTTACAATTAGTTGTGATATTTTTATTATAAAAAAATAATTATAGTCAAAATTAATAGTTATTAATATGAGGAGTAGATTCTATTAACTTAGAAACAATATATTATAGGATATATAGGTATATATGTGAAGTAAATAGTGAATCTATGTACATATATATAAATATAAACTCGAGTACTTTCTTATTCAGTATGTAATTTTTGTTATTAAAGTGATTTACTCATATCTGAGGGATTACCTAAACCAATATATAAATTTACATCTTAATACTTCGTCTAAGTCTTCCTAACATAATATATGGAATGGATTACTATGATGTGCTATCCAAAACACCGCGATATTTTATTATTATGTGCAGTTTTCTTTTATCAGTAAACACTGAGTTCTATAGTTTATGGTATAAGTTATGGTTTAAGATATGAAAATGAGATATTATTCTTATCTTATCCTTATCATGATAACTAGTCTAAACTAATATCCACCCTAATTATTGGTTCCTTAAAATCTGACGCAATAATGAACAACAAGTATGTATATTTTGTACCAACATAAGAGAAATAATAGGAATTATTTATTTAGAAAAATTTGTACAGTACAAACCTATTGGCTATTACACGATATATACAGTTATAAATATACGAAATAAAATACTTTAAATACCGTTTAAAACCTTTTCACGACTACACGGCTGAACGGATTTTATAGAAATTTTCCTATATATTGTAACGCGAGTAATTATAAAGTTTACAAACAAAGTTTAAAATCATGCCCTAAAAAGTATTTACTACGACATTAAATATTCTCGTCTCTCATAGCTGCCATGGTGTTGCGGACACTTATGCTCATAACCACGGGAATTGCAAGTGCGTTGTCGGCCTTTTAAGAAGGCTTTTTCAATATAGTATCGGTTTGGAAATATTATTGCTGGAAAGTGATTCCATAATGTTGTAAATGGTGAAAAGTTTCTAGAAAAACGTCCAGTGGAAGGCTGTCTTTCATCCAAATGATCAGGACGGTATTTTAGTTTATGGTGGATGAGATGAGAGCGATAATGAAATTCAGCAGCAATTAATCCAAACAATTCCTCAGAATCTCCGTGATAGCTGCGGAAAATTGAAAATGCACAGAAATGCAATGTCTCTTCGCAAAGCCATGGGTCGAGGCTGTCACAAGACGTTGATATAGCATGCATACGTATACATACGTATATATATTATGTATGTATATCCATGTATGTCTATATTATATATGCACTTCACGAAATAAAAACTATGAATTGAACGTAAGATAAAATAAAATAAATATTTTTAGATGGAGCAATCTCAGAATATATTTATCAGAGTAAGATAAAACATATTTCTTGGTATTATTGAGTAGGTGCTTACCTACTCAAGAATACTATATTTATATAATTATTATATTTTGCATATTTATTTAAAACTTAGATAAATATGCAAAATATATATATGCCAGATACATTAGAATAACACATAGGCTGAAGGCCGCTATGCACAGGTACCATTCAATAAAATGACTCCTAAATCAATTTATTCTCTTAATCTTTTTACGGAGGTTAATAACTACAATTTTGAAACATTTCTCATATTTTTAACACTATCTGTCATCATACAAATATTGTTTTAGCATTTGCAAATACAACAAAAAATAAATTAGGCAAATTGGTTTGTTATTTAATGAGACATTCGACTTAATGATCAATATGATTGTAAGTGGTTATTGCATGGTGGTAACCGATGGTAAGTAGTAACCATATGTATATATATAAACAGAACTATAAATACCACGCGTGTTACCACTTATGTATTATCATTCCGGAGAACTGAGGTGTCATGCTGCCAGGATACGCAGATTATACATATATTGCATTGGGCAATTGATTTTTATATAGATGATTAAATATTATATATTTTTTTTAATATGAGCAAGTCTGATGTCATGATTTTCATAGTTTAACGATGTTTGTTGAAACAATGCGATACGTACTTGCGTAAATAGTGAACATACGCGGTACGCAAACAGCAGTGTCGCGGCGCCCGCCGGCGCCGGCGCCACCGAGGACACGGCTATCTATACACGCTAATGTAAGATGTTAAGTTTGTTTGTTTATACGTTTTATAGTATGTCAGTAGAAATAAGAGCGGTTAGTGAGGCGTGACTGCAAATTGTTTTTTTTTTGCAAATATTTTATCAACTAAAAAATATCTGAATTGAAATTTAAATCTATTTTTGATGATTCCTGACTTGGGTAATGCAATATTTAATGTTAGAACAAATTTTAACAATATAAATAATTTATTTCATAAAATTTGTTTAACATTATCAGGAAATAAGAGCCGTCGTACATAAAATGTGTAATGTATCAGACAGAGACTAATTAAAAAATAAAAAGAAGACAGAGACAGAGATAGCATTAAACAGACTACACATATTCTATACATCAAGTATCTAGTGTTAGACAAACACTGATATGTTCATCCCTGGTTGTTTTTTTTATGGAAACTATTTAACTTATATAGCATTTAAAGGAAGTATTAAGTCTAGTTTATTACTACACGTAGCACCTAAAGATCACTAATGAAAGCTACACTCACTATCTGTGACTATTTTCATAGGCTATCATTTTCTCTAAGTATTTCTACGGCGGGAGATAACAAGTTCATATGGTCGGATCCGCAGGAAACAGCTAGTTACTTTATATTAATTACATACAAAGATAACAGCAATTCAATAAAGCTTTAAAATACATTATTTTATAGTTGTCAATGGTCTGTGGTTGCTTGGATTTATTGTAGTTTGACTAGCGTCCGTCGAGCGTGCGAGTAGCCCAAAAGAACCCAAAGGACCTCTTAAATTAATTGGGAATATCGATGAATGACATAGTCTTATTGTCATTCATCGATAACCTTTTAAAACAACTTAATTTTAGTCAATAATTTATTTATAAGAAGAAGATTTACTTAGAAGAGCAGAAGTTTCTTTTTTATTTTGTAAGACTGTCCTGAAAATTAATATAATGCGCATATAGAAATTTATGGCATGCACAGTTAATTTTAGTGGCCTGTGGTTTGATACAAAGACTTACATATTATTTATAATCCAATAATATTATTTTATTATGATTATTAAGAATATTTTATTTCACTTTACACATTTTAGACTGCTTTTGCGACTTCATACGGCTAGTTGATTTTAATTTAATAATATTATTATTGGACGGATGTCATTTTAAGTTTAAACCCGCTATGATTTACTTCTAAGTTTGTCGGGCATCAATTTTGTCACGATTAAATGTTGTCTTCTCCTATGGTCGTAATAATTCATCTTTATCGTCATCTTGACATCCATTTATAGCCGTTGCTGGATTTAGAGTACAATCAATGAGCTGGTAACTTGGTACAGGGTATTATTTAATACCTATTAATGTTTTGTACCCATTATATTTTATATCCATTTATAAATACTTAAAAAAATTATAAAATATATAATTTATTTACATGACTTAATTGTACAACTACGAACCTAAAATTAAAAACTTTAAAAAATATAATATAATACCTAAAATATATTATTAAAAGAAGTCCCTTTAGGTAAGTTAAACAAAGTATTTAATAATAACTTTACATATTAGAAACATTTTTTTAAATCTCTGATATAAAAAAACCGGTGTTATAAGTTTGACGTGTCTATGTGTCTGTCTGTGGCATCGAAGCTTCTAAATGAATGGACCGATTATGATGCGGTTATATTTGTTTAAAAGTCAAGGTGATCGACATGGTTCTTCGCTACAAAAGAAAGCAGTTATATCTGCTTTCTTTTATTCGGGAACTACTCTTTTTAATTTTATAATTATTTTAATATTTACGTACGAGCATCTACTGAATCTATATATTATATAAAATAATGTAGTGATGGAGCAAGATTACATTAGAATGTAGATTTGTTTTGTTTATTGAACGTTTCTCTCGAACCGTTGAATATTTGATGATGTACCTAAGCTACTAATCATACAAATATGAGGGTATAGCGCAGTGAGAACGTAAATGATACTGGCGCCACTTATATATAGAATTGAAGGAATGCTAAGCTTATAATAGTGAAGCCCAAACGAAATTACTTCTATGACAGCATGATACTAATTCTACTTTTAGTACTAGAGCGATGAGGTATCTTGCTTCGCATAATCGACGCTTTGGTATGCTTGCTATTGATTATGAAATAACTAAACGAACATAACGATTTTGGTATTGAAATAAGCCTGGTAGTAGCGTCAATGCTATTTAGCTTTAGCAGAACATAAGCTACTACTAGGTAGTATAAAATAGTGGCATTCAAAAGCTCAGAACAATGACAAACAAATTTACTAAATTGAAAGCATTTACTCTTTAATAAAATGTTAATCAAATAACGAGTCTTATTAAGTTCAACGGGTCTTATTGCTTTTTAAATCATAATTGATAGTCAGGTAGTAAAAAATCTAAATAACATAAATATAAGGTTGTATACTACTAGCTCTGCCCACAGTTTCACCCGCATTACATTTACAGCCTATGTTATTCTAATGTATAAGCAATATTACTGTAAAGTTTCATCAACATTCGTTTTGTAGTTTTTGCGTGAAAGAATAACAGACATCCATCCATACTCACAAACTTTCGCGTTTTGTAATATTAGTAAGATTCCACGGTACATGCGTTTCTGGGATGAAGTCCGTCTACCTACATATACTTTAATTTGGGTTGTGAGCAATTTGTGTGCTAATTTTGACTCAAATCCGTTTGTGTGTTTATGCGTGATTGACACCATAATAAATATACAATGTTTACACTGACAAGGCATGGAAAGTGTAGTGGAATATAAAAACGAAGATGAATTAAGTTAATCGGAGAATCTAAATAAGAAAACTTTAATTTTACAAATTATCTGCCAAGATACGATTAGTTATGTATAAAAATTTGTAGAGTAAATATCTGAAAAGTTTCGTTAAAATCATTCTTTATTTTTTTATACTATAGTTACCTGGAAAAGAAACAGACATTCGAAATATATATACTCTACGTTTAAAACTTACGTAATATGTAGCTAGAAGGATTATGGACTGTTTTAATTTGTTATCCAATCACTCGTAAAAGAGTGGATATATATACTTTGTTACCGAACTAAAAAGTCCGGTAGTAAATCGCAAATATATTAAGATCTCCATTTTGTTTTTTACGTTTACTAAACCTTATTAATACATACACTACACTAGGTATGAAATTCGTTCGAATTAGTCTATATTTTTATATAATTTATATTGCTGTATGTGTAACGAATAAACTTAAAAATTACGAGTGCGATTCTATAAATTCTTTCACCATTAGAATGCTCCATTATCCTTGAGTAACATAGACTATATTTATTACGTAAAAAAATAGATATGAAGTCTGTAAAACTTCGAATCGTAAAAAAAATACCATAAAAATTTAAAGTCTGTTACCGTGTATGCTGCGGAAATATCCACTAGTGCGAAGCCGAGACGGGATAGACGAATATAATTTGTGTTGACGCGGACGAAGTCGTAGGCAATTCTTGTAATTAATATGTTTGACGTGACATAATATTAATACTAAGTGGTTTTATCTATAGATAAGTAGTGGACATTACGCGTACGTCTGTATTTTGTCACTATTACCTATCGGGTTTCGTAATTATATAATCAACGTTCCCGGGCAAAATCAGAAGTAGCGTTGAAAAACTATATGATGCTATGACTGATGAATTATATCATATGTCAAGATTGTCCGTGGTAAGATCCGGGGTAGGATTGAAAAGTATTGACAATTATTGAAGTTATGGTGAACATGATACATATATTTGAATCCACAGCGACGGGTGCAAGTCTACCGCCATCTTTCCGATAAACTTTTTGGTACTGTTATCGTTATGTCCTACACTATAGTCTGAGACGTTAATATAATTTGATGCACACATAATTTTTTGGTGTTATCCCGATTCAAACTCCCGAACTTCTGGCTATAAGACAGAGTAGTAAATTAGTATATAAATAACAATACTAATTAAGTAGCTGTTGTATATAGGTCAAGTTCATCTGTCAAATAAGACATGTCGTAATACGTAATGATATCTATACATAACATATATTGTTTTAATTTTAGAAGTGATATCACAATAGTCTTATCTCTTAAGTATAAATTAATGATTTAAAAATAGCACACCAATTGTTATGTTTGATGAAATTAGATTGTTCAAACTACAGCAGAATGTCTTCTCTCAAATAAATAATGGTCTAACAGAAACTTAATCGTTTTATAAACGAATTAAATCGAAATTAAATAGATAATTCAAACGGAAATATTGCTTTATTTCTTATTCAGAATATAAAATACAGGCTAAAAACAATCAGAATTAGAAAACTTAGTTCTGAGTTTCATTGTTTCCTGAATACCACCGATTTTGCCTCGCTGTAAATATTCCATTAAATGTGAATATAATGTTAATATATAAGATTGACGCTTATAGAGTTGTGTAGAGTGCAGATAGTTGTTATGTAATGGAATTTCGACAGTATGAAATATGCGGAATCTACTAAAAACTGTCATACTATTAGTGTACTGTAGTACTATCAGCAAGCAGTTTGCTCTGTAATATATGTTTGTATTGAAAAGTGACACACAGGGTAAGTTTAGAGGCATGACATCTTAGTCTTCCAGAATGACAACGCAAAAGTGGTACCACGGGCGTCACTTGAAATGTGACGTCAGGTATTTTTCATGTATACATGTGATGTGTTTGGTGATGATTTTCATTGCAGATCAGGTGGTCCGTGCTCGAGTAATATTCCTGTTGCATAAAAATAACTTAGTTATGAGTTGAATCACCACAGCAGTTGTACACTAAAATACATAAAAGGGAATTAAAATAAATGACTACAGTAAAGTACAGTACAGTACTACAGTCAAGTAATTAATACTGTATATTAATGAAGTACCTACAAAGTAACTATGTTGATTAAAGTAATTAATATGTTCGTTCATAGTTTGACCTATTGACCGTTCGTTGATTAATTGTAATGAAATCTAAAGCTTCTTTTATATTGTTCGATGCTGGATAAAGTAATGCATTGTAAACCGATTGCACGTCCTTTTATTTCTCGTAATTTTATTAATATCGACTTTTCTGTTTGCTTTATTAGATTAGTAACTATAAATTTTAAACATTTATATAAATAATCAATTTATAAAAAAGAAAGAAATAACTAAATGACTGTATGATTGTTTTTAGATATTTCAAAGATAGGAAAATATATAACTATTATTCTGATTCGGTTGAATATGAGGATTGTAAATATTGGTAATCAATCAATGAATACCAGAAAAATAATATCTGAGGAACAATCATGAATCTCGAATATAAGATAACGCATAAAAGATAAACTTCTATATTAAACTAATTAATAATTTAACTCAGTCTTTAAGGACTAAGTGAACTGATAGAAGTAGAAGTTATTGTTGGTAGTGCATATATTTTTTAATGATATCCGTGATATGTTGTCATAGGTGTGTAATTAAAGTCTGGAATATGTCAGTGTCACTATCATGTTTATATAGTACACGAATCTACAGCCACTGTTCAAAGAAATTGAAGGCGATGAACTCTTATCGTTATCTACATGAGTACTACTATACTACACTTTTGACGACCTCTGCAGAGCAGTAGTGTGTAGGTATACTAATGGTTCGATTCGATTACGTAAGATTTGGCTACTTTATAAAGGTAATATATACAATATTAAAATTTATTATATATATCCTCTATAAACTAAGAAAGATGTACTATAAGTGCTATACAACAGACAGAAATACTTTAATCAACTTTTCAGTAAATAAATACATAACATATTTTTGCATAGTGCGAGAATCGAACTCTCGACCATCGGAGATAAGACAGAGTGCTAAACCGCTAAACCACCGAGGTGAGGTTATTAGTTTACTATGAAACTAGGAGTGGAACTGCGGCCTATAAGGCGAGATACGCACCTAAAAGGTCAGAGGCGAGACTAGAAGGCTATTTGGAAAGTAGATTGGCGCCACTGCCGGCTGCTATAAGCAAATTTGGTGGGGTGACTCGTACCACATGTGTCGGCGCTGCGGTTTCAGGCAATTTGTTAAATTATATTCCATGTCATATTACTCCCCGACTCTTGACATGCTGTATAAATTAATTAGTGCCGTGTAATCAAATTATCTCACTGGTTTGAACCGCCGCCGTCGTTGTTAGAAACCTCAATTAAACATCTTATATTTAAACAAATTCTGCGGCTGCTTGAGTATAGATTTTGGTGTCTAATGTAACTATGGGTTTTATAAAATATATTTTGATATGCTGTAAGTAAAAATAGCAAAATACATTTGTGCAGAAAGTGAAAAGTGTAATGCTCTTAATACATTAATACATACTGGATATTGGAGTGTGTAATGCTAGTTGACTTGCTATAATAACTAGCAATTAGTTTTATCCAGGAATACTATGATTATTGTTTCATAAAATATTTTTTAATATATTCAGTTTTACGCTTTATGGCCCGTATGGCACTTACGGGCCGACTTATTATTATTAAATGTAATTTTAATAGTAAGTAAAACGATTTATTATATTTCGCTTCACTGCTTTAAAATTCAGTATCGAGAGAGGATTGACTTACGAATATATAGTCTAAAGTCTTGATGTCTCCCGGTTTTTATTTGCATGCATGACTATGGATAATATGAACGCAAATAATTAGATTTTACGTACGTATTTTAATGAAATACGGAAAAAAGAACTCTCATTATCTAAAGACGTGATGTAGCCGGGTGATGTTGTAAACGGCGTGGCTGAATTTTTAATAGGTGCAATTTTATGATTCGCACGTGCGCAGATTATGATGGAGTGTTTGGCGCCATTTCCATATCGATTCTCTGTAGTCTTGAGCAGAATAGTTCGCGACTCGAAACGTTCAATTTAGTTCTAGTTCGTTCGCTCCCAATTCGAGTCAGAGAAAGATAGTTGCCTTACAGTTGTTGAACAGACAGTTCCCCAAACTTTATATCTATAAGTGATCCCGAATATCTGGTTAGGTTCAACTACTACTAAGTATAGTAGTACTTAATTAGGACGCAAAAACGCAGATTTGTTTATCAAGACCACTATAATATGAACTATCGAACTTAATATCGAAAAATCTGCGAACTAATTCGTCCGCGAACTATACAATACAAATTTATTATTCATGGAAATGTGGCGCCGGACAATCAATCGTTCATATTGTAATTTTATGACGAAATGCAAAAGACATTTTCACTGTAGTTCTAGTGCGTATGCGAACAACAAACGTTTTACTCAAACATCACAACTCTGATGAGAATTTAAAAGGCGCTCCTTAACGTGCGTCGCATGAAAATCGATATTTGTAAATTAACTACATAGATGTTTGCAAGTGTATTCAATACCGGGCATGTATTGGCAAAGTCAATAAACAGCTATTCAATCAAACGCCAGTAAGTGCACCATTCGATCAGGAAATTCGATGATTCATCAGCCATTTTTATAAAAGAATTAGGTCGCATAAAGCTTTTCGTAAGAGTCATAAAGTCATTTAAAATATTTCTTTTGGTTCTGAAAAATATTGTATAGGTATATAAGATAATGAATATAATTATTTAAGAAGATATACAGCTTTAAAGTTATCTCGAAGACAATTCTACAGATTATTTTTTAAGATCGTAACAATTTTATAAAAATAATATCTTTTTCCAATTATTCCTTAATTGTCTTACCGTTATCCCAAAATTTAGGGCCTCCGCAGTATGTCAGCTTCTTCCACCGTTTAGTATTCAATAAGTATAATATTTTATAATACATAGAATATTATGTTTCCTAGGGAAATAAATCTAAGATATGATTTTATTTGGACTGCTCACTTAATAATAGTAAATTATTAATACTACACATATTACTTTAGTGTAATATAGCAATCGCAATATGAGATACAGGCGTTGGCAAATGTGTTTATTAGTTTGCCTATGTTAGTGCGAGAACGCGATGAGAGGAGCTTACAAACATTTAAATATTATTGTAAACAAAATACACTGGTTAGTTGCAATAGTCGAAAGATTTATCGTTAACAGATGCTTTTAATGGCATCGATTGATTTGTAGAATAGATTATATTTATAGTTCATTGAGAGTATGATTCGCAGACTAAATAAATAATTATGAAAAGTGTTTATAATCCATAGACAGGTTATGAATTGTATATAAATTTGAAATATATAAAGATGAAAATATAAAATTGAAAATTAAAAACTGTGATCTTATTTTAAACTCGACTAACTAACTGGTACTCGTGACTCCGTCTGCTTTATCATCATTACATAGTATAAAACAAAGTCGCTGTCGCTGTCTGTCCCTATGTATGCTTAACTCTTTAAAACTACACACGGATTTAGAAGAGGTTTTTTTTAATTGATAGAATGATTCAGAAGAAGGTTTATATACATAATAATACATGTACACTTATCCGACCTCCTAATAGCTACATCAATATTATTAATATAGATTATTTTAATTTACGATTATAAAATGGTGCACCCGCATGCGCTTATGTAGTGTAAAACATAAGCGTTTTACACTACATAAGCGCATGCGGGTTGTAGTACTTCTTTACATGACACTATTTTGTAGTATATTGGGTTAATTATTTTAAAAGATGGATAAACGAAAATACTCAGACAATTTTCTACATAACATTAATATATAAATATATCACCATGACTATGATGCTCGAGCTCAATGATTCTCAGCTTTCATCACTTTGATTATGATAATTATTGATGCCATAGTATCGTTTTTGCTTTTATTTTTGAAATACTTTTAATGTCAACCATCTTTTTTCTATTATATTTCTTTAAACTTTATTTTAAAAGGTATACTACGTATAGGTACTTACAAACAGTAGTTGTATTAAAGTCGGCTTCTTAACAACACCATAGCAATGTACGTTACAAAACTGTCTCACGATCAGATTTCTAACCACCATAATAGGATACGACGGGAAAATGAAATTTATATAATAAATGTCCAGTTTATTGGCAAGTATATATTTATTTTACGCTACGACCATCGTCAAAGAGACATTTTTGTAATAAAACTCTGGACTGACGAGTACTTTTCAAATTAACAATAATAAAACTAACTAAACTAACTAAATAGGTAGATACTGTTACTTAGGTACATATAAGTAAATAATACATATGATTATTCTAATCTGAGTTATATGGATAAGTGTTTAATTTTAAGCATTTGTTTCTCGTTAATTTGTAGTATTTAATTAGATTTGTTTCCTATTCACACTTATCATTCTGGCGACTACATAGATATTTTACTAACTAAAAGGCTGTTTCACTAACGTCAAATACTATTATAATCGGCCCTCATTCACTACGCTCCGTCATTGAAGGAAAATAGATATCTATATTTATTTAAATCAATATCTAAAATAAATCAATTAGTAAGATACAAATTGGCTAATTTAGAGATAATTAATTTCATGATTATAATTGTTATCAAATCTATTTACATTGGTCGAATCGGAGTTCATAATAGTTTCTAAGTTTTCACTGTATCGTCTGTTATATCAAATTTCTGATTAATCATAATTGCTGCAGTTCGTTTTATCTATTATTTTATTATATATTTTGATTGTTTCCTTAGTCACTTTAGGAAATCCTTTTTTAGTGGTAAATTAGGTTGTTAAAAGACTAGAGGCAGTTTAGTGTATATCTTTTGGCATTACGGTTTTAGAATTGTAAAAGTCACGGAAATTGAATGTCCAATTTAGAAATAAAATATACTAACATAAGATCTTTGAATCGAGTCGCTGGTTAGTATGATATAATTTGGATATTGTATTTTTATATTAGATTTTTGTTACCATGGTTTTGTTTAGAGGTATATGTATTATGTATTAATAGGTCGAGACTGCTTCTTTATATTTTCTTTTACTTTTTCTGTTACAATATAATTGTTAGCTGCACCGATCGACAGTCCGACAGTCCCACATACATTCACATAATGCTAAAATGCTTTAGCGCCTAAGAGAGTTTCCCGTGATCATTCAGCACATTATCTTTATTTCTATAGAAGATAACTAACACTGCAATCTAATTACTAAGAAAAAAATAATCAGAATAATATTACTGATTAAAAAAACCAAGTTAGTAGTATAATTTATCAAATTATGATTTTTATCTTGCATAAGTTTTCGTATAACTCGTGTATATGTAATATTGAATCATGTGTGATTTTATACTTAATGTTCATGGATTTAGTGTTGAATATTCATAATTCTGAAAGTACACTATCTATTGTTTTTAATGAGTAAATAATCTACACGAATAATAACAAGATACAACTGACAAACATGATACTACTAGAAACAAAACATATGTATAAATCAATTATAGCTATACCTCCTACCTTAGCGCAATAATAGCGAGCTGATATCAAATGATCATAACAAACGACTTCAATATAAATGATATCCGTTTGATTTTAGTTTATTATAGACAGATTTGTTTGTTCCCTTCACATTTAACCCGAGAGCGGGTTTATTACTGGGCGAGCGTAATCGAAGCGATAAATTCTGTACTACCCGTTGTAATAACTAAGATATACAATTAATTTTCATGCTAATCAATTGATTCATGCAATTACAGGCTTGACCTATGCTCTTTGGAAAACTAATACATCTTTTGTAAGGCGCGAGCGCTGTCATGGAGTTTATTTAATGAAGTAGAATTTATTATATTATGAAGATGTTTTGTGAATGGTCAACAGTAATGATTTTCCTATTAAATGACAGTTGAATATAATATAGGTTTATAATTGCATAAGCAAGTGCAAGTGTTTATTTTTATACTAAGTATTTGCCTAAATTTGGGTAGTTGTTAATTGTACGTTGTATTAATAACACTTATGGGAAGACAAAATGAAAGGTGTAAAACAGTTTGAAACAGCTAATGTACAACAGAATGATGCAATATCTCTTAGAACAAAAGATATAGTACTCGATTTTTATGTCTTTCCTGTTTGTCCCCATATGCATGTGCGCAAATGGAAGTGTCTAGGAGTAGGAGAGCCTAATCGGTATGGAGGTCACGGATCAAGAACTTTGACCCTCAATGGTTTCATGGCCAACCGGCGGCGCCGGTAAGGGCGCCATATGCCCGGTTTCCGTATACAATGGACTCTGTTCACAAGATATCATGATCCAGATCACGATCGTCTGATAGTTTATGTCAAGATCAAAACAGATCTAGTACGTATTTATTTGATCATGGCGAGATTATTGCATTTGTGTAATTATAGATTTTTTGAACCTTTTGATTATAAAAGTTAGAGATAATTAACGACCGCGACTTACATCCAATGGTCGTGATTTCGAATCCGACCGACAGAAAACTTTATGTATCACTTTTTAGATTTGACTGACGCTTTGAGATCGAAAAAGAGATATAAAATGAAATTTATCTAAGAGACAGAGGCACCAATAGTTTGCTGGATATATTGAACTCAAAGTGAAGATCCAATATGCACAGCAAAATGGTAAGTGTTATGTTCTTTACAATTTTGATAGTTGACAATATCTTACTTATTCCTCCTGAGAGAACAGTCGTATAGTCATAATATTATTAGTCTTGGATTATTTTTGTTGATTAAAGTTTATAACTTTGATATTCATAATCGCTTAGGAATATATCTAAACTATATGACAGTCTGTCATATGGAGAGTGGAAACCGTTACAATAATATAAGAATAGCAAATATAGACAGTGGAAAACACAAATTTACGTGTCTATAATAGATATTTTAAGGTTTCAAGTCCGGTTTTTGTTTTCTTCCATGCTTTTAAATTTAACTCTTATCTAGATCGAAAACAAAATTGCTTAAATTCATGCTTTACTTTAGAAATAAGTTAGTAATTATTGTAATCCAGCTAAGTTCTATGTTAGTATTACTAGTAAATTTATCTTAGCGTTTTGACAAGTATTGATATAAGCACTTCCGCTTTTAAATTATTACTGCATATTTTCTTATTTTGACTAGAGTGAGCATATTCTAACACATAGGAGAACTCTGTATGTATATTTCTGATTGAGTAAGTAGATGTCTTCTATGGCCATATATTTTTGCACTGGCAATGTTTACAGATATATTTATATCCGAACTTACGTAAGAAAATAATGCCCGGATGATGCCAAGCCAATTCAGTCGACTATAAAATGTTACAAAAGGAAGTAGTGCAATAAAAAACTATAAAACTGTTCACGGATGTATGAATACGTATTATTACTTGATGGATCCGTCTCTCAATGGATTTTACTTGTAGGAAAAACAAAGTCTATTGTTGTTGCTTGTTGTAGAGTCATTGTCGTGCAGATGCGACTCGGCGGCGACTTTAATCTCGTTTGACCTTTGCGTATTAGGCTTTGGACATTTTTGCATATCTGTGAGTCATAGATCGTATCATAATATATTGATACACAGTGTGTATAAATACAAAAGTCACGATAATTTGTTTAATGCGATCATCGGATTGTCCGAGGTTTTGCCTATTTCTCACCTTACATTATGTTGTAATTTGTTTAACATGAATATAATAAGTAATCTGTATATATTAATGTTAATTCTAATATTAATATATAGAGATTACTTAACATTAACTTAATCCAATACATTGAAATATATTATTAATATATTACTCATATTTAATCAGTATAGTTCTTGTATTATGATGAACATAGCTAGTTATTTATTATGGTGGTAATGTGAAACAAATTAAACTGAGGCATTCATTCATATTCATTATGAACTTAGTAATAAAGAGATACTAAATATATAAAAATAATGCTTTTGATTTATAATTTGTGAAGTTTCTAAAAATTATTTTTTTTTATGGAAAAATAATGCATTTTTAGATTTTTACTTAGGTGCCAAACAGATTGGAAATACATTTTGATAAATTAATAAAATAATAACGTTTTAGTACAAAACAATTAATGATAAAAGATATTTGTTTGAAATCAATGAAATCTAAATCGTGTTAGCTTTGCGTTTAATTAACGCAAAATATATACACAAAATATTTGTGGCGAACCCTTCTAAAATAAACACGCTAATGAAGATGGATGCCTGTTGTAGGTATATATCATGGGTGGTCATTAGGTCTTGTTTTAGAGTTCGGTTGAATACCGCTGGAATATTTAATTAATGAAATCTTAATAAGTATATAATAAATGCCTAAATAAAATAAATAATTCTGCGAAATATTTATTAGCTTGTAGTGGTTGAAAGAAGTTTTTATGTTTTTAGCAGTGTTGCCAACTGTAAAACATTTAGTTCGTACAAAGGAATATAAAATCTGATGTAATCGTACACCTATATTAGAATATCGTAAAAGCCGAAAATTTCGTACTTCTAATTTTAGTCTGTGTTAGTTGATTTCATTCTCTATAGTACCTTTTTTTATACGTCTGGAAAATCTTCATTCAAGTTACCTGCTTAGGGACCCATGAGGATCTCCCGGATTCTTATGAGTTAAAATCCTTAATCATATCGTCTCGGCCATGGGAACGCTTTCTCATTCGACCAAGACCCGTCTTTCTCACTTATGACGTGCAGACAGAATAAACAATCCTTTCAACAAAGCATTTACCTAAATGTCTTGATTTAAAAACAAGTTGTTCTGATGCGAATTGCTACCCTGCGGTTTTTCCGCGCCAATTTTTTCCGCATTTCGAACAGTTTGTAAATAAACAGTAAGTAATAAGTTTTAATTTTCACGCAAATTTATTCACAGTGCGTATGTATTGCTTTAAACAATTTTCATGGTAATATGTTACCGAATTGTGCGAAACACAGTGAAAATTCGCATTGCCGATAAGCTCTAAAGGTCAAATTATTGATTTCAACACTGACAAATAGTTGGCATTCAGTATACAATGACCGTCTCTGAAAACCATGAAATTGATAATATAAGAGTTGATAATAACAACTGGTAATTTTTTTACATATTAAACCGTGAAAGTGGACGTAATACTTATTAATTTTATTTATATACACTTTTACATAACTACTTGTCTATGTATTATTTTAAATTTTTTTTGTAATATTTATGCTGATAGAAAATAAACTTATATGGAATGTTTTGTATTCTATATTTAAACAATAAACCTAGCTGCTTTATTAATGCACCTGTCAAAAGGAGAAAGGTTCTTTCTCATCATATCTCATATCTCTATCAATATTCTCACTTCTATATATTTTTTAACGTATATTGTCACCATTATTAATACAGTTAGTTACAATATATTGTACAAGAAATAATTATTTATCGTTAGATACCTATATGAACGAATTTCGCGCATTAGGTATCTAATGGAATACTTACCTACTGAAGTTATATTTCAGGGAATCCTTGTCTTATATTATATATACCGAAGAAGGGCATATTTCGAAAAAAATTTTGTCTACTTTTAATAAGGAATTTATGTTGTTTGGAATGGTAAAAGCAAAGTTAAGATGTCTTAAATAAATCATTTGAAATAACAAATAATTCGAAATAGAACGTCAGTATTTTACGAAAAAATAATGCCATAACTGACAAGGCACTTAATCTCATCCCGAATAGTAGCATTTTTTTATTAAATACTTTCCTTTTTATTAAAGTTTTTAATAAAAAAAAGTATATTTTAAATTTTACCAAAGAGCTTCGTATTTAATAATCATGAACAGGATCGAAACCTCAGATATCTGTGTAGGTATATGTTGTTATAATCTTAAACTTTAATATCTAGTTCACTAAATTAATAATTCTCACCTTAATACCTTAATGAAAAACTCGTGTAGTCGTGTTGTAATAAAATTTAATTATTTTATGTTTATTACTTTACTTTAACATATCATCTTCCGTGACATGCTGACGACAGTACGTGATAAATTGTCTATTAAAACCCATTGAGTTATTATTAATTATGCTTACTAGGGTAGACGTGTAAAAATATTATACTCAATATGCGAAGAAATAAAATATTTTAACATTACCACACATTAAAACATTACCAAATGAAAAATAACAGGTTTTATTATTATTATTTTTGAATATTGAAACTTGTTATTTTGCATTTAGGTAAATTTTTCATGAATTATTTGAGTAGTTATATTTGATTGCCACAAAAAATATCATGTAGTATATCATTAAATTTTTATTAATGTATAATATACATGTTTTATCTAACATTTGTAGCTAGATATACATGAATTTCGACTGTTGTACCGCTATTTATCGGAACAACGATGGGGAATGCGGTATCTTATGTAGTATGTACGTTAGTACAAAGTACCTCAATGTATAAATTACTGATTTTATCATCGATTAATCACTCATGTCGTTATATGGCATACAAGTTTAATAAGTGGAGATTCGTGATTCTTCTCAGTTTGTCGGAAAATCACCTTCGGGCCCGGTGCGGTGGCGGTTTGACTACGTACAAAAGGCGTAGTATTAAATCATCTGATTTATTACTCTCATTACGTACATACATATAAATACAATTTTTACTATCGTAATTGCTAATCACTATCCTCAATATAAATATCTCAGGTTTGAGTTCTAAATTTGATTTTATTAATGTTTATGAAATATTGTCAATATATATTAAATCAAATAAACTTATAATTATAAATAATAAGTCTATTAAACAGCTTAATTAATGCTTATATTAGATTTAATTTATGTGAATAGTACTTAATTACCTAATAGCATAAATAGCGACATAAATATAATTTTATAAGTTATCATTATGGCGGTATTGACTTTAAAATTAAAATTTGAAAAAAGAATATATATTAGTTTCATTTACTTTTGAAATCAAATACCATAAATAAATGTATGTAGTGGGTACACCATATTGATTATTCAGAACGCATCGTGTTGAAAACGGCGGCCTCGCAGTTTGACTGATCTGCTGATACATACTTACATCGTCATTCATTCGCCAATCAGCACTCGTTTGCTTCATTTCTAATTAAATTCCATCAACGAGGCCATCTGAATCTCATCAAAACGTGCAGTGTATACACATAAATGGGAATTACAATTTCGTCACATATTCCTTACCGATATGTACATAATACCTATAGCTTTTTACCCGATCTTTACAAAAATGACAATAATATTTGTCGAATGTTATTTCTATTTTTATTTATTTGTTAAATATTAAGTAACTGGCACTCTTTTATTGACCGATATCAAAATCGAGAACCTCAAAGTAACTCTATATATTTCGTACGTATAGCTACGTCAAGGGATGTCTTCGCTTAATGTCGGTATTATATAATACATAATATGTAATGTAATACAATCGCTATTTGAATTATTTTATATGAAATGTATAACGTTTACTCTTATATTAAATTTATTATAATTGGTTCGTATTTCGAACTCTGTCTTAGAATAAGTAGGGCGCTAGACAATACTGGCCACCAATAAAAACATATGGCCGTTTAAGTTTAGAAAAATTAATTCAAATAAATTAATTCAAAATTAGAACTGTTACGAGAAGAATGGTCCGAATTTATTATGTGAAATAAGAAAATATTGAATCAATAATAAATCTGTACTTTGTACTGTAGACCATTAATCTATATATTATACGTACCTGAGCAAAGATTGACTTTGCTGTATTTCTCTTCCCTTCTACAAAATTTACTTTCTTATTGTAAAACGCAATTCCCTTTCTATTTTTCTTTTAGTATGGATTCGTAATAATTAATATTCATATATTTATAATTTTGCGTTAATTGAGGTAATTTGTACCACATTTTTCGAAACTGTATACATACAAGAACACAGGTTTTCACTTATTCAATGAAATATACCTTAGCACCTGAGGACACTCCTCAGGTATTAAGGTATATTTTATTTTAATTGAAAAAATAATCAATACGAAATCTGCCTCTAATATAAAAATAATAATAAATAAAAGCTATATAGACTATTATTAGATTTTTTTAAGGTTTAAAGTAGGTAAACAGTTTTAATATGATATAGTGAGTGAAATGTGTTTGAAAGTAATATTAATTTCTAGGTTTTGCTTCAAGAAATTAAATTTATCCAACAATAATTTAATTCGATATATATAAATATCATTATTAGCGGTTAAATTAAGTTCTTACGGGCCTTTAATTACTTTCACTAATAATATAGTTTAACTTATGTAAAAACAGACGAGCCTTATCTTATCAATGATTTTGCGGATTATCGGAACTATATATTTTTTTTTTCCAGTGATCAATATTAATACCTACTCCAGTATCTATCATCACAACGACCATGCAATGTACATAATAATCTATATTTTCAATATGAATTGTGTAAATGTACCCACGTTGTGTGTTCACGTAGTATTAAATAATAAAACCTACATATCGGTATTAAGTTTCTTGCTTAATCACCATATTTATTCAGTTAAAAGAACAAACACATAATTTCATGGTCCTACGCTCCTATGTGACGGTGAAACGCAATGAGGTGTCTGTTTGCAATATTCGTTTTTTCCTAATTATCTTGCGTATGCGCTAATGAGCGATTAACTAGCAAGCGGAAGCAATCAACTCTTCGTGAAACAGTGGTCTTTTCTCGGAGAAGAGGTCCCTCTTGTTTTATTTTTGCAAGAGATAACGTGATAATAACTTAAATGTTAAGCTTATTCAAATTTTGGAAATTATCTAAATCTTAGTACATATGTAAGATAGTAGGTACGGACATTATTTTTTGTCTACATTGAATATCTATCTACCAATTAATAATATTTTAAAAATTAGTTACATTTTAGTATCCATCTAATATATTTTATTTATATATTTATCCCATAAATTTTATTTAATATACATCGCACATATGTTTCTTACACTGAATAAATATAAATTGTTGTAGGATGAACCGGAACAAACTATTGAAATATAATTAAGTTGGGATGTATAAGGAGTACAGTGTAATTTATTAACACGTCTTTTGTACGTGTGTCTGGTAAAAGAGAAATGCAAATCTGCCAAAGGCACCGGCGGCGACGTGTGTAGTTCGGCGCGCGATTGTAGGCGTAAAATGCAAAATGCTTGGCGTTTCACTGCAGGACAATGCGGCCGAAGTGTAGCGCGTCTTGTAAACAGCACAGACGTGGTTTGTTGTTCTACTTTTTTGGGTAAATGGTTGTCCGTAAACGGCTGTGTATAGGCCGCCGCAGAAATGCCGCCACTGTACAATGCCTCGTTGGCTACCACCGTACATGGTCTCGGTACGGTAATGCAACAATTTTCAGTTGTTCAATATACCCAATTATGTAAGTACACCCACGCCATTTTAGTCCATTTAAAATACTCGTAACGTACTTTTAGTGCGAACAACACGATAGTAATCGACGTAAGTGTAAATTTTTGAAAAGCATCGGTATACGTATGCATCGGACCATTTACGTCACGAATTGGCAATTCGTGTACGTAATGTATGCATGGCGGCTGTGAAGAAACATTCACATCGGGATGCATCGAGAATTATATTTTATGGAAATGGATGTTGAATCGACGCCAAAGTTCTTACAGTGCGACAGTTATACGGGCGGTGAGTGCGGGCACAGTACCGCGTATATAGACAACAATAAGGCCGCGCCTTGTGCAGTAAACATTCTTTGCCGCAATCATTATGAATATAACCTATAAATTAGCAGAGAGCCGATCGAGAGCGGGCGGCCCGTATTGCGGGAATTTGCGATGAGGGCCGGGCACTGTCGCGCGCCCCTGCCAGACTCAATGGAATAACTGCACGCCGCAGTCGCCGGACTACGACTCTGCCAATTAGACTTTGAGCTGCACTTTACCCAAAGATCGATCTTGCAGATATGACCATGCTGGTGTAATAAATCAATACTTTCAGACAACCTTATATTGCAGTGTTCATGCAAAGTAGGAAGTTGAGGCTTAAAGTATAATTACAATTACTCACATTCACATAGTGTTTTGATTGTTAATTGTCATTTTGATATTTACATAATTTAACTAATTACTTTTTTACTATTAAAATTGTTTGATAATTTGTTAACAGTTTATTTTCTGTATCTAAGAAATTGCTGTCAAAGTAAAATTGTTAATAAAAACATAAAACATTTGATGTTTTATCAATTAGCAACTACCTACCTACTCAAATTGATTGATTTAGTTTAGTCACAGTAATAATAGCGATGGTGTTGTCTAATAGTATATATATATATATATTTGGAAACAGTATTTATATATGTTTGATATTATGTGTCGAATTTAAACTGTGTTTTTTTAAAGAGCAAAATATAATATATCACATAATATCTTCTCCTAGTTGTGAGCTCTATAGATGTTTAATCATAAAAATTGTATATGATGATTTCAGTAATATTTTCTAGGGAAATATTGATAGTAACTGTTATTTCGATCAACAGAAGCAATAAACCGATTCATAGTTTAACATTATACACTATTCGCCATACATTTCGATAATTTAACGTCCTTAAAAAATAGTAAAAATATCTCACAATTTTTTTATTACAGAATCCATTTGTTTTTAATTATTACGCACTTAGCTTTAGTTTGATAAGAAATTTGTACCTCTTATAAAACAATAGCACACGATATCGCTGTTATCGTCGGGTAAGAATACATTTGGGTTAATGGTTAATTAGGTCATACATTCGTGTATAAATTGAGAGGCAATAATGATTGTGGAGATAATATATATGAAGATTAACAATTAATAATATTGTCTAGACTAAAGAACCTACATATGTACTGTGGATATTTTCTGGCAAATTTACAGCCCCTGACAGATATGTGGCATACTGTCAGATTTGGAGGTGACAAGATGCGACGGTGTAGGACAGTATAGTTTTCAGAGTCCGTGCCGTCGTTACGTCACCAGACGTCGCGTCATCGGTTCTAAATATGTAGTTCTTCCGCGCGTAATCCGTTGCCCGCCGAAATTCACTTTTTCACACCCAGTCGAGGTCAAGGTGTAGAATGCATTATTCTATTTTAAATTGCGTAATCTTTTCTCGTTCATTTAATATAAGGAACAATACAAATATAATACTTGTGACATACACCAGTAAAGGTCAATTTCTTATCGGTTGTTAATTAATAACTGTAAACTTAGGCATATTGGCCGAGCTATATATAGATTAGGGCTGTGAAAATATATTTTAAATAATCATCAACGTTTTAGATATTTCAATTTGACATTATTAATACTATTACTACTAGATAAACGTAGAATCTACTTGGTTGATAAAGTGTACAGATCTATAGCTTATATGCCTTTTATTATCCATTAATATTTTTATATCTATAGGTATAATCGATAACCAAGTTAGGGATGCAATTATTTACTTATATGTGAACGAGAGACTTATCTGATCATACTTCAATGTTCAAGGTATTTTTATTGAAGCCATGGTTAATAAACTGCACTTAAATATTCAAGTATCCGTGTCATATATTTAATCCTCTTTCAAACATCTCATAAATATGCAACACATTTATGATAGGAAGTACTAAAGTCTTCTTAAGGAGTCGTATATTCTGCTTGAATTGAGTTTGCTGTAAGCTTTGGGCTGTATATGTTTTGCTAAGGTAGTAAGTACTAGTTGCGAATGATTTGCCCATGTTAGTGAGCTGAGCGAGTCTTGTGTCCGCCTAGTCGGCGCCGGAGACCAACATTCAACCCTATGCGTCTATGATACTCTCTGCTTAGATTCTGTGACACTATGATCTGTCGATGACCGTTAACTGTCGCGACATAAACACTAAACTTGCTATGCTAACAACTTACTCGAGCTGATTGGCGCGATTCCATTATACCACGGATGTGGGACGCGATGAATCAATTTAATATAAAGTATAACGAGTTATGACAATGCCATTAAACGAATTGATCTGGATGGTCGCCACTTTGTCTGGTACTGCGCCGGTGTATCAGTACTAATTGAGCGTGGGTTTATATTTTTTTGTATGTTTGCCACATCGTCGGTTTTTTGCTTCAGTACGTTCAAGCGAATTGTTACGCATCGGTAGTTTCTTTTCATGGTAATTATAAGCGTCGTCTTTACGGCGCCGGATTACATCACGGATTGGAAAACTCGGCGTGTCAATGAGGCTTGAAACGTTACGGCGCGACTAGACTAGAAAATGAAGTGATGGCACTACTCACATCACGTCGCTCTCGAGGTTACTTTCAAAAGTTTAAATTTACGTTAAATGACATTAATCAGTGGTGTTGGGCATGAGGCGCCGTAGACGGATCGCCTGTGCTCAGTGCACGATGTAAGCACGCATAAATATTCATCACACACACAAGCGAGATTTGCGCACGGGCGCCGAGAGTCGAGTCAAAGGTGCTTCGGCGCCGCTTGTGCCTCCATTACGTTTAGGGTTGACAATGTTTTTAACAATAATTCATTATGTATACACATCTCTTACGGAAATCATCAATTAATATCTGATATAGAGCATAATAACCTAGGATTCATAGATTTATCTATGAATCCTAATTATAAGTATTACGCTAATATTAAAAAAAAGGGACTGTTGTCGATACAAAGAACATGAATTTACAGCTGTTTATATGGATAAACTATAAATCAAGAAATTGAATACCTATGAACATATAATACTTAAGTTTTTTCGCATTATTACATGCACGTACAATCACACCATCGGCTACTCATCTTGTCTTACGCTTTGTTGTTATTCCGAGTTTCATAGTCCAAGTCAACGCCACACTGGCGCCGTTTACTAATAAATTTAGGGCTGTCTCTGTATATGAATTCGCGGAGTGAATTATGAATGTTGGCGCCGGACCGTGCTAGATCACAATCTGCCTTCAGACATGAAAACAGGTCCTCTCATCATGCTGTTTACTACATATACAATTTGCTGTTTATCATACAATTTGGCTCAGTACAGTCAGATGAAATTATTTTAAAACTAATAATAATAATATACGACTATTCTCTGATTCGATCTGATCCCAGATGGGGTAGTCAGAGGAGAGTTGCCAATTGTCGACGTTATGATGAACGCAACATATGACTTGTCGAGATGCATATGGAATTCAACATGACAGGGGCCTAAAGCTGTCTTAATAATTTTTTATCATCGGGTAATTATATAAATTTATATTTACATATGTTTTTTTGTCAGATTTATTGCGTCTGTAATACCGTAATATATATGCAACTAATAAATATTACTATACTTAAAAAAAACATCTTAAATTTTAGTTTTTTTACAATTATCTACTCAAACTAAATAGTATAATTTATTCTTAAATTATAATCTTCTATAAATTTTGTCTTAAATTATATTCTTCTATATTCTTATAATTCAAAATCATTTAATCAATTTTTTATCAGATACAAATGCAACAAACTGAATAATATTAACTTAGCGATTGATTCTACTCTGGTAATTCGACATGAAACTTTGCCACGTACATCAAAAAATTGCCACTCAAATTTTACTTGTACAAATGTTGATTATTTTCTATTAAAGTCAAGCAAATATGTGGCAAGATAGTATTTATGTAATGTAGTTTCATAACACCTTTCCACATTAACCTCGGAAATTCAATAAATCATGTTACAAATTCCTGGGCTTTACGACTATTTAACGAGCGCATCGACAAATCGGGTACAATCATACTGTCGTGCAAAATGTCAGTGCTCTCTCCATTTCTGTACAGAGCAGACCCAACAAGAAAACTATGCAAAGCACAAATTCTACCGTCGCCGTCTAGACGCCTGTCCTGTTACGATTGAATAACATTTGATCCAATCAACCAGAATGGAAGGGTCGGAGAGGTCTTGCGAACCATCATCGCAGCAGTCGCAAACGTAATTCGCAATCAATTGATCGAAAGCCCCGTTTTTATGAGGCACTGTGGTGGATCGAGAAAGTATTAATCGTGTGTTATGAGATTCATAACCAGAAAAAACATTTGTGTTCCTCATAATATCGCAACTTTAGACATACTTTAGGAATCGTAGGTTCTCAATGTTATTTACCGGGAATTTTACATAACTTCGCGACTGCTCCTTTGTGTAAATAGAATTATTCCTTCTAATTTTTTTTCCATTATGATTTTTTATATTAGAATGATCTACAAGAAAATAAAAGTCTGGTCTGATCTAGACAGTCGCAAGGCGAATCAGTCATTTCATAATCTACTGTTATAATATTGTTTTTACTTCATCATATAGTTCTCTTTATATCTCATTTACGTATATTATTGCATAAGTCACCATTTAATTTTACTAGCAAATCAGTTAAAAAAATCTTATTTTGTTTGTTGCAGCACCGGACATAGTGCAACTGGACAGTCCATCGGTCATCGTTGTGGAAGAAATACTTAGCATGAAACGTAAGTGTAATATAAAATTTAAATTTTTTTTATTGATATAATTTGTTTACAAGATAATTCTCGCTTATACATTTTCAAAATTAATCGAGATGGATGACTTTGATTGATATGTATGGATGTATTGGTATATATCTCATTTGCATAAGTTTTCCTCTTACATTATTTGGGCTTAGCATAATAAAATGGACCTGCTTAAATTTTTAAGGATATATAAACGTTTATTACTTATTCTTGAAATGATAACATGTAAATCACGTAACAGAATTATCCTTAATTAGAATTATTAGAAGTATACATGTCTTAAACCTATTTAAGTCTGGACTGGAATGGTTAAATGGTTTAATTGTTTTAATTAAGGGTGAATACTGTTGCAGATCAAACTAAATTATAGTTATTTTTCTATCCAGATTTTGGGGCGTTGCTGACTGGTCGATCTCCACTATGCATCAGACGTGATGACATGACGGGAGTGCCAGTTGCCAGGGGAGTGGCTACAGCACGCTTCATCTTCCGTCGCCGACATCTGTTCTGGTCCGTTCAACTTGGTACTTCGATCACGATTAAGCCAAGAGCACTCTTGTTCTTAGATCGGGAAGGACGATTATTGATCGAACAATCTTTAGCAAAAGTACCTGGCCTTCACGCTACGTATGAAGATAAAACCGATAAGGTTCGTTATTAGCAATCTTTGAAAATATATATAATTTGATGCATGGATATAATTAGTTGTATATTTTATCATTATATTAGAAAAGTATAAATGTATCTGATTTTCTAATTAATATATACCGGTAGGCATATCAATGCCTGGTATGTGGTCTATAGCTTTAAATAGCGACTAGGATCCATAAGGGTACATACCTAGAGCAAGATAGTATATTTTGTAATGTACACATATAGTCTATATACGTAAGTGCTTGGAATATTTATCAAATTAGTCATTTGTTCCTTCTTATTACTAGCACTTTTAAAATTATCACTACCACTTATAACGTAACTGCTGCAGATAAACTATGTTATAAGTTAACTTAAATATAAAATTTGGGAATTTTAACATTATGCATTATTTTATAGCTATGCGGCGTTTGGCGTAGAGTACCAAGGGAATACAAACGTCTGTTGAGAGATGGATCTTTATTCATAGCACTGATATGGGGCGATGCAGAAAATAACACTATGGAGAGTGCCCTGAGTGGTAGAATTGACAGGTATTATGAGCAGCATTGTTACAATTTTAGTACTTACTTAAATTATTCTCCTTATCGGTAATTATAATTATAACTAAATATAATTATAATTAGATATGCCTCTTCACAAGTTCGTGTCAGTTTTATGATCTCTGATCTGTGTTATTCTGTATTTCAGTTTTTGAAAATGTAATGAAATATATGCAGTATGCACGTAACTTTGTATTATAGAAATATCTAATATATCAGTATGATACTCATGCAATTAATTTACCCTTGAACAGTTATTCCAAAGAAAGAACAGAAGTAGTGTTTATTGTTGATTGTAAATTGAATTAGCCGTGTGAATAGTGACGGAAAGTCCCTCGGTTCTGTTTAAAACTGGTCTAGGAAAATACCGACTGACTGCGTTGGTTGCGAATTCTGACTCACTTTTGAAATTCCAGTTGTTTATAATCTGACAATTGTCTAATCGTTTTGTACCGAGGCTATTTTATTAACGTACAAGAATAATTGCCTCCATTTGTTTGATGAATAAGAATTCTTGAAACTAACACGCATTCTACGTGTATAACGTTTACGTTTATCTCAAAATATGTTTTTGATGATGTTTATTTAGTATTAATAATATTTTTATGTTCTATAAATTAATTTAGTGCGTTGTAGTTTTTATTATTTAGTAAATTTAAAAAAAAACTACTTATGCCATGTAAATGGTGAAACTATATGGTGTAAGTCTATAGTAATATTTGTATTTGGATAAATTAGGGAATAACTTATTATTATGAATTTTGAATTTTTCCAGCATATTCTAACCATGACTTTGTTATAAATTACAGATATCCTGCATTAACATCAGAAATGTTTACGACATTACTAGAGCCTGAACATCTTCCTCCGCCACCGGGCAATAGTGCCTGTGAAGACAGTTTCCAACCTGGTCAAACGAGTTTGGCCCTTACTGGTCAGCAGGAAGGATGGGGAGGGACTGCTGTGGTAACGGGAGTGGCTGGAGCTGCTCCAAGTCTTCACTTCGCTATTGCATATAATGGCATTTTCTCGCCTACACCACGAGAAAAGGAACAAGCTGTTCGTGTAGTGCTGACGATGTCGGATAAAAACCAAACCATTATTGACGAGGTTAGTAATAATTAAAATAGGTATTTTTATGTAATGAGTATAATATATTGTATTCTGTACGATAAATCAATTTTGGCTGCAGTGTATTAGCACAAATAAAATAATTTTACAGTATTTATGATATGATGTATGGAATTTTGAATTGCTATTCATAATTCCATAATGACTTCATACCTTTCATACTTTAATTATAAAGAAAATTGCTAGGTCATAATAAATAATGACGTTATTTTTTACAGATTCATCAAATTGCCAAGCCGGGCTACGAATTGAACGTCCTCGAAGTGTCCACGCCGGTTACAGCTGCTCAGCTACGCTCTTTAGCCAGAGGTCGATTGCTTCTCTCGATTGAGGATATTGCGGCACCAGAAAGACGTATTACTGGGAGAGTGATGCAGAAAGCTACATGCGAAGTTTATCATGCACCATTAGTTGCGGAGAGACTACCAGCGTCTTCAGTTCCTGAAGGACTAGCACTCCTTTACATCGATAAGGAGGGATCACTTGTCTATGACATACAGGTAACTATTATTTGTTCAGTTATAAGTATACAAATGTATCATTAAATAGTAATTGCTTTTTTGGGAGCTGTAATGGCAAACAAGCAAACGCCTCATTAAGTCATAATGTCAACAGTACTACAATCTTGTACCCATTTAGATTTATTTTCTTTTAATGCAACAGCGGCAAAATATTAAACCTTATTATAAGTTTTATTTAATCCGCAAAATCATCATAATAGTTCTACATATGATATAATAAATGTAGTAATAATAATATAAATTAAGTAAATTGTTAAATAGAAGGTCAATAATATGGAGCAATTTGCTCAATAAGTAAGAATTGGTTTAATTATTTAACACTTGTATATTACAGATTGACAATTTAGATGCAATTGATCCTAAAATAACGCTGGTAGAAGAGCAAGGAAAGCGTCACTCTCAAGTGGAAATATTAGACACTAGGACAGGAGTACTGGCAAGGCCTAGCGCACGAATATTTCCTCCTCTGTACGACGATCAACTGGCAGTACATATTGGCGGAGATCTCGGTAAGATATAAATAATAGCTAAATATGTTACAGTAGCCGTAGCCCTCGGCTTTACCCGCATTTAGTCCGTCCCTCGACTCCACTGGATTGCATCATATTACACATTCCCGTTGCCGCGCGATAGATTATGATTAGTTCATAAAGGTTAGCGTGATATTAAACTTCTCAAGAGTCGGATCATTAAATGAAAAAAGGCTTTTTTTCAAATCTGACGCTAGTTTCAGAGTTTAGTGCGTTCTGACAAATAAACTCGACTATACTGATGTATATTTTTGTATGTTATTTCATTATATAATAATTCAATGGTGTATGCGGCTGAATTAGATACTAACATAATATAGACATGTCACGTGTAAAATCTAGACATTAAATTACATATTAACATTGAATCATATCTCGAAAACTATGACATATCACTAAAGTATTAAATCAGACTGAATTGTATATTTCAGGTCCACCTCTACTTCGAGGTAGATTGGTATCCCGACCGTTGCCAGATGCTGCCAATGGTGGGCCCGCTTTACTGAAACGCACAGATGCCCTCGTCCCTGTCACAGCAAATCCTGTTGCAGGGCTCGCTTGGGTCTCTGTTGATGCATTATGTGGGCTGCATTATGAGGTAATGTCTGAATATTTTTTATTATATGGTTACTAATGCCCATTACTTATAACGCTACATTGCGTTATAGTAAATGGCACCGCTTTACTTTTTTAGGTTAATATAGCGTTAATAAGTCTTTTTCAAGTATTAAATGCAAAAATATATTTTCACGTATAGAACCAGTAATTTCAGAGCGCGTTGAAACAAACAAAACACTGCTACGTGATGGCAATGCAATTCAAGCATGACGCTGAGCCCGTTCCTCTTATAGTGATGTCCAGTACTTAAGTACTTACAAGGGTTATGGTACTCAGATTATTATTTGTTTTAGGTTGTTATAACGGGTAACGTGGGCACATGGACACCATGGCTCGATACCCATGCAATTGATGGTGGTAACATTAGGCCACTTGTAGGTTTTGAAGGCTGCGTCTTGGAACCTTCTCCGGCCGAACTGTTGTCCTTACATACTGGAACTGCATATCTAGGCATACGCGGCGCCGATAACACCACGACAGTATTGCTTACGCTGATACCCAAGGTATGTTATAATATATATTCTTAATTCGACCGAGGTACACTTTGTACAAAGTTTTCTGCGTGCGTACCAGTTCAGCCAGCCCCAAAGCTTGCCTTGTAAACTGCGTTGCGATTAATATGGCACAAAAAGTACCTGGTATGGCGGCATGATACCTTAGTCCTTTGAGATAGTATTGCATGAGGGTTATCATTGGCGTCATATAATGACCTGAAGTTATCATGTATATAGACGATGATTGCCATATGATACTTTTAAATTTATTCAGAAATCTTCTATTTACTTATTAATTATATTTATTGTTTTGTTCATGCTTATGAAAGGCTATACAAAAAAGGTAAGTTTGTAGTATTGTATGCACTGCATGCATTTATTTACGGCTCATAGTAAAATTATAGTACAGTAGGTTTTTATCCCGTCTTAATCGGAAGGTCGTGAGTTAGAATTCGGCTACCAAATATACTTTTATGATTATGTATAAATTTATATTTCTGCTTACTCTCAGTGGAAACATCTACCTATATCAAATTAATTGATTACGATGTTGGCTTTACTTGGTCGGCCGCCATATTGGATTCTAATACACCTAGCTATATATAGCTTGTTATGAATATATCATTCATTACATTCATGGGTCTCTGAGAATGCTTCTGAATGCCCTATCTAGATTAACTCTCGAGAAGGATTTTTTTATACGAAAAAATACCATTTCGATGATATCATATGTGGTAACATATTATTCGATATTTACAGTTAAGCGTACCGATATCGTGTATGGACAACACCTATTTAAATACGAAGTATATGCCCAATACGCCCACGTACTTGAAGACGTCGTACCCACCAGACCGCCGTTTGAGTGACATGAACCAACTTTCGAAAACTACGTCGTGCTATTATGAAGGAGAATTGCACACAGATGGATCGCAATGGATAGTTCCCAAGGTAACATCTTATTATTTTCACGTTATTAGAATAACCCGTGGCGCTACCCCTAAAATATGTACTCGCCGATGAAGTATTAAATACTATCGCATTCTGTGAATGGAATAAATTTTAAAATCAGTTAAGTAGTTTTTGAGTTTATTCGTTACAAAAAGAAATTAAATTTAACTTCTGTATGTAATTAGTCGAAAAGTATCTGTAAATATATTTTAAAATTATATATTTCAAGTCAATTTCAAATGTACATTTGGTTGTCAATTTAGCTATACTTTTTTATATAGATATCATGAACAACAATTATATAAATGAATTATAATCTTTCTCTACCATGTTGTTCATGAAGTGTATACATACACGTATATGTATACATACTTATTACATTACAGTCTTGCACCATCTGTGGTTGCGTATACGGGGAATCACGATGTGATCCCATAAGATGCCCGCCAGTACACTGCACGGTGCCCACTATTACGCCGCCAGGGCAGTGCTGTCCTATTTGCACTAGTGAGTATTAATTTTTATATAACTGGATTGGTAAATATGCTAACGTTCCACCCAGACGTAAGTGGCACCCGTTGCCTATACGTGCTTCATGCACCATGTACATTATTGTACATTATAGCATTATTCCACGCGATGCCATTCAGAAGTTAAGGAATTTTGGAAAGTTTACCTGGTTTTTTGAAATTTATAAAGATTATAATCAAAATCAGTTATATTTATCTTTTATTCAACAGTGATTTATTTTGACTGCATATGAATATTTATTCCTTACTATTGTAGATAAATTGGTTAACTTTGTGGAAAAACACCCTTTCTTACCAATAAAAATATTTTGAAAATTTAATCTCAGACTCGGAAATCTTTAATTTAGTGTTTAGACATTTCCAACAAAATTCAAATTTTAAATATTCAGTTCGAGTTCACCTATGTTGTCTATAAGAAATGAAAAGAGTTCTATGTATTGCAACTGTTAACGCGTTTTCTGAATAATTCTGTAATTTTATACGTCAGCCGTTTTTAACTGGCTACTTATATTCTGTGTGTCCTACAAAGTTGACACTTTGAAATCTTTGCTATTACAGATTCTTCAACAGCCGTATGGAACGATTCTCATGGATGCCATTTAGCTGGCCAGTACCATTCTCCCGGCTCCTCGTGGCACCCATACTTACTTCCCGAAGGTTACGACACATGTGCTGTGTGCACGTGTGAGTATTCAACGAGACAAGTGCGATGTCCGAGAGTGCATTGTCCACCGCTCAGATGCGCCGAGAAGGACTCATATAGACCCGATAAGAAGGCGTGCTGCCGAGTTTGCCCAGAGGTAAAAAAAATTTTAACAGGCATATAAAAACTAAAGTCGCTACTGTTGTTCAGATGCGACAGTCAGAGACATTGTTATCTGTTGATGTGGTTAATGTAACAGTAAACATGCCCATATTTCGCTCTAATCGAACGTGGCAGCGAACGAGCCCACCGCCCTGTCTTGGATTAATTTTTTATTTGATATCAGTGTTTCCTTCACTTCATTGTAGAGTTATTGAGAAATATAAATTAACACAGTTTCTTTTTTTTGTCGGCCATATTTGAACTCCAGGTCTTTTGTAGTACTATTTACAAAGTACATTAATATTGGAATATTAGGCTGGGTCGGTTATGTTATGAAAGGGAAATACGAACGAACTACTACTTCTATGAATCCTCCCTCCCCCCTCCCCCAAGTCACTATATATGATGCATGATTGTAATACTGAGGAATATAGCACTATTCAACACATATGAGTATGTTTTCTGCCTTATGCATTAAAAACTGTATGTCAGTTTAGTGGATTATTTCGAATTTGTAGTATACGTCACAGTCGTTCATGGAAACTATTCTTTAGAAATCAGAGAATAGTTTCCATGAACTGCTGTGAAACCACACCTTTCTAATATTACCCAATATCAAAAATTATTTGTAATTATAGGTAAAAACGAAAAAACCGGAGGACTTAACACCAAAGGATCAAGCTGCCCCACGGACCGCAGAAGAGATCCTTGCCGAAGGAGGTTGCAAATTCCCCGATGGGCCTTTGATGAATGGCGTAGAAGTACATCCATCAATACATTCGCATGGTGAACAGAGATGTGTCACTTGCCGTTGCAAGGTCAGTCAGTTTCATTGTAAGAATATGATCATATTACGCGATTGTAGATTTTAGCTAATCTGTATTGGCATAACAATACGCGACATTGAAATTTATTTTTACTATTTAGAATGGTAAATGAGCTGATAGTAATTCTAATAAAGTAATTATCCGTAAAGTAAAGAATCAGTACCACGAAATCTTACATTGTAACGCCTATCCTGCTCTTGATGTCAAAACTAACGTGTTATGCCTCATACCCAAAATAATTAAATATAACCTCTCTTTAAACGCAGAACTCACTCATTCGCAGACTCGGATTACATTTGTTCAATTTGGCGGAAAAGCACATATGTTGCAGTCTGGTTTAATCATCTGCTCCTCGTCGTACTAGTATATATTTAATTAAGTGCAGTAAGTGTAACTAATTCTAGTTGTTCTAATGCAGGACGGCGAGGTGACATGCGTACGTAAACGTTGCAACCGCGCCTTGTGCGCGCGGCGTAGACGCGGCGACGCTTGCTGCGCGTGTGCACGCCCGCGCCGCCCACGCCCGCCGCCGCCTCCGCCGCCAAGCTGAGCGACCGCGCCCGCACCCCGGACACAGTATTACTGCGCCCGACCCCGTCTATACCCCAGACTGCTCGTAGGCTAAGTGAGTGACTATAGACTGATATATTTTTATGTACTCGTGCGATTCGAATGTGTAGGTTAAGGCTGCGCCCTGTGATGTTGCGCTTCGATGAAACCGCTCGACGCGTCGAGTGTGCGCGTGCTCGCTGCTGTGCAGTAGATCGCGGCACGTGGGGCGACAGGGGTGTAAGGTTCGTCGTGGATTTTTCGGTTTCGTCGCAGGCGACATCTTTCGTTTGTTCGACGAGGTAGACGGTTTGCGGCGGACTGCGTGACGGCTCGGAGTCGGCCGACGGCGGAGTAGCTTTACTGTTTAATACTGAACGACTATGATTATTATATTTACCCACCGGTATTTTAATTGGTTTTATGAGATGTCCCGAAATTTTGTAGGCGCATTGTATTATGTCACCCAATACTGAGATGATAGTGTTAGTCGTACGGCTCGACTGCTCGGTTTATGGCAGGAAAGGTGCGAGCGCGGTCGATAAAGATGTGCCATATTTTCTTATTGTAAATATAAATTATTACTTTAATATTACTTATGTGCATATTTATTTACGTTTGTAATGTAAACAATGAGGGATCATGTTACGTTCGAGTACTCATGTTTGATCATCACAAACTCGCATTATATGATCGCCTTATTTGTGCATTTGCTTTTAGTCTTGTATAATTATAATTTAATACCATACAAATTATAGTGTAACCTGTATTCTGATATTACCTATTCTTATTTAATGAGTCAATGTGTAAGTAGATTACCCATGTTATTATATGCAGTAGAATACTTTATACCACAAAATATACCTAATTAAATATTTATTAAGTATTTTTTTATTTAAAGCATAAAATGCGCGTTATACTAATGATGAACGCTTAACCCGAGTGCTTATCGATTGCTCAAGCGTTTGGTTAATTAGGAATTTGTCTTTATATAAGCATGCTCATGTAATGTAATACATATATAGCATTACACAAGCACGCCCTAGGACTTAAATTTATTTAGTGGTCTGAAAATTGTTTATAAATGTCAGGCAAGAACGTAAATGTAAATAAAATATAATATTTCTTATAAATATTATTTTAACATTGTATACTATTTTATAAACTTAACATAATGGATTGTACCGATTTAGTTAAGCACTATATTATGTCAGTTACGTGACTAGTTTTTATTAATTACTAGGTTAACTAATATTTGTAATTAAGGAAGCTAGTCCAAATGTTTTGATGTGATGGAAATGAATGCCATGTAGATAGATTATACGTCTGTCCAGAATTATTACTTATTGATTAAACGAGTATATACTTTACTTTATTTACACAAGTGTGTACACACAAACTGCATTTGTACGCAAGCTACAGACAGGTCTATGGCATTGATGAATTTTGTATGACATTATAATAATAGCAATTTTATTGTCAAACAACACAATAGAAGTATAAGGAAAATCCCATATATACTATATGGCGTGTATAATCTTCTAAACAAATTATCTAATTACTGACAGTTGGAATTCATACTATTACTCTAAGTTCATTTGAGTATCATAAAGCTGTTGCTTTAATATAGTAACGAGTACATTGTAGCTTGCGTATTTAATAATGCGTGTTTATTTAAACCTCATTATAGTTTCAATATATTAAAAAATCGAAATTAAAAAAAATATCTAACAAGGACAGAAATGTATTAAGGTTTTGGAATATTTTCATACGCGTTGCCAAAAATTTGTAAAGTTTTATGAAATAAATTTTGTTGTTGTGGGTTCTAGTCCATCAAAATTTCGAGAAGGTATAAGTATTGTAACGGCTATAAGAATATTATTGGTTTTTTTACGTAACGAAAATATTATTCAATTATACGAGAGTTATCACGTTTTTAATATTTTTGTATTATCTAACAGTAGCAAAGTAGGCTCCTATGGCTTGCAAATAACAAACTAATGGCCATAAAGGATACTATAAAATCGCTTGTATTGCATTGTTTTCTATTTGTTAATTATAAGCGTTATTCTCCCGTTTTTCGGCCTCGAGGGAAGATTATTAAAAAATACATTTTTTCGAAAAGAAAACATATTGTAACTTTTTGATGTAGTTAGTGTCATCTGGTATTACATAGTTTGGTTAAATTACATCCAGTCAATATTAGTTTGTAAACAGAAACAGTCCTAATATGAAATAAATCACCTGAGAAAATAATATGTTGTTTTAAAATTACGTAATACTTAACAACCTACTCTGTCTGGATAGACGAATTACCAAATTCAGCTTTACATAATTTATAAAAAGTTTAGATATACGATTACGATAACTACTTTACGTCACGAATATCTTGGTCTTTCCTTTTGGTTAAATTTGATGCAAATATCAAATATACATTGACGTTGACTAGCGCATCCAGCTGACCCCTCAACTCTATTAAGGGATCACAAAAATTTTTAATAATAAAAACAACTTTATAAATACCTTAGATTGCAAGACCATGTTTAATGAAAATACCGGTATATCTCAGTTATCTCACTCCCAAAAACCAAAAACCCAACTGAACTAGAATCACTTGAGTTCCATAAACAGTTTATGACAGGAGTACAGGAGCAGAGTTGGGTGCGGAAAGAAAATGAAAGACCGAGATAGTTAAATCATGATTGGTCTCCTGCTTTATTCAACATTAACCTAACATAAACCTTCGAAATCATCCTCCTAGATCAAAGTAATTTAGTAAGATGGGGGAAAATATTTGATCTGAAATCTTGCTATACTTGTGGTGATGCAATTAGAATAACAGGGCATATCTTGGTGAGAGGCAAGGTTCTCTTCAATAGGGTGTAGGTCTTCAAATTCACGATGATTACTCACCATGAGAATATTTCAAATTGTACATGAAGCTATAAGTCATTTAGTAGCTAGACTTGCCAGCAAGACTTGACGTAGCCACATACAAACGACAAATTAACTTTATAAAAACAACGTAGGCTCAACTTAAAACTATAGTATTATATGTACACATTATATAGTTATACAGTATATTAATATATATTATATATACATATACTATTTCAATGGACATGCATAAAATTCGAGAGGACGAAATTTGACAAAGGGTATTGTGTTGTAAGGGTATAAGTGGTTGTATTTTAAACCTACACCCGGGTCACAAGTCCCGGAAACTGCACAGAGTTTCCATCTTTACTATACGTTGGACCCGGCATCCGTAAATGAATTTGATAGGTTAAAAGGAGGCTTGAAATGGATAGGTGAATCCATGGAATGCTAAGAAGTTCATTTATATTTATCTGCACTAACTTGTATATCATACACGTGTAAGGACAAATATCTTGATACACTCCTACGTACGCCAATATTTACTATGTCTAAAATTATACTCTATAATATTACCAGTACTTAAAATAATAAATTATATATTAATTAACAAGAAAAACTTTATAGTACAAATTTAGGCAACATAAAACGAAATTAATTTCACGTCAAAATTATTGAGCGAGAGAGATTTCTTCAGTTTCAACATATCTTTTTAAATAACTTTTGTATAATATGTGGCTAGTTTGTAATACCTATTTTTTCATATCACGGATCATTACCACTTAAGAGTAGATGTAAAATTTATAGAGAAGACTTTTTAAGAGCGCCCAGTGTGTCTGCTAATGCATCGACTATAGCATCCACCACTTGTTTAGTAGAGTTAAAGCCCATGGTGCCGATACGGAGTGCCTTGCCAACTGTAGGCCCCACCCCGAGGGATATTAGGATGTTGTGCCTGTAACATAATATATTCTTTAGTCATTATATGGGTTTTGTATTTGTTTAAAAATAATATATCATCATGTAAATAGGTACATTTATAACTGTTGTTACGTATCCATATAACAATCTGGATTTCGACGACATTTTGTTATCTGTGCAAAAAAACTCGTTAATATTCTATTCCATGGTAGGAATCTTTTAACAGCAGATGAGAATATTGACTATATTTAATTTTTATATTTTTGAATATATTTTTGGTTTATTCATTTTACGAGGATTACAAGCAGTTGTGACATATATAACATTCTTTTTTTCCCAGTTCACTATATATCACCATCGATGAAATATTCAAGGCTTATTGATAGATATAATTATGTAGTGTATAATATTTAGATACTTACTTATTTCTCATATAATTCACAAACTCTACATGGTCGTAATCTTTTGGCAGAACCACAGTCGTCACAGTCACCAGTCGGTCTTCAGGTTTGGGGATTAGAAATTCTAGAGGAAGACCTTGAATACGTTTATGGAAGTATGCTGTGGTCTCAGTGTGGCGAGCCCAAACCTTAGGCAGAGTCTCCTTGATTATTTCCATTAAACAGCTTCGAAGTGCCCATAGCAATGGTGGTGATAATGAGGATAGTGAGTGATGGTGATATCTGTGAAATATGTATAATGAACGTTTGAATTTTGAAGTAGCATTATCTGAAAAGTGGCGGTTGCCTTAGTCCGCCAACGGCAAGTCGTGAAAAGTACCAAGGGCGTTACCTAATGATCGTGTTCAGGTATATAGGCAGTTGTGATTTACTATCAGGTACTTCGCCAGCATGTTTTATAGTTACAAAAAGAAATATAATTATCTATGGTACAAAGATAAAAAAATAATATATTTATTATTTTGACATAGTATATATATATATATAATAGTAAGCAATACGCCTTAATAGAGATATATTCTCTTCTGTTATTCGATAATGACAACGTTTAGATGTTAGATAATATGTAGATTTCAAATAATTAGATTTAGAATATCTTCGGCCCAGAATAGAGTATATTTAGACAGGGTATATCTTTGACAGACGTGTCTTAGACTATTACGATTATATGGAGAAAATAAACAAATACATACGTAGTATCTTCAAAGCAGTTCCATTGTGCAGCCAATAATTCAACGTCGAAGGAAAAAGGTGGTTTAAAATTCCTCTTTTTAATAACTTTTCTGAAAAGCATGAAATATAAATCTTACACCTATTTAATTGTAAACTTCTGTCAGGTTCTATATCTTTTCTAGACCAAAGATTCAAATATAAGAAGATATAGAATAAATGTCAATAATTTATAATACTCTAATTCAGATGAAGATTATTATATTAAATGATATAATTTAGAATAAGGGTATATTTTAAACTCATACTGTTAATTGGTACGAAGAATTTAAAAAAGGAAATATGTAAATTAATAGAAATATATTAAAAAATTAAAAGAATTAAACAGAGATAAGATATAAATAAAAAAAAATCCAATTGGATATATATATATATATATATATATAAGAGTTTATCTATAGAATATACAATATAGATAGATAATACAAGTCAAGTTTTGTACATACCCGTAGTTCGCCGTATATTTGTGTAAAATTTATTAAATTTCTAACAGACTCGGAAAGTATTGTAAAATTGTTTTTATGGCTATTGGCTGAAGTGGTATTGAGGGTCATAAAAGTAGGATAAGAAAATAGTACTGTAACATACTGGGCTCGCTCGCTGAATGCAACAGGTGAAATACCCGCCGGTCCACTGAGTCCTTTCTGAGTAGAGGTGCAAATTCCATCTACGCCCCATTCATCTGTGAAGAACGGTTCGCCGCCCAGAGAAACCACTGTGTCCACTAATAGGAGAGCACCATATCTATAAATTAATTATGTACGATTTTAGAGAAGAGGCTTTTCATTTAACTCAATGGCAAACAAGCTGATGGCCTACCTGGTGGTAAGCGATAACAGTCGCTTATATATGTACATGAAGCGACACGGATATGATTTGTACCCCTCACGTATTGCTATTTCAGCAGGAGCAAGATGTTATGGCTCCGTATTCTGTAATTTCACTCTCAAATCGCACTTTCCAACCGAAAAGCTTGCAAAGAACCTTGAACCTTGATTGCAAAGAAGATTGAGACACCTCTGTCTTAATCATATCCGATGACTTTGTAAAAATGGCTAACGGTATGACAGATTTTGTAATAAAATAGGAGTTGTGTGTAAGCTGATGGGCTATCTGATGGAAAATGGTATTTGTTATCTATATCCATCTATTGTCATCTGTATACATCAGGACACATAATAAATTACGACGCCCGCGTTACATCGCATGCGGACTGTTTTCGCGGATTCCGGAAGAATAAGTAAGTATGCCTCTGCACCTTGTAATTTCACTGACCTTTCTAACACTCTACACAATACAATCAGAATACAGCTTGCTAATTAAGCTAATTAGTAGCGAAGTTCTGGAAAGACTGAACTAGTCTTTGATGATTGTGATGACTGCAGATTCGGTTTAAACAGCTCAAGCTGAGTGCTTTCCACAGTCATCACACTTCATGTCGTAAATTACATAAAGTCGACACATGCAACTGAAGATGAAGTCAAGTCAAACGAATGCAGTTCATGTTTATTAACACCTATCATTCTACAGATATAATCTATAAATACTAAATGAGTTACTAACTTATGACACAGTGTTCCGAGCCCTTCGATTTTTTGCACTGAACCCGTAGATGAATCGCCATGAGTGATATATACTGCCATAGGTCGTATTCTCTTCAGAAGGTCCTCGATAAGAGTAAAGCTAAAGGTAGCAGTAAATGGAACTCGATGTACAAATGTATCGATACCTGTAAAAGCAAATTTAAAAACCATAATTAAAATATTTATTATATAATATTGCCAGTAAGAAAATTATATGTAAAATGTTAAAGTATAGGTAACATCTTATTAAAATGTACCCACGCGTATCTTTTATTAAATTCGAGTATATAGCAGTAGATATATTATTTAATAATTAATTGGATCAGTTATGTACCATTCGTGTTCTGTGAAAACGCAATAAATAGCAAATTAAAACGTCATTAACGACGTCATTCATGCAAGTATTGTCATTAAAATACCAAGTAATATGTAATTAATTAAAAAATACTATAAGTCCGAAAGGGGAATTCAGAACACAAATGGTGCAAAACGGGACATTTCAATATCAAATCAATGGAATTTTTATTTAAAAGTAGACCAGCATATATACCACATACTCGTACCACAGATAACATAATATTACATACTCGTACTTACCATATCTTTTAGTCATCTCCAGTGCTCGATCGTCCCATTGACCCCTGCTACATAGCAGTAGTTTTTCTTTAGGGCCAATTAAATTGCTTATAATAGTTTCCATTCCAGCATTTCCCGAACCAATCACAGCAAGTACCAGCTCACTTTTGGTTTGAAACAAATATTGTAAACCAGCACGGATATCAAACATCACCTAAAAATTAAAATATTATTCCGACGTTTCTTACAAATATTGATTTCTATCAGATTATGTAGAATGGTGGCCGTAGTAACCTGCCTGTATGAGTAAACACTGGTGGCGCAAGTAGTACATACTAACATGGGAATGAAAGGGTAATTCATGATGAATTCAACAGGAAGTAACTTGAATGACATCTAGAGCGCCCGGCATGCAGGCTGACTTGACATAGTTAATCGGATATTTAAATATCCTCTTCTTCTTATTGTGGACTATGGTAGAAAATTGTCAAAATTGTCGGAATAATCACCTGTCCTATTGGTCAGATAATCAATTTCTTTTAATAGTAACTTTTAAGTGTATTAAATTTAAAGTAAATAAACCTATGCATACCTGAGACAGTTCATCGTAAAATGGCGATAGAATTGGTCTTGTGAGAGCTTCAGCAACAGAGGGCCAAATATCACATGGTCCCGGACTACAAAGCAACGGTTTCGTGTACTGACGATCCTCTATTTTCGGAGCCGGAATAGTTAGCTTGTCTTTGTACATCTTTTACTTTTATTGCTGTTTAAAGTAAGATTATATAAAAATCGATGCGAAAATATCAAATAGATGTTCAATTATATATTTCTTATAATTATTTTGCCAGGGGGAAGAATTGTACAAACTAGCCTGCGTAGGTAGTTCCGTTTTACCAATTTCTGTTACCAAGCCGCTTTCATAGCAAGTTGTGTTGCAGTGTGAAGCCAAAGATATGTCATCACCATTTCAATCTACAGAAATGGAAACGCATGAGGCTAGCATTATAAATTCATTCTGTTTATACATATCTATTTGTAACCTTGAAGAGAGCAGTAAGTAGTTCCGTAGGTAGATAAAACATATTGCGACGTTTAGTAATAAAATTATTTGGTTATATACCTAGAAACATTTATTAAATAAGAGTAGGATGATAATAAAAGGTCAGATGGTTTTATAATATATTTTTTCATTTATATATTATACTAAAAGTCATTATAATATATTATTTAAGTGTAAATTTAATATTAGTTCCAAATAATGTTAAATCGCAATATTAGAAGGGGTTATATAATACCTTTCAATTAAAGAAGGATTGATAAAAATCAAGATGTTGGGATACACTAAAAGGTAAGTAAGTTCGTAATCGAATAAAATCAGGACTCACCGTAAAGCGTTCTGGTATATGATCTGGTATTGATGGTGGATTAACTATAATTTATGTTTTATATTAATTCAGAAACGCGGTTTGACAATAATTTGTTACAACTACTCACATATACGCACATATACTCGTATGTACGCTTTAAAATTGTTAACTTGTATGTAATTAGTCTTGTTCTCTATATAGAGACTATATAACACTTAATAAGAGTGACAAGGCTTCCTATGCGATATCTGGGTGATATTAAATTTGTACATGTAAACAATACGACATTATTTATTATTATTGTCATTTAGGTACGTTTTGATAGTCTGCTTACTATCAAAACCTACTTAAATGACACATAATAAACAGTGTCTCTTTCGGACGAAAGGTGAGCCTACCAGTTTTGAAATTTAAGAATAGACGTAGAGCACACAAGAGGTAGACTGTAAAAAGTGTTTAACTCAACTAGTGCAGTTCTCATTTCAGCAAGCAGCCGAGATAACCACGAATGCGGTTTGTAAGCTGTTTCGGTAGTTGCTATTTATTATAGGGTCGGACTAGGTAATTACTGCAAAAGAGGCATAACATCTTAGTTATCTGAAATTATGATCTATGTGAGGTATCATGAGGGTCACACGATAATGTGACATCTGTATGTAGTACTGCTTATGTAGTATTATAGACGAGTGGTAACACACCACTTACCATTAAGTGGCCAGTCAGCTTGTTTGCCATTACATATAAGCAGTATTTAGAGAGCTTCAATCGTATTGTAATAGAAAAAGAATTGAAGTTATTGTGTTGTATTATTTGAATTTGTAAATTCTGACTACAGATATGTATAGAGTAAAAAAGTAGTGTAAAAAGAGAAAAACCTTGCGCAATGCAGCAGAGATGGAAAATACAAAGAAGTTTTAATATCTTCACACAAACAACGTTAATACCTGATTAATATGTGCAAACAAAAGAGTTGTTTTGGCACAGATGTATATATATAATTTCTGATTGCGGTTTATGAGTATTATACCATTACATAAGTGTAATTCCTTGTAGTATGTAAAAATAAAGAGGAATGTAGTTTCAGGTAATACAGAATATAACTACATGAAGTGTTATCATCATCCTTTTGACTTTTTGAGGTTATTTGGGATTTTACTTAGGTGGATTTTGTACAAAGTCAACTTCGTGGGTACATCTGTCTCACCTTTTATGCAGCCAGCTTATGTCGCAGTTTGTTTTCAAGCTGTTTTGGTTGACAAAAGGTTTGGGAAGGAAATGACAATATTTTTTTTTAAGAGAAAGATTTATTAGGTATTTTATTACAACAATACATTTTAATAATAATAATTCAGTTTTACAAACAGTGGTTCAACCACGACATTGCAATATGGTATAGAAGGTTTAAAGTTCAAAGAGAAGATTTTTTAAGAGCTATCAACGTATCCGCTATTGCGTCTGCTACAGCATCTGCGACCTGTATAGTTGAATTGACACCCATGATACCGACGCGAAGTGCCTTGCCCACTGTGGGTCCCAGTCCAGGAAAAATCAGGATGTTATGACTGCAAATAAATAAACATATTGAAAATATTATTTATTTGAGTAAGCAATTTTAATAAAACCAAGTTATTTAATATTATATAACTTTACCAATGCCAGTAAACTTCTGATATTATACAATGATGTTTCATTGTGTAATATTATATAGAAAATTTACATTAATTATGGGAAATTTTCTTAATATAAGAGTGGTATAAATAAAATTGTATTACATAGCTGGTTTTAATATAAAGCCAGAAAAAAATAGTCAGCCAGTCATAAAAGGTGTTTTATATCCTACATTTTGTGAGCATAATGGTTCTAGTTCTAGTTTAGACATGTTATGATTACATGTATCTTGTATGTATGAAAAAATGCATACTCACTTTTTTATCATATACTTTACAAACTCTATATAGTCGTAACCTTTTGGCAGGACCACAGTCGTCACAGTTACCAGCCGGTCTTCAGGTTTAGGGATTAGAAGTTCCAGAGATAATTCTTGAATACGTTTCTGGAAATGTGCTGTGGTTCTGGAATGGCGAGCCCACGCTTCGGGTAGAGTCTCCTTGATTAGCTCCTTTAGGCAGGTTCGAAGTGCCCATAGCAGTGGTGGTGATAGTGTGTGATGATATCTGTTGAAATATTCAAGCTGTATTAGCTATATCATTATATAATGCATAATAACATTTAGCTATATATAAGATGAATTGCTATGACGGTAGACGGTAGATTTGATATACCATGAGAGTATGTAAGACTGACCTACATGAATAAACATATTTTGATTTGATTTGTACTGTGTATAGCAATCAGTTTAAAGGATGATATATTGCAGTAAAATTACCGTACGTATACTAATTAGGTATAATAAACAAATACAGTTTTTAATTTTGCACGATATTATTTTTAAATTGTCGAATCATATCAAAAATAGGTTTGGCCAAACGTAAAAATTAACTACGCAATAGAAAAATTTTTCAATAAGTAAATAATTTTATTTGTATTTTCGGTTATGTTACAGTACTGTGAAAATACATTTTAACATATAGTGGATACACATGCCAATTGAACTAGTATAGAATTATATTGTATCTCATGTGTTACATACTTTTTCAGGGTGCATTATTTTTAGAATGTTAATATTTACAGAACAAAAAGAGTAACTAAAATATAATGCCAGTTATACAATTATACATTACTGATTACGCACGAAATACAAAATGAAAATAAATTGAAAATCTAAGTATAGAAATAAGTTTTCTTAATATTTTTCTACTGAAAAAGCAATTTCTTGTGATAAAAATGCGACTACATACTTTCTTGTGTTTCCAAAGCAGTTCCATTGTGCAGCTAACAATTCAATGTCGAAGTAAAACGGTGGTTTAAAGTTCCTCTTTTTAATGACTTCTCTGAAAGGGATGAAATATAAATCTTAAACTCGTTTAATCTCTTAAGGTTTAAACTTTTTCTGGATCAACAGTTTTTCTGAGAGTTGTAACCAGCAATTCTCATTCATTATAACATTGTAATTACTTTTTCTAGATACTATTGTCTAGAACATTAATTGAATAAGTTTGTTAGGTGTATTTATGTATATTGATACAGGTCACATATCATAAAACCTTATATTATAAGAGAGTCGCAATTGAGAGGTTTCCTGTCTTAAGTTATATTCCTGAAAGGTCGTAATATAAACGATATAATATAAAATTTCGGGGTTCATTTGCATTTTTTTTACTTTTTGGTGCATCACTGTTTGAATTGTACATTATCCTACAATCTTAATCATCCCATATCAAGATGTATATTACATTAATGTATTATGTACAAAACCCATTAAGTTATGAGCACACGGACAAAGCCAGGGCGGTCCATTAGTAATACAATATTGTAACTCACTGGGCTCGCTCACTGAATGCAACAGGCGAAATACCCGCCGGTCCACTGAGTACTTTTTGGGTCGAGGAGTATACTCCATCGACACCCCATTCGTCCATTAGGAAAGGCTCCGCTGACAAAGAAACTACTGTGTCCACCAATAAGAGTGCACCATATCTAAAAAAAATCATCAGAATAACGACGATACAATAAAAATATTACGTCATGCATCATCTCGATTTAAAGAAAGGATGGATGTAAAGGGAGAGGATGACTGCAGAAAAGATATATGGATTGTGTATGAAGATATGATATGTTAAAGGTGAGGATGTCAGCCATTATGGCTGATAGGTATAACGGCAACGATGACATATTATAAAAATTAACATAATTAACTAAGATAAAAAGTAACCATGATGAATAAAATATACACACTCTCTCATTTAGCATTTATATTAGCTGTTTGGATTATTCATACAAGTTCCATGTGATTTTTATATAATTGTATTAAACCTATTTTGTATTAACTCGTAACAGTAATAGTTTTTAATGCCATTTACTAACTTGTGACATAATGTACCGAGACCCTCTATTTTCTGTACAGAACCTGTAGATGAATCACCATGAGTGATAAATAATGCTTTTGGACGTATTCTCTTCAGCAGACCCTCAATTACGGCAAAACTAAAAGTGGTATTAAATGGTATACGATGTACTATTGCGTTGATACCTGTGGCAAAAATAGCAAAATTAAATTTATGTTATACCAGCTTTTGTAAGCGATTTCGAGACATGATTGAAGGAGATTAAAGTAGCATATTACTGTTATCAGTGTCTAATGCTATTTACATATATGATAAATTTCATAACAATTAGCTAAGACGTTAAGACGAAACAAACAAATTCATTTTGCATTTAAATGTCGTATATCATAACTATTAAAATTGATAATAGCGGTGAATGTTATTGAAATTTTGTTCTCAGACGTTACTAAATACTGTAATAATTAAATACCGTATCTTGTGGCCATATCCAATGCTCTATCGTCCCATATACCCCTGGCACATATGAGAAGCTTCTGTTTAGGGCCAACTAAATTGCTAATAACTGCTTCCATTCCTGAGTGTCCAGAGCCACTCATGGCAAGTACTAATTTGCTTTTAGTCTGGAAAGCATATTGTAAACCAGCACGGATATCATCCATCACCTAAAAATTAAAAGACTATTATTGTATTACAATGTATTGTAGGCATTTCTCCAATGTATTAATTATAAACATCAAAAATAAGGTATAAAATTCGATTGCATATATTGTGTGTTAGATATTGCCTTTTTTACTTATTGTGATATTTATTTATTTAATTTACTACGTCGTCATAACAATCCTTTACCATCCCATTGTTATGCGTATACAGTGATTTCTTTCGAGTGTTTCTTCTCTTGAATACAATTTATGTTTTGTTGCTATAGTTGCTTCATCGATATTGAAAAGAAAAAGTTATTTGTTATACGTCGTCATACAGTCTTTTATTCAACGTATTTAGGTAACTACCTTTAAACATATACATTACTTACATTAAATAGTTCATCACAAAATGGAGATAGAATCGGTTTCGTGAGAGCCTCGTTGACAGACGGCCAGATATCAGATGGTCCAGGTCCGCAAAGCAATGGTTTAGAGAACTGACGATCCTTGATTTTTGGAGCAGGAACTATCAGCTTATTTTCATACATGTTGTTTCACTATACTGCCAAATAAATATACAATATGACCAAATTTAGGTAATACCAAATTATATATATGAAAAAAAAAACTATGAAGAAATTCTTATAAAGTAGTAGTAGTATTTTTTTTAAATTTGAAGTACGTTTGCGCGTGTTTAGACACACACTATTACGCGTGCGTTAAGAGCGTGAAAAACGCGATATGCGCATGTCAATGTAATCATAATGTATGTTTGATTCATTTTCGTTTGTACGTATCTATTTCGAGAAAAAATATGTATAGTTAGGGAATATACTAAGGAATAGTTATTAATGGTTAATAGGATCTAACATGGAATAAAATAGGTAGCTTACTTTTTTAAATAATACGTATAAAGGTAATATAAATCCAAAACATTATTAAATTTAGATGTTTTACATTTTGGGGCAATATCAACAGCTAAATTAATGTTGGCGTAGTACTTATACTATGCCAACATTAATTTAGCTGTTAATTTAGCGAAAAAAATACATTTTACTCGTGAGATCGCTTGTAAAGCTTGAATTTACTAACTTCACACAAAAAATAAAACATTTAACAATTTTTATACTACTACGTAGTACTGAAATGGTTTGTACCGCTGGGTCTACTTAGTTATTAACTTTTACTTCCGCGAAATTTTGCCTCTATTACCTTTAGTAGTGTAATTTACAAATAGTATGTTTAATATTTACATGTATATTAATGTTTTATTTTTAAATTACTTTAAAAACGATTTATGTTTTATAATGGGTACTAAATCAAAAGCTACTTGGGTATACTTGAACCGGAACTACTTATTTCTTTATTATTTACATACCATAGTGTATGTTATACTTATATTATTTCCATAGTGTAGGTGAGTAATGTGTATAAACGCTTAATATACGTAGTAAAAATCTGTTTTACAGCGTGCAACCATCCTCACAGCTAATACTACCCCATAATGTCTCTATTAACTTGACGATTGGCTAAGCATGCGCAATTTTCCAAATAATTTGCTCTCGTGACCAACATTTCGGCCAAGTATTTGAAGATCGGTTACGGGAATTGGGTTAATGTTTAGATTTAGTGCTAATAGGGTGGTTATAAATTTGTTACAATGTTCTGGGTGTTCTGGCGCTATCCGATATCACATTTGGCAAGTGCACCGAGCCTGGGGCGTGAGTTGCCTGCCAGCCTCATATTTGTTCCATTTGCTATCGCTTGATGTTCCCATACTTTATAATTATTTAAAATGCTTATTCAAAAATAAAATCATGTAAATGACTCATAAACTTAATAAATGGGACATGCAAGCTCAAAGTTATATTACATAATTAGTAGTGTTATGCTGAGTGTTAAGGTAGATTTAAAACATAGCGAGTCAATGCTTGTTCGTCTTTTAAATAAAGCTAAAAGTTGTATTTGTTACTTGAATGTCTCTATGTTTATATAGTTTGAGTATAATATAGAAATTATATGTATACCTGCTTCTAGCTACAGTGTTGCAAGTGCAGTAATTTAGTAGTTTATATAAAAAATAAAGACGTGATGTACAAATATAAGTTATGTTATAAAAAATATATTTTTAAATTAAAACCAATCTCTTTTAGTTTACTACAGATATATCCATTATATTGGTGTTGGACGATAATAAAAGGTCGAAAGGTCACTTGATACGTTCTCTCTGTTTAAACTCGCTATCCAATCATTACAAAGTGTGTTTTCAGATAAGAATTTGTACTTTACATAGTCGTAGGAGATCGAAACAGCAATGTTGCTGCGACAAATTGATTCGATTCCCACGACGACTCGTCCTATCTGTAGTGTTGCCAACAATTTTTGAGCAAGACCAAATCCTTGACCTCATAAAGCACACAAATAACCAGCAGTCTTTGAACAATCTAATATGAAAAAATACTTATTTTAAATGTAAAATATATTAGAAAAAAGACGTTAAAAATAATCCAGTCATTGCTGCATTTAATGCTATAGTTAATAACCATTCTAAAAACTATCTATTAAAATTAAGTAGTAACTAAGTTTTATCAAATGAAATGTTTTTAATTTTCTTTGTTTTCCAAGCATCCTAATTTATCATCCAAATATATCACCTGACGCAATTTTTGTGTAATTCACCAGTTCACGTATTGTACTGATTCTGATAGCCCTTAACTTACGATTTGAGTCATAAATTTTATTATATACTAGCGAGACGCTACGACTTCACACGGGTAGTAGAATCTAATAAAATTCTAACCTAAATTTTCGTCGATATTTACTCTATTTACAAATATTTAGTCTATACACTTGTTGATAGGTTATTTTTAAAGGTATTCATTTACCAGGTTGTAGTGCTAAAGCCATTTGGCTTTACTACTGTAACTGGTGGATGAACACCTTAATAGTTGGCAACACTGTCTATCTGTGCTTCCCAGAGGACAAAGCGAGGCGAAGCTATAGGGAGTCGTGATGGAAAATAACACTGTCGTTGAGTGTATCTTCTCCTTGGTGGTTCAACTGTGAAACACAATTGATAGATATTTACTAGTTTTTTCTCGACGACAGATCAATATAAATGCTTTGTTTTATGTTTATTAGTAAATTAGTAATTATCAAAGTTTGGTTATAGTGTTTATTTCCATTATTACTCCTATAGTTTAAATATAAAGCAATCTATTTGTGAACACATTTTTGTTTATTTTGTCTGTTATGTAAATTCGATCTTGTTCAAAATCCAAAATTCTTAAGGTCCGTTGATTTTGACAGTACATGATTTCTTATGTACACACTGTCTGTAACTTATTGTGTATACATTTACTGTAAACATAACATTTCATGTTAATTAGTTTAGCTTTAAATTTGATAAATTAATTGACATTACTTACATATTAAATGTTATGTTTAATACACAAATAATGATAATACGTGATGACCAATAAAACTTTCTTTCACACAACAAAATAACACTCACCAAAAATCAAAACGGAATGCAAACTAGTAATTTTTTTTACACTGAAATCCAGTATCGAAGTATGATTTTGAAAATTATTTACAACAAATACACTCCAAAAATATACATATAATCGGCCTCACACTGTTAGTCAACACAATATACTGATACAGACAGACAGTGCAGAGATAAGTAATTGCTCTTGACAGCTTGAAACTCGTAAGTCTGTCTGTTAATAGATATTCGATTAGTGATATTTAAATAGTACATAGTATAGTAGTAGTTATGAAATTGTTGTGGCCTAGTAGATAATAAACCACATTTCAAACCTTGAATTGGAGTAATAACTGGAATTTATAGACCTTAATGTGGTGATATTTAATCTAGTCGACACCAGCGCCAAATATTCAATTTGAACGATGTGATGTTATTTCTAAATATAAACGTGTATATACGAGTACTTATACATAATATTTTTTTTATGGATGATAATAGTATGGTTCCAACGCTTGCGCTAACGGTTTATACTGGCGGAGCCAGTGGAGGATGATATGATCAGCATGAGGTCAGGTCAGTTAAATCGTGATAAATTCAACAGTAATTTAGCATGATGGTTTCCATGGGGAATAGTGTGGAAATTAATGACATGGTACATTACTAGCAATGGGGTCATGAGACTCATCAGTCCGCATTACTAACAGTTTCCTCCCCCTCCCGTAATGTCATATTCTAATAATCATAATAATATATCCTCACGACTATTAACTCCGAGGTAGTCAGAAGCATTGCCAACTTTTAATGACATGGTTCCATGGCAAATAATGGCACAGTCGACGTGCCCACATTTCGCTATAAATATTTGATCACAACGTGGCAGGCGATGAGTCTATAGCCAAATTAGATTTGTCGTAGATAAAAATTGACACAAATTTTTGTATCTGCTAGATTCGAATCCTGGAATTGGACGTCGGACCAGCACACGCCGCTCACTGTCAAGTGCATAGAGAATAATCGTTCCAATACATTCAAGCATAGCACAACCCCTTTTACGTACATCTATATTGCACTTCGTAGAATGCAATTACAAGAGTTTTCTGCGCCAAGTTATCCTGAAGATCTAGATAGTTGTGCAAAAAGACAAGTTACGAGTGAATGAAACCGTGAATGTAATTAAATTGTTCGGTTTCTCGTATCTTGTGCTCTTTGGGAAACTAAGTCATTTTTCTACTTAGCTTTCTATTGAATTATCTTCTATATTTCTATATATCTCACGTAATATAAAATATACTTGAAGTATCTTAACACATGGCATGTCTTTCTGAGAGTGTTATTTGAAATTGAATAATATTCATAATTTACAAATATCAATATTATTCAATTAGATATTTACAAATTTGGGGTATAGTTAGTGTTTACTTCCATTCAGTTTCTGTATACATTTTTTTGGTATGTATTTTATTTTATGTAACTGGAATGGCAAACAAGTTACTGACGTACCTGATGGTAAGTGGTAAACATTGCCATTTGGTAATATAACATTAGCAGCACCATATATTATATTATATTATAATTAAAATGTAACTACTTGAAATCATAAAATCTCCGGAAATTCAAAATATTGTGCTCCTATGGTGTAAAATCTTTAACACGTGTGGTATGGTGAGACGATTCCATAATATAAATATTAGTTATTGTTGGAATTCAATATCTTTTATTAGCTACATGAACGGCCTCCTCCATCGGTTTAATACACCGATTTACTGCCGATGGCCGGGGGTTCGATTCCTCGCACAGTCCAAACATTTGTTTCATACTCATGATTGTTTGTACAACAATTTGAGTATTGTTTACGCATGTTATATATGTATTTACAAAAAATATATCTCTAAGTATTTATATCAGTTGTCTAGTACCCATAACACAAACTCTACTAACCGCGGGACTAGATGGCGTTGATTTGTTAGTTGTTCAGGGTTATTTATTTATTTTATCTTAAATCTGTACAGTTTATCTGTAATCGCTCTCTTTAGTTTTACACTAATGTGTAGCATGAATTATTTAAATCACTTGTAATTTAAATAATTCATGCTACACTTTTATTGTAACAACACTACAAGTTTTATTTTCGAAATACATTTAGTGAAAATGAATCAGATTTGTGTAAAGTCTTGACAAATTGTTCAGGACAGAAAGTTTTTCACTCGCACCAGGCGTTCTCCCGTCTGCAAAGTTTGAACTTTCAGCACTCCTGCATTCAATGTATTGTATAATATATAGCAATACATTTTATTTTCTATATTTTTTTAATTCCTCTTCTATATAAACGTTTTTATGGCAACTATGCTGTACTGTTTATTTAAATAAAACAATTTAAAAGTATTCAATATCGACCCTTATTCCAATTTAAAGAATAGAAAACAATATTGCTATAGTATTCGTAATAATATTTTCGACGTTATTGTCATGCACATGCTTCACGCAGTCCCTCACTTGACAATGCTCGCGAACTACTCCTTCACGATAGACTAACGTTTGTAGGTATTCATGGATATTACACAAATCGTATTTTTTAAACATATATAATATACATAGAAAATATTATAATTATTTATTTTCTACTCTCTATTTCACCAGAAATGCATTGTAATAAATATAATTACACAGTAACAAGACACAAATGCAGTATATCGCTTATGCAATTTAGACAGTATTTGAGTAAAGGAGGAAAGACTTTGGGAGAGAAGAGACGTGATAGATGGGCCATGAATGGAATGAAAGAAAATTTTAACATATTTTTAGGCTAGTTTCTAGAGAATAAAATCGTAATTTTGTACGATTAAGTTAGTCGTGTCACGTCGTCATCGTTTTCTGTGTAGTATTCATTGATGAATGTGATCACACATTTATCCTATATATATATACATGAGTATGAATGTAAATGTTTATAAAATGTTTACCCTTTCACTTCGTTATTGGCCCAACAGGCGGGAAGCGTTCACACTTATTCATCCTCAAGTAAATAACACAAACCACGGAACAATTTTAAATGAAATCCCTTTCTCTCGCAGAGTTAATGTCCCGGGAGACTTTTCTCTGGTTTTAATTTCCGGAGTGTTTACACCGAGGAAATAGTTTGTTGGTAACCTAGCTCTATCTCTTGACGTTCCAATGTATTATAAACAAAACCACATAGTTATTTGCTTCGAATTGAGATTCTATTCATGAAATGCATTAATTTTTAATATATTCTGTGTTTAATTCTGCATACTTATTTATTATGATTTATGATTAAGCACTAGCTGTTATCTTATTCTTCGTCTCGCGTTTTTGAGATGAAAGATAACCTATGTCCGTTCTCCTTTTTCAAGACAAATTTAATTAAGATACGGATAATATATTTATTTATATTTATGAAATAATATATCTGTAAATATTGACATTTGCATGAAACTTTTAAACCTATAAAATAATTTTGTATGTATATTTATGTAGTTTAGCATAACTTGTTAGCCCTCAGAAATGTTTTGGTTCATCGTGTTTGTTTGTCACATATTAAAATATTGCTGTGAGATGGTAAAATAAAATAATCGCATTATTTAACAATATTACAACTTAGTACCTATATAATATTTAATGCTTAATTAGGTGCAGGGTTATCTGTACTAAGATAAAGATGTGCTGCTACGCAGTGCTACAGTTTAGCTCAGCTGCGTAATTATCTTGAGGTTTCCTTTCTATTTCCTTTCACTACAAGGAGTTATGTTATTGGAATGGAAAGGGTAAAGTTGGACAGTTACCATTATAATAGTAATCTTTGCCTATAAGCCTGAACAGTACGGATATCACGGTATTATAGTATGTCCACGATACCTGTGATACGGCTCCTGTGAATTCACTAAAAACAAAAACTAAGTGATTATTATTTGTAATCCTTAGAGTACCGGTTTACAGGTTATATTGTTCCTTTTTGGGAGCGTAGTTTAAATATTAAATAAAATAAACAAAAAAAGACTTCCAAATATCTATTCTTCATTTGATATAGTTCTGATAAAAATATATACTGGAATAAACCTAATTTTCTATGTAAGGACGATGTTATACCGTGGCAATGGTCTCTGAATATTTATAACTACCATTTACGTAGGCATCTTATCTCATATTTATTTATGACATGTTTACTTTACTTTCTGTCCCAGCGGATATGACATTTAAAAGTTGGAAAAATACGTCGGAAATCGAGCGAGCTCAGAAAGCCGGAGTGCATTAGTCGATTTAAGGCGACCATTACTCTGTGCCCATTATTTTTACAGTTCGTTTGGCAACCGACGTGGCCGGCCGCAATTTTCAGTTAGTCGACTAACTCTTGCTCTCGTTGACTGTTTTAATGTTCCGACAAATAGTTTCTACTTTAGTTTATTTTTAATTAAAGTACCAATGAATATTGATTTGATGGCGTATCTTTTGTTTTCAATAGTAATTATAACTTATTATAGAAATCGGGTAATATGAACCGTATACGAATAAGAGTATATTTCTAGTTTGTTTTAAGAGTTTGTTTGAAGTATCAGAGAAGTACAATGTAGTGACTCAACTTATTTAAGCGAGTTATTTTGGCAACCAATTTTTAAGCGAAGGGCAAGACGATGGTTTAACTTCCGGCTTTTTTGAACTAATTGGTGACGGGGAAAACCGGTATATTCCGGTCTGGAACCTATTAAAGAGAGATAAAAATTTTAGTCTAGTATAATAGTTGAAAATGTTATTTTACCAGATGGATACTTTGTACAATTTCGCCTGTGTGGAACTGTTTCGCATTTAGTTCTGTGTGTGTAAAAGAAAAGCCATTCGACGAGTAACTAAATTTCTATATAATATGTACATACAAATTGAGTTATTAGATAAAGAACATAAGTATAAAGTATTGTATATTTATTATTATTATTATCATATATTTTTTTTTTTTCGTTTATTATGAATTATTGTATAGTTAGCGTTATTTTTATATTCTACATACATGAGAAGTTAAATGTAACTTTTTTTCATATCATTAGCAATCTACAAAATTAGATGATAACCATTAACTTATTTTCGAATACAGCAGTCTAATTATTTTGTATTTAATATCATTAGCATTAAACTATAGTTTTAATAAGATTAAATGGTTTGAATTAATACTCGAATTAGACCTAAAACTGTATGTAACTCTATCATAGAATTTTGAATATTGCAAATGTAAATGTCCCGTGTATAATCATGTAAAGTGTAGTTAAAACTTATGCACTTGTTGGGTAACGAGTATAGGTCTATGTTGTAGGAAAGTTGCCGAGTAATTTTGTAGGAGCCGACACCGACGACAAAGATTTGGGCTTAGTTTTACGAGTTACTAGCTCTAGTTTTAATTAAATAACTCTCTTGGTTAGTGATAAAACAATTTTTATTGTATTTGTGTGTATTATTGTGATTGATGACATCTATATTTTGCAATTAATCTAATAAATTATATTATCTGTTATAAGAAAATTAAAATGCTACTTGTGAATGAAGGGACTGTATTATGCCTGGAAGGGTTCGTCTGGGAAGACGGTTTATTGAAGAAATAGGAATTTTTATTTCCACGGAAAATTAGTAACTGTATTGAAGAAGAACAGTGACAGAATTACATAAAACATTTTTGTAGATAAAAAGTTTAGACGAAAATATATAAACAATACATAAAATAGATGCATATTATATGTAATAATATAATTAAAAATAATTATATATAATCCTTATACTTTCAATATTATTAGTATATGTACTAATAATATTGAAAGTATAAGGATTCATAAAGATATTTTGACCTGCGTGTAATAATAGTAGAATAAATATTTGAAATGAATACGTAACAATTGCTTTGTAGCTTTGTAGTTACAATTTTTTAAGTAAGTATTTATTTACTACTATTAAATAACAATAATTTATTTTTATATGTGTGCAGAAATTAGTCTTATGTTTTTTATCAAATGTATACTCTAAATAGTAAGTGTGGCTAAACTAATAATTATTATATTACTTAATATTATTAGGAATTTTTAGGCTTTAATCAGAAATCGTAGAATGCTACACAATAAAGTAGCGATCGACCCCTAGGGCGCTTCAGTACAAATTCAATTATTTCCCGTGGCGCCGCCTGGCGGTGTGTAATTGATTTATTTGCTCATTTCTTGCAGATACAACGTATCTTCTGAGTACAAAAGTATTTTTATTATGTTCAGCTAAGTGTAATATGTAACACGGCTTTGAGTTTCAATTTGTTTCGTGAATTATGTTTCATTCTAGCAGAGAATGTACTCTTTGGAGCTGCCCATGTCATAATCTTACGTCTAAAAGGTATTTACGGACATACAGAATGTTTAATATTACAAATATAATACACAAATATGAATGAATTCTAAGATGTTTTCAGTAAACGTATATGATTACAAATGAACTTTTGTTAAGTTAATCCCACATAACTACAGTTTTATTAATTACTCTAATATCAGATATAGGTGTACACATGCCGATGACTTTGTACAAAGTATCCCTCCGATATTAGAATTCATCAGGGACATTATGTATATGAAATATCGGTGACGGATAGGTTTCGGATATAGGAATGATTATTATACCGGATACGGATACGGATGCAGATATGAAATTATTTCGGATTATCCGTTAGTTTCGGTTACCGATATATTTTTTTAAAGAATTTCAAAAGTAAAATACAAATAGGTAATAAAATAGTTACATAACATATCTCAATTAGGCTCCGTCCCTATCCGATATTATCCGAAACTTTAATTTCGGATTCGGTTACAGTTACGAATATTTTTTTATATGGGATATCCGATATTTTCGGTTACGGTTACGGAGCTCCCTAACATCGCTGGAATTCATTTTGAAGGTATTTATATAACAATACTATATACATATGTATACGAGTACCTACCACTTATTACTACAATCTACAACTTTCTCCTTAGTTTGATGCTAAGTTCACTTCACTTACAATATTTTTTTTGAGTCTTTTGAATCCTATTTATTGTTGCCTTAATTTAGGTTTCATTTTAATAATAAAAGTGGCCACTGTTAAAATATATTTGATTAATTAACGACGCGCTTAAATTATAGTACCTTTTTATCTACTGATAGCTTCAGAACGGATTTTTTGGGATAGCTACCGTATCCCTCATATAGGTTTAAGGATGTTATCGATCGCAGGGAGCATCAGAGTGGACAGCCGTGGGTGGACTCGGCGCGGCGTGTTTAAGAACGCGTTTAAGGGCTTTACTTCGGACATTGACGAATTGCCACTTCAGCCTCGGTCGCACCGACTGACGGACACCACTGCGACCGTGTTATAAATTGATTCCTGATTCCATCGTTCATTTTAGCTGGATCTCTTTCAGTCATTGATTAGGGATTTATCGTGTACATTAGATTGATAACGCTTTCATTATGTGAAATGTTCTTTTGCAGTTTGCGTTTTTTAACTCACTCTGCCTAATAGGAGATGGTTATCAATTCCGTCATAGTGTATGTTGTATTTATCAGAATATATTTACCATAATGGAATAGATTGTAGTGAATTTAGAATAGTTTCGGAATAAAATCGTATTTTAATCAATATCCATAAACTTTTGATGTGTAAAGGCTCACGATTATTTGTACTATGGCTAGTGGCTACAGACAACTGATTAAGTTGTTTTATAAGTACCCGTAAATTCTTGATATATATCCATAATATTGAATGAATACTATATTTGTAATCAATAGAATTGCACAAATATAGTAAATACATTAAATATATATCATGAGTTTGTTATTTGTTACAAAAAATGAGTCAATCAGCTGTCTAGTGCCTAATAAGCCAATCTCTGCTTAGTTAGGCATTAGATGTGCATCGTGAGATTTTTATACTTATATTTATTTTATAGTACTTTTTTTTTAAATATGTAGAATCAACGATTAATAAATGATGAAATTATCTCTGGCTGAACAAGGAAAGAATGAGAAATAATTGTCATTACAATATAACCGAGTTGAGTCGAATTTTGACGCAACATTACAATTTCCTTGTCGTCTATGCTTAATTATATTATTTATAATGACATACCAGTTTCGCTCTTTGAATGGCGTCGACAGTTTAGTGAACAAAGCATAGCATGATACAGACAAATTAATAACTTATCATGGTGGTACAAGGATGCAATTTCCGCTTGTCGACTCGCCGTGGAGCCCCCGGGTCGGACGATAGGCTTAATGATTTATATTCACCATGAGCTTACTAGTACTAGATATCATGCAATGAAATTACTTTCTCTTTCTTACGTTTCAGGTTTGACAAAATAAAATTAAGAAGTTTACTCAATAAATATGAATAATGTAAAGGAAATAATTTTACATTATATAGATATAGTATAGTACAAGACAGATATAGTTCAGTTATAAATACATATATATTAATAAGAAGTATATATTAATATATTGTATATTAAAAATTTTTTTATGACCTTACTTGTCCCGCATGTATAGAAAACTATATTGCTTGCTTGATATGTTGAAATTCGCTGAATAGACAAATTGGAAATATTTAAAATGCATTTTTCTTATCATTATCAGAACCATCCTTTATTGTTCGCTGAGCATGAATTTCCTCATTTCTAGAAGCATCTAACCTGGTAGTTTGTTTTATTATTATTTCCGTTCTATACTTTAGAAGCACTTGCGTAATGCGCGTTGCGTTTCTTTCTTTTGTATAAAATTATAGTAGAGACATAAGTGCCTACTTGAATGAGATACATGCCTGTTAATTTATAAGGATAATATTAGCATGACGAGACCACTTCAACGATCATGACAACATAAGGTAATATGGATAAAGTGAGGGTACGTAATAAACAGAGAGCTACTCACATTACCTCGAGAAGTGCTTTCAACTGAATCAAGTGGTCATTCCTTTCTTTTCTAGTCTTGCTTATTATTTTTAACCATCTTTAAAAAGAAGCTTTTCAATATGGTTCTATTTTTTCATACAGTTTTTATATATTATCATAATAATTTGACAGACATACAAATACTAATATAAGTAATTATGATATTGAATATTTTTTTACTAGATTTATTCAAATAAAAATATAACATTAAATTGATATAATATCGATATTGATAAAAGCCCGCCAACGCACTTGCAATTCCCCTGGTGTTGCGGGGGCTCATGGGCAGCGGTAATCACTTACCATCAGGTGAGCTGCAGGTTATAAAAAATACTACTACAAAAAGCATTCCAGCTTGATATTAAACTTTTAACGTCATATCACGTAAGTTAAACTTCAATTCTATCGTTGTAGCTACAGTTTAGAAGGTGACTAACTTTGAATCAATGAATGACTTATAAAGTTTTTTATCCTCCATATCTTAAGTCATAGAATATCATTCAATGCAATCGCTGGCGCAACAATATTACTTTTATTATTTTGAGATAAAACAATAATTTTATTCGGAACGCACACTTAACCGTGGTTTGTTATCAGAATGTCTGAAGCGGTGCATAACAAGGAAGCAGAGACAATGTTCCCCTTTGTATTCCACTCCACATGTACTCGAAATAACAAGGGCTCTATTTTCAATTCCTCCATCGCATTCTGTGGTTTATAAGTATATATATAGAACGGTATATGTATACCCTTGAAATGCATAAAGAGTTTTTGCATACACAAGCGCTTTTCTTTTCACTCACGTAATACGAATGCGTTTAAGCGTAATGAATTTCAAATTGAATTTCTCGATTCTGAATAATGTAATTTTAAGAAAAAGTATTTCTCACATTGTGCTACGGATAAGATATTTTGATTGCATAATCGTTGTGCCAAAAAGAAACCAATAAATTATTGAGTATAAGATGTTAGATAACAATGTCTGTTAAATTTGTAAATATTACCTCGAAATGAAATAAGAAAAATGTCATTAATAAATTGGGCAATTAGTAAAATAAGTATATATACTTACCATATACTACAAATAATATGTATATAAGGATATCATGGGACCAAACCTTTTAAAAGATTTTAAAAGATTTGGTGGGACCAATGATGACCAGTGATATCCTTTTAGTGATTTTATTACCGAAACTATCGCTAAAATAACCCATTTAAATACAGACGTATCAATGAAGTACTATTGAGTTGCTACAACGTGATAACAAAAATATATACCAACCAACCATAACTCATATAGTTATTTTACAGTTCGACTTTGATTTTAACTGTATTGCTGACCCCTGTAACATGCATCCGCCGCTACGCATTACCTTATAAAGCAAAAATATAGCATGTTCGCTGTTCGGTGACTTAAACTGCTATTTTTTATAAGCATACAGACGATGTACAGATGCTCATAAATGCTATATATTGTGAAAACAATAACATCTTCAATACATTATTCTTAATACAATATATTTTTTTGCGTAGTCTAATGTGTGAAAACTGTACAGCAATTTCGCTTTAAGCATGGAATTGAGATCGGAAAGGGGATTATTTCGTTTCAACCCTTATTAGTCGGTCAGCTGACAGCGTGGAATTATGTCTAAAATATCTGAAGGAAATAATCATGTTATAAGATTATTATGGAATTTTCAAAGTAGATCTATTTTAATTGTTAATTTATATGAAAAAAAGTAATTATACTACTAGTGACTTATTAATAGCACTATAAATACGGGATTATTTTATTTTATATAAATAAACTCTTTGCAGTGAAACATTACAAAGTAGCTTATTAAAATATATATGTGTATCTTATTTGTAAAGTAATTAGCCTTAATAATTAAAATGCTGTCCTAGGTAACGCAGACGAAGTCGCAGGGTACAGTTAGTTATATATATATTTCTTTATTTTGTAAGGAGTTGCATCCCGTGGAGCTGCCTCAGCGCTGGAACACAGCCGTTGTTAGTCGCTAACAGTGCAAGAATTATAATATTAAGAATTTATAAAATCTCACAAGTATTATTTGAGTTTATACAATACAAACACACTAAATGAAATATTTTGTCTTTCTAATATTGATATAGATTAAATTTTATAATAGCTAACTAGTTACTAGTAGTCTAGTATATCCAATCTGACAGAGTTTACGAGAGATTTATGCGAATAATTTGCGCGCACAGTTTGATAATAGATCTATTACGCCACTGTTCTCTTCAACGCAACTATTTCACATAAGCGTTCAATGTAAAGGTAATGGATAAACGTTTAGTTAGTGAAGCTTTTGATGCAGCATTCCTCGTAAAACAAAGCGGAATCACTAGCATTACAACAATCATCAAGTTAACGAGTTACGATAATGTTTCCAGCTACGATTACAAATTAATTAGATATTCAAGAATACAACAGAATAATAATATACATAGACAACGACGTGTAGGTATCATGATGAAGATACCTGGAGTCGGATTAAGGAATCTGAATCAGATAAGGGTGTGCGTCAGTGGTAGAAATTGCCCAGTTATGGTTCTATCGACATAATTGTCGTCAGGAAAATAACCTACCCTGAGAAGGGTTTGGTGTGCCCTAGGGGATACGACAATCTGATATCAATCACGTCGTGCCCGATAAACGTCTATTGTATATACATGTTGTCATATATTATATAAAATGTTCTAATTATAGTCTGGCTGTACAAGATATATCTTTGGATATAGAAAGTCAGGACCTAGTGAATAGAAGCATTTATTTCAAAACATCTACTCATTTCGAACATAGCTCGTTTAAGTCTATGTACGAATGTCATATTTATAAAAAAATAATTCATAAAAAATATTCCGAATTGATCGGAATATTTTTTATATAAATCCTTATTTGATATTAATATTTTAAGTTCCAATACTCTTTTAGCCATCCCTATACTGCTCTTCTTATGAGAGCAATATTGACTACATAAATGTTTACTATTCAAATTTATATTTAAAGAATAATGCAATGAATTTGTGTACACAAATTCAGTTCTCCAGTATAATAACAAATTTTCTACAGTAATTTGGAATAGAAATTTTACAGCTAAATAAAATTGTAAAAATATATTTGTTAGGTAACACGTGACACTCACACACATTTGGTAGTAAAACGTGGAAAACTGATGCGATTGAGAATCTTTACGATTTCTGTAATTGGACCCATTGTGCTACTGAATTTCCAGGGACCTTCGCATTCACGGGAAAACTTGAAAGTAATAAACTTGTTCTTTCGATGAATTGCCTTATTCCGAAGTTAATCACGAGAGAGTGAGCCGAACTTGGGCCCAGCCGGTTTGAAGAATGACCTAAGTTGCTCCTATTAATTTTCCTTCGATGCGCCGAGCTATCGCAATGGCGCTCTCACTCACTTGACTGACAGACTCGGCTGTTTTGTTTTGTCCGTGATAAATAGAGGGTAAGTTCCAGCGTTGTTTATAAACCACTCGTTCCACTTACCAATTGTTTATCTTGCAAGGGAGGAAATCGATTTCTCTTGCAAAAATACAGCTCCGCATCTTCATATTGTATGATATTTTTACGAGCGTTGCAGGTTGTGAATATTGGTTGTTTGAGAACAAAGAGCATTATTAGAACGAAACACGTTGTTGTATTGTTAATGTATTCTTATTATTGATTTTTTAAAGTGACTGTTGTCGTCGTATTGAATTTTACAAGATGATATAGTACTACCTATTTACTTGGTACCGCAGTATACGGGGATGAGAAACAATGACGTAGGCAGTGCGTTTTCATGAAAATGCCTTGCATTGTAAGCTTATTCTTATGATTGTTCTACACTGAAATATAAATAAGTACATAGATACGTACACATATATACATATAGCATTGTATTCTTTAGTTTCGTAAATATCGTAAAATTATATTTGTACTAAGATATTTCATGGTTAATAAATCATATGGCGTTCCTCGTTTAATTTCAAATACATGCATCATTATTCTTTCAGTCATTACAAAAAACAACCAAAACAAATTATTTATCACTGTAAGAACTATGGACACATTAAGATAAGCAAATTTAAATAGTTTTCATTATTTGCTTAACCAAGTTTATGACTTAGCTTATGACACATCAACCTTAGGACGATTTCATCTAATGATAAAGGCGTTGGAAGAAAAAAAAACTTTTCTCACAATATTAAGCGGTTTCCTATCGATTTCATTGTCTTTTTTATTGCACTTGAATTGTACATAGGTTTCTATGTGTAAATATTCCGCCTGGTCTCTATGTGTGCTTGTTATCTTGATTTGTAGTCCACTTGGGGCTCTCTGTATAAAAATAACAGCAAGTATCCCTTATAATATGTTACGTTCGTAGCGAGCTCAAATGGTCTGTAGCGTTCTTTATAACGACGAGTTAGTATATTGTTTGGAGTGAGATATATGTAGGTTTTACACTACGCTTTAGTAAAAAATACAATTGTGCAGTTTCATACCGTAGTGCCGTAATTTGTTCAGTCTAATGTTCTAGGTAACAATTTGTGATTCATAACTATGTTGTTATCATATTTTCATGCAACGTCATTTCCTATTATCTAAACAATATTTAATATGGATATAAAATGCAATATTTTGATTCAATTTTAGATGCAAACTTTGAAAATAATTAATTTATTTTTAATTAAATATTAATTGTCGTTAATTATATAATATTTTTATAAGAGAGTCGTTGATAGTGATTACCACACCAAATTAACCACAAAAATTTCAAGTTTCAATCTGACCAACACCAAAAACTTTGTGTGTACTTATATTTCTGACTATTTAGTGATAGAAAATACCCATACCAAAATCATTTGAATCCGAGCGACAGTTGTAAGCTTGTCTCCTAAATCAGCTATATTCTAATAATCTATGAACACAATTTTGGCGTAGGTATCAAGTGTCTTGTTTATCAGAATGTGGACGGTTGTTAATACCTCTAGACTACTCCATCTAATAACTTCATCATACAATCTTGAAGACTGCACTCAGACGGCAAATATATCACGGTTATTCTTAAATCAGTGAGTACAGGTAATTATTAAAAATGTTAAAATTTACACGAACATAATAATTATGCGAGCTTTTGTTTTATAGTTCATAAATGCAAATTGTACCACAAGTGTCCGAAGGTAACGTAGAAATTTATTACATCACTCGAATTTGTAGTTCTGGTAACTGAATATATTGATAGAGCGGTCATGTATATAAAGTTAATTTATGATGTGTGAAACAAAAAAAAATGTAATATCGGCTCAAACTATATTACGTATACTAAGTTCTTATTTACTTAATTTTATTGATTCATGTAATAATCATACTTATTTTTAATAACGTTAATGAAAATTAGAGTAAGTCTGATTATTATATTTATAACACATACTATATCTCATATCGTATAGGAGTATTGACGAGATGAACCTCTAGGAAAGCGAGGTGGAACTCAACTTATGCGCTTGCTCATGTGTCAAATTAAATATTGCCCAGCTCTCTGTTATACACTTCCATCTATTTTACGAATTCACTTCACTGGTTACCTGGAAACGGTGTGGAATGACTTTAAACGTCAATATTGACTGCAACAGCAAATAAAGCAAAAATATATATTTTTTTCTAATCAAATCAAATTAAAATATATTTTTAGGTCTAATGCAGACTCTTATGATATGTCAAATCTATCGTCAGTTTGGAGTGTTTTCATGCTAAGAAGAATTGACAAGAAACTCAGCTCATATAATATTATTTTCTAACGAGCTCGTATATGATTATAGGTATAAAGACTATTTTTTAAATTTAATTAGGGAGAACAATAATATGAGATGTGAAAACAGAAGCAGAAGATCGCTCTATTGTGTTTAGAATAGGTAGCTCAGTGAGCACACGTTACAGCTAGAAGCAACGTGGAATATGCAAAGCTTAATCCTGCGAATGCGTGTTTGACTATAATGTACTGTGACGGCGCACAGCGTTATGTACTCCATGAATTTAACGCTATACAAAGTTAAAACAAATACTTGGGCCGGCTCCATCTGGCATAATTTCAGTAGTATGCACATTGTTATTGTGACATTGTTAGGTGTTGTACATAATAGTGTCTGCAGCACATTCACAGCTTTTTTAATATTTCTACCATCATGATTGTTTGTAATATCATGCATATTTTTTAACTGATTAGATAAAGGACGATATTTCCAGTTCAAGTTTATTTGTATTTTAAATACACTGTAACTTCACAACATTTGAATCCATTTTGATGATTCTTCTTCTACCGGTGTTTGCTTAGTTCATTCATCCCATTATTCTATTGTTCCTATTCTAACAAAAATAAAAATTCTTATTAAGTAATACTAAGATATTATAAGAAACTTTTGGTATGTTATGTTTTAATACGTGCTGAAATTTATAGCATATGTATTTACGCATTTAAACCACGTTGACCGGTTACATACAAGTGAAAATATTCTGTCAGTTTTAAAATATCATGATATTTATAATCTTTTACTGTTTGTAGTTGATATTCATAGAAAATCCTCGAATATTTATTCATTTATTTTTCTTTAAAAGTAATAATTGTAATCTTCCATATTTTCTTCTAATATAAATCTATATAATGTCAGTGGATATCAATATGAGGATGGAATAAAAAATATGGTATTCATACGTGCTTAGAGTTATTTCAATAAAGATTATTTCTGTTTCTATTCTACTTGTGAATAGTAAACTTTCGTTGCGGGAAAAGTATTAAAAAATAAAATCTTTACCTCGTATTTAGCTCACATGGTTGCGGAAAAATCACCACCTGTTGCCAGTGGCACAGTGAGATTTGGGTTTTCCGTTTTCCCTGGCAGTTCATTAATCTCACGTCTACACGCATAGAACAAATTATTTATTTCTCTAAGATATTATACAGCGTATTAACGAAAGTGCTCGAAAAGATTAGGTCCTCCATCGAAACAAAAGGAAGCGACCATTACCCGCAAATGGTCGATAAAAAGAAACCATTAAAGTTTTTGCGGTCACCACGGTACGATGGCGACATTGTCGTATTGTCGTTTTTACAACCACTCCCGACTTTTTGTTTCGGTAATTCTGGATTTGACGTATACTACCAGTATCATTACTGGTACTGTTAACCTCTGTTCTGAATGAGCAATAAAGTAGTTATAAATTAACCACTACTCCAATATAATATCATACACTCAATATATAAACTGTCAAGCTGACGGCTTACCGTACGGTAAGTGGTAACTGTAGCCTACATACATGAACGAGCATCAAGACATTGTATGACGCCCATGATATCACTGTGCCCATGTTACCATTTTGAAGGACGATGATGTCATGTCTCTTATCCTGTAATTTCACTATTATAGAAACACAGCTTATATAGAACCTCCTTGGTAGATGGTTGAAAAAGCGGAAGATGGATGTACCCACGCAAACTACTTTAAACAGTAACTTTTTTCTACCTCTGGAAAATATAACATTATTCTTTAAAGTATTAGTTTAGAAAAGAAAGATAATAAGTGGGTGTATGACCAAATTAACAAAAATGTATTTACAACCATTTTCGAACACATCCATTAAAAATAATTAAAGTATGTATTATCTGGTGTTAAATGTATTTATTATATAATAATGAATACGAAATCAAGGGTAAAATAGGAAAATAACCATTTGCTTTGTTGTCCAGCGGATAGATGATACTACAAATTCTAATTTTAGTGGGATAAAACATAATACTTTAACCCCCTTTTTAAAGTTTGAAATTATACGACTTTGATTATAAAATATTATATTTTATGTAACTCAAAATGAATCAGATTAGATATGAATATGTATAAACATGAAAGTTTATAGAAATGTTTGGATGTTTGTTACACAAATACTATTGAACAGTAAAATGGATTTCAATGTTTTTAAATTTGGCACTCAGTAGAACCGTATTATTATTCAGTTTATGGCTAGATAAGGCCATAGATAAGATAATATTACACACTAGTACTATGAAAAAGTCTCAGAGGTTATATGTTTATTAAATTTTAATTGTAATATTTAAATGTGGTTATTTCAATGTGTAAATAAAAGACATTTTAGAAAATATATTATTTGAAAAGTATGCCTTTTCTATATATGCATACTGCATACTGTTATATGTTGAAGTAACAATTTACAAAGTTAAATATATATATACATACGGGCTGTATTATATACAATTTATGAACATTTGTTTTTTAAATAGGCACCACAGCACTGACAGCACACAAAAATATGTTCGTCTTTGTTCATTATCTTGTGTATAGTATACCATCCCTTTATAACATTTATAATTTAATAACATGGATATATGACAGTGCAGTAGCACATTATCCGGATAACAGTATGATGGTATTTTTTTTATAATATAAATTTAGATTACATTGCAAGTTTTCGTTCATTAAAATCTTCTATTGTTTTGTATTTTATTTTCTATTTACCTAATATTAGCACCTATCCATACATCATCATAAAACTGACGCCGACAGTTAATTAAGGGGGTCTTCCTATGTGACGGCCTGTTTTGTAGGGATATTTTAGGATTTTTTTTCTACGACCAGTAAATATTTAGAGCTTCAAGTTTTTTATCATTTATTAACACATATTTGGACAGTATAAATATAAAATTTCAGCTAAAAATATTCAGTCAAACTAGAGTTACAGCGCTCTGAACACCCCCGCCTCGAAAAAAAGAGCTCCCAGTTCCTCCACGATTCCGGCTGATCGGCTTATCTGAAAAAAAAAAAAAAAATGGCGTTTTAATTTGTAGGCTTAAAAGCACGGAATGACCTATAATCAAATGAATATAAAAAAATTGGATTTTTGATAGACATTTGAAATAAAAGTTGCAAATTAGGCGTTTTTTTGTTTTGTTTTTTGCTATAAAAAAATCGAATTTTTGAAAATTTTCGATTGATAATAGTTCATTCCATGCGTTTACATATATTGAGTGTGCCCTGTAAATTTCAAGTAATTCGGTCCAGCCGTTTCTAAGATACAATGGAGGAAAGTTTGAAAAACACAGTTTTGAGAAAAACGCGTTTAAAGTTTCAAGTCCGTTAAAAACTATTAAAATATCAACTTACTCTCAATCGGCGATGCCTGGTCCATAGAGTATTCCTTCCTCTTCCTCGTGAAACTCTTTTAAAGCAGATTGTTCAGCTCTTGAGTCAATCCTGGCTTGTTTAACGACATCACTTACGCGCCGCTCAGAGCTTAAGATTCGCTTTTCATCCCGTTTCTCAACATACGCTTGGGCTTCACGACCAACAGGGCATCCCATAATCGACATAACTTTTAAAATACCTTGAAAACCTTCATTAAAGATAATAACTGCTAAGTAGCTAGCAATTTCAACAACTTTGGGACCAGAATGAAGATGTTTAGGAGCGAAAGTCCAAATCAAAGAATTCAAAGATTCGTTATTGTTTTGTGTCTCTGCTCCTAAACAACGAATTAATAATTCATCTTTCGATAAATCTTCGAAAACCGGTTTGATAGCTTCTTGGACTTGCGGAATTAGAGGTGGTTTATCGTGATGAAATTGGTCCAGTTCATTATTAGCTTCAGCCTTACGCCATTTACACCAACTGTCTTCGCCTTCTGGACAAAATTAATGCTGAGGGTTTTCATCAGAAGAACATTTGTGATAGTACGTTGCCCAAACTTCCTTTCTCATATCTTCAAGCGAATCTGGATGGCGTCGAATTGCTAATCCGTAGAATTTTGTAATTTCTTGGATAACTTTATCAGTAAGTTTACCTGCTCCTTTTCTGTTTAAGTCTGTAGAAACGTGTCTAAACTTGTATAAACAAATATATTAATAAAAGGGAGGCCAGGTATAAAGCCGACGGTACACAATAGGCCCGGTCTCTAACTGCCAACTCACCGCTCTGAACCGCTCTTTCTTTTACCTGCTGTATCTTTAAAACGACTTCGAATTTTCTAAAATCGCTTTACTACCGTATTCTAGAAATGTTAAGGGAGCAATTTATGAAAAAAAAAAAAAATCGATTTTTTCAACCCATCACATAGGAAGACCCCCTTAAAAGAAATTAAGCATCGTTACAGTTTAGTGAAGTTTATCTCAATATCACTCAAGAGTTTCAAAGTCCATGTAAGAGAGTTCAATTTAATTAAAAGTAGCAGAACCTATGTATCTCAATTTGAAGTAGGTAGTACGAGTACCTTTTTCTCTCGGGTCATATTAATCCTGGCAAAAATGGTAGAGTTTAGGTCGTAATATTTTTAGAGCCTCGTTTCCAAATGGTACAAATGTAACCTTTTTATAACAGAGACGTTGAATTTACGCCCTTGGACCTCCATAAAAGTTTGCTATATCGACAATCTGTTCATATGAAAGTTCTGTAATTAACGAATACAATTATTGAATTACTTATTATATATGTTTTACAAATTTATTTTTATTCTATTTTGTATCGTTCTCCATTACTTGACAGATCTGATTGATCTTTGGTATATTGTACGCGCCAGAGAAGTCAGGAAAGTTCGCTTCTTTACGCTTTTGTGGACATTCATTCATATTTCTAGAATCATATTTGAAAATCTTAGTGTTTTGAAATACATTCCATAAAAAAAGTCCTCTGCGTAGGTATCTCAGTTGCTGCTATATCCAAGTAAACAGCTTGCTTAGTAATCTGTGTTTCAGCTGAAGGATGGAGATATGTCTGTGAAATTACAGAATATGATTTCATGACGTTCTTCGGAATGGCAAAGCATGAACAGTATTATGGTCACTACATGAGAATATGATATCTGTACTGCCATCAAGTTGGCTTTAGCTGTCATCTTGTTTGCCATTCCTATTAGGTATATATACATAAAAACATAACGCTTCTAAAAACATAGTTAGAACTGTAAAAAAGATTTCCCACAAGTTCTATTTTTTAAGTTATTGCTGCAATATGTGTGTTATTTACTTGAAAATTGTTATTTGGATGTATTTATCGCCCAACATAGTTATAAATGTTTAAATTGTTGGTTTGTTGCTCTATCTTATATTAATGGATTCACAGAAATGGACAAACTCATTAAAAGTTGATAGTTCTTGAAGGGCTACTTTTTTGTTGACGAATCATGGTCACGTGTACCTGCGGGCAGAATCTATTCAATAACAGCGGTCTATTGCTTTTATGTACGTCACATTATATCACACTAACTTTTTATATATAAAAGATAGTCTATATCCAACCATGAGATACAATGTATGCTCATGTCAAATATAATTAAGATCCTTTCATCAATTCAGGCGTGAAAAGTAAACAAACAGAAAGACAAACTACCAGACATAAGTACATATTTCCGCATACAATATTAGAATTTATGTCAGAGAACAAAAATCTATTATTTTTCAAAGAATTTACATGTACACGTTTGTAAACACAACTTTTCTCAACTCAGCATCATTGGAAAACTATATAACTGAAACTTGTTTGGCTTTGAAACATTCCGTTGCAATACTGCTTTATTAACATGTGCTGACTTATATTTCTTAGGCAGCGACTTTAAAATATAAATTGTATATTTGAATTATGGATTTCAAATATGTCATTAATAAATGTGATTATAATTAATAAGAACAGTAAGTAAAATCTTACTACTTACTAAAACATCATAACATAGATAGAATTTAGAGATTCTTAATAATTTAATTATTAAATTTATAGATTAGGCTATTCGAGTACATATATTACCTATCCTACTTTAAATTATATAGCTTTAGATTATTCTTGTATTAACAGTGATATATAAATAAAATATATTTTTATACGTTTACGGAAATTTGTCAAATGTCAAATAGTTTGTTATAGCTCTTCGTCTATTAAGTTAGTTCTATTCTATTTAGTGATTATTATTAATGACAATTTGTATATTCTTATGATATTTTTTTAACGTTATGTTTTATTATTGTATTTTTAATTTATTGTGAAGTCTTTTTATCTATTTATTATATTAGTTTGTAAATTAGTAAAATGTTAAAAATATGTATCTTACTTTGAACTAAATGGAAGTCCCTCGTGTCTGTTATAGTATGTAATATTATGTTATTTATTGTTATAGTAAATATATAATTTTAAACGATATATTTAATACCGAACTATTAACCAGGCATTATCCATTTAGACAAGGTCGACGTTTAATATTTGCTTTTGTTATTTAATTACTACATGCCAGAAACTATAGTTGTCACTCATAGTTGAGCTGTAATTAAATGCCCTGAATAGCGTAGACAGTTCCAATATTAATATTGATTCATTGATATAACTTTGTGGAGAGCCTGAGCTATAAATACCAGTCGGATTGGGACGTTACAGCACATCAAAATGTTTGTCTGTTTCTCATATTTGCTCATGTGTTTAGTGAACACAAGTCTGATTTGCCATCTACTGTGGTGGCTGTGTAGTGGCTATCAAATTATATAATACTAGTGTCAAAAATCATGTACACATATTATTTTTAACAATATTTAATTAGTAATAGTAGACTTAAATATAATAAGAAAAACATATTTTTTTACACCATTTTCCAAAGATATCTTTAACCTATATTGGTATACACTTAACAATTTTGTGAAAATTCTATCATAATTCCTCTTGCCCTTTACATTAATACATACATACATACAAACAGATGGTTTCCGCCTCGTTATGATTTGTAAGTATGGTAGTATGTAAAAGTAATAAAATGTTTAAAATTGTCTAAAATAATAGAAATAGAAAAGCCAAAAAATATCAGCGAGTAATATAGGTTATATTTTATTTAAAAAATATTAATACAGTAATTAGTGCGCTGCGTAGTCGCGCGGGTTGGTATTATTAGGTATATTTGCTCACCTCAATTTGCCTGCGTACTTACATGTTAATTTGAAGAACTGTAGAATGAATTTCTTTCCAACAGCACAGACATTTGTTGACGGTACATATGTATTAAAATATTAAAAGTATTGACTGCTGAAGTCCGAGTGATGAAGGCACTCTAAACTTGCGGGAGGACTTATGGAGCGGCTGAAGGCGAACTCCCCGTCTGAGGGTGACGACTTTAGTTTAGTAATTGTACTAATTTTAATTAACGTGTAATTGTACAAAATAACAATTCACTAAAGCGGTAGACTATATTTAATCTACGCTACAGGTCAGAAATAGAGAATATTACGCAAGCACTACTGGAAAAAATAATAAAAAGCATGAAGAGAATGATCAACTTTCACAAAAAAAGCGTGAAATAAGCAATCAGTTAAAAAGAACACCATGAAAGAACTATTTACACACGCCTCCTTATTTGTAACACCTGACTTGATAGAAAATGTATGCGTCGCCGGAAATCAATCACAAATCGTGTTTCTACCCGCATATTTTGACGGAAACAGAATTTGTTAGCTGCCAATATTTTCCTTGCCTTCGTATGTAATTTGTTTGAATACGAAATATTGGTTTCTTGTTTTGTTGTCTACTTGCCTTGATAGATTTATATTGCAATTTGTCAAAACGCATATCGCAATACATTTCAGTGTTACAATTAAAACAATATATGTATAAACCAGATGTCATAATATTATTAACACAAATACTCATAGTGAATTATCCATTTTTATACATGTTAATTATTATACAATGCAAAAAACCTACAAATAGAAAAAAGTTAAAATAATTTTACGAGCTGTGTATATTTTGGCTTTTGTTAAAAAAACTTTATGCACGTTCACATTTTCGACCCACATCACCTAAGTTGTAATGAAATTTCATTAAGGCTAATGAAACTATTCACGACATTGTTCACCTACAACTCAGTATGTATGGAATTGTCTCAGAGTGATTATTTGAAAGGCGATAAAATGCGCCTGACAAGGCAAGTGGCGCATAAACCGTGCCGAGGTTTGCTATGGCCCATAAAATGCCATTAAACGCTTTGCGGAACCCTGCTTTACGGTTTAAACGACAATGTCACTGCAACTGCTAGTTGCTTTGTATAAGTTCGTTGGAATATTACTACAATCGGTATTGCCTAGTTCGAAAGTAGTTTGTTTTGATGTCTGTTCATAATTACACACAAAGGAACGTTGAACAACCGTTTTGCACCAACACAAATTAGTTATTACCAGTTTGGTTTGACAATTTGAAATTGTTAATCTAAACCATATCAGGATCCATTTCAAATATAAACATTTTGATTGAAATTAGTCCGGTCGTTTAGAGGAATTCAGTTACATACCTGTATACTATGTACTGTCTTAGAAAAATCTAGTACACGTGTATTTATTACATTTCTTTTTATTCTGACTATCTTATACACATGTATAAGGTAGTCAGAATTTTTAGAGGGTGGTAATGGAATGGTTCGTTTGCGCTAACAGACTAACTGTAGGTATACGCTATACGCTGACAATGAATATCTGTGCCGAATGATAAGATAACCATGCAGCCAGCCATCTCAGCCCATAGCACGCATGGTCATGCTTGTGATAAATTTAACATCAGAAATTAAACGCAATGGCTGAGGGGATCGCGTGACAGACGATGGTACATTGGTAGCAATCGAGCCACTAGTCACTATTAATATATAATATATTGCTATTAGTAACAATCCCCGCCCCCGATTGTTATTATAACAAATAATGTCATCATTCAAAATAATGTTAGCTTAGAAATTTACTTGACACAAATATTAATGAAACACGCTTTGAACAGCTACCAAAGTTCCTGTTTACTTGCGTGTAATGGAGTTCTCCACTATGAACGGATAAAGTTCAATATGTTACAAGTAATTATAAACTGTATAACATTTACCTTTCGATACCAGATATGAGTATGGTTCGGTTTTGTTTGATTTCATGATATTTCTTGTGCACTGAGAAATAGAATAAGGCAATCGGCATTTAAACAGAATATAATCATACACTTCAGAATATATTTTTTTATATTCTGATTGCAGTCCTGAAGGATACTAAGGGTTTACACCCTCGGCATTATTCAGGATTTCCGTATGACGACGTTATGTCCGTTCTGATTTCAGATTCAGTTAAGAAGAGTAAAGCAGAGAACAGAAAGAACGTTGGTACTACTAAAATCTTGAGAGATACATTAGATGTCATATGACGATGTGTTGGCCATGGTGGTGTTAATTATCTGTATATTTCTATGTAACATCAAGTAGACGATAAAGTGGCTGTAGATGAAACAACTACTGGCATCTATCATTGACAGTGCTGTACTCCAGTTAGATGGTGACCACGGCAAGTGCAACCTTATCGAAAAGTTGAGAGAGGATTTATTTACCATAGAATAATTTGTGTTAAAACCAAAATTAATATATTAATATGCGTTTTAAATACGAAAGATTAAATATAACTATTATTATAGGCTTATTAGCCATTCCTGTTACATGAAAAATATTTCTAATAAAAATAAATATATCAACATCCAGACATTGTTTCTTTCTGTCATGCCAGGCTAACATTTCATAAGACTAATGTATAGTCCTATGAAATGTTAGCCACATTAATTTTAAGAAATCGTATTACTTTGTACATAGACCAATTTTACATTTTTCGTTTTTTTTTTCTAACTCTAACCTCAGTATAATATAAAACTAATAGAGTATATTTTAAGCATAAGTATATGTTGAAAATGAAACCTTTTTATAATATCGTTCTAGACGCTTTGTTTTACATGATATAATAGAGTCATAACTTTACTAAGCATAATAACCACTAAAGTCAGTATTTACAGGCTTTTAAATTATTATGTGGGTGCTAAAGGTTTCAACATAGGCTTCAAAATAATAATACAATCTAGGGGTATTAAAACAACATTGCACGTCTCAGAATATTAGAAAGACAGACATTATTCAGTTACAATTTGAGATTGCGCTTTTATGCAAATGATTTTGAAGGGATTTAATTATGCTTACACGTAAACATTGAAATGTTCTTAAAAATATTAGAATGAACCTAATTGTAACTTTAATTGTGAAAATATTCTTATGATAATCAACATAGAAGGTAAAAGCCTAGTGTCCCGACACTATTTAAGGACATGATATCAGTTTTTTGAGTCAGTTCAGTTGTCAATTATTCTAATTCTTAAAAGGTCTGAAGAAAGAAAATAAATATCATCAATAATAATTTTTATATGAAAAAGTAACATTGACTTTTTAACTATGTACTATATGTAATAAAAATCATGTACCTACAAGCCTAAATGCTAGAGATTTTTATTGTCTTGATTAGCATATCTTGCTTTTTTTATCAGTAACTGATGTATTTTAAGGTAACTAGATTTAGAAATGCATCTATATTGTGAATTCTAATTTTAAATTTCATTGACGTCAACATATAATTTCGTTTCCGATATTGCCGCATATTCTAAATCGATTTAATGCGATTTCTTTGAATTCAGAGAGTATATTCCTGTTCAAGTGTCTTATTAGAATTTTTCACTACTAATGTTGTGTATTTTGAGAGAACAAAAACTTAATACATATTTAAGCTATAATATTTTTTGTATAGATGATGCTTGAATTATGCAGCCGCTAGCACTAGCTTATAGGCAAGGCAAGGCACCGCGAAATTAACCGCTATAGTTTTCAAGATTGACTTGAGGCCGACCATCGGTTATAGATTAGCTAGCAATGACTACGTGGTCACGTCATAACTCGTAACACTAATCAATTACACCTAAAACAAAAGACTATGTAATAAAGTTAATAATATTAAAGCTATACATTTGAGCGATGAACGAACTGGCAGGGGCAAGTGGTATCAAATTTTCTAACTAAGCCTTCCAATCAAAAATTTATGATTTGTATATTGATACCAATAAAACAATAGTATATTCTGAATAGTGACATTTATTCTTGTTCCAATACTTCTCTTTGCACGTATTCCTTGTAAATAAAGTGGCGTCCAAGTCACAGACAAGGCGAGATGCCGCAATGAAATAGGTCAAGAGTTAAGAGCCCCTCTCTATATATGACATAAGGTGGGTTATTTTCTCTGTTATATTTACGACATTAATGCCGGCGGTAGATTTCCGCCAACGGCTGTAGGAAACTGACGGAGCGCACCGTATCCGGTACGTCAGCCTGTTTGCGCACCCTTATCTAGTGTGTTGTAGGATGGGATACAATGTACGCGAAAGTTTAATGTTTTAATCCTACGTTTTTATTACATACAATATTGTGAGGAAATTTTTAATTGTCGATGAAAAATTATTATCTTTCTGCCATAACTCCACTCCACTGGTGGACGTAGTGTCCCTACTCTACAAGGTCTTCAATCACTTACAACCCGGGTGCCACCCCACACCAGATAACTGTTGATCATTTTACATGTTGCTTATCATAGTCTCTAGATTGGGTTAAAAACTTCAATTTATATATTTAGTAATTTTTATTTGATTTTTGTATTTATCTTTAGTTGCCCTAGAATGCTACCCTAAAATCTTTTTCTTTCCCTTCTTGTTTCATTTTTTAATATTTTAATCTATGCAAAACGGTTATGAATATAAAGTAAAATAAGTTATGATGATATATATACACTATTTTATCATCAGAAATAATAACTGAATGTTTATGAAAGTTTATGTTACAAAGTTTGTAATACGTAAGAAAAGAAGAAACCTAGTCTAATGTTTCTAAACCTGAAGCGGACCGCAGGAAATATTTTTTAACCATTCCTATTAAAAGGGCGGTCACGTCAAGAAACATGAATTAGTTGTATAGTAATTTTGTGCATACATTTTGGTGAATTTTAGTTTTGAAAGTAAATCCTACAATATTAATATAACCCTCTAATATACGTAATAAAGGTTGCTATGAACTGAATACTTTATGTAGAACACCCCTAAACTCAGATATTTGCTTTGTAGAACATACTTGTTTGTGCTTTGTTTTTGCTGTGTAATTTTGAATGTATTTAGGTTCTAGATGGGCGTTAGAATATCAGATTACATCTTGTGGGCATTGTATAATGTTCCATAAAACTAATATTTTTTTGTATAAAGATTGCGCATTAAAAATCAGGTAATATTAATGAACGATATAAGTATAATAATAATTGTTCATAATTTCCTATAAATAAATAAAAATGAACTAGCCACTTCGAATAAGTGACTATTTCAATTATATTTGTATAGACTATATAAATCATCATCATATTAATCATATAAGTCATCTGCATGGGTCAATATTATTTATTTAATCCGTTACACAGCTTCCTTTTATTTTTTTTTAGCTGAGAAGCAAGTAGACAATAATTATTCATTCATTTATACATGCTTGTCAGAAAGTATGTGTCCGCTACCGCATGTTTTTATAAATATATATAATTGAAACATTTTATTTAAAAAAATAATTTATGAAAGAAAAGTAAATATGTATACAATATTTTTTAATTTTTTAGATTAAATAATATTCTCTATAATTCATTCAATTCCCTAACATTGGTATAAAAACCTCGTATATACAATAAATTGATTTTGGGAGCAGCTGCGCTCTCGCTTGTATCTAACCAGAAACCAGATATTACGACAGCGCACCACTTTGACATTATTATTATCAGTAATATTGTATTTGAGCATCCGCGTCATGTGTCATCTGGATTTTGCTACAGTAAGATGATTTGCCCAAAATTTCTGTAAAGAACATGGTACAATTCGAATGTTTCAGATGAAATGTAGTGATACTTTACTTAATGTGTAATGAATAAACAATATACATATAACATTTACTAATGGTAGGTTAGTAGCTGTATCTGTATTTCCTCGATCGCATATCATATCGTTCATTTAAATACAGGACTAACTTCGACCAACGATATTGAGCAAAGGCATGTAGATCTATTAATAACGTTTTATAGAAGTAGTTAAGTAAATTGCTTATATTTTCTTAATTTAAAAAGAAATAAAGATTTAATACGGTGTTAAAGATACAACCTTTGCTTAATGAAAAATATCACTTAGACATTTTCTCTTGAACACGGACAATTTTAATCGATTTATATATGGGAGCAGTAGTTTCGAAATGACGTAGCAGGACCGCGGTCCCAAGGATCCACTCGCCGGTGATGGATGATGGGACATCCTTCCAAGCCGGCTTACGACTCATTGAGGCGGGGATTATGCTGGGACGTTGACGAATTACTAGCACTCCACACAGATATCTATTGAATCGATTTAAAACTCCCACTGACCAGTCCCGGAACAATTTGTTGGAGATTATACAGGATTTTGGTATTTGAATCCTATAGAGAATGTATTACGTCTATGAGAGTCGTGATTTCCTTCAAATAAGATATATATCTTTCACAGATTTAAAATGGAAAAAGTTACTTAAATCGAGTAATATTTTTATGCATATGTAGTTTATTAATAATAATATTCTATTGTACATAAAAAAATATTTATGAGAGACAACATAACAACACACACCTACCTGATGGTAAGTGGTAATGGCACTTTACAAAGGTCTGTATCTGCAGTTGTAAAGTGCCCTGAATTCTGATTTTGATATGATTGAAAATATATAGGAAACAATTATATTACAAGTAACATGTTGGAAAGTGGTACACGTCGCACTTCCTATTGTAATACCGTGCCAGTAGTAAATATTGTTTCTTATCTATGCTGAAACACTATATTGCCCCTTCACAGAAGAAAGAGGTAATACATGTGACAGCAACATGCAAGTTATACGTAACTCACTAGTGAATAACTTAACAATTAATTCGTAATTTACTTTAGATTATAAGACGATTATTAGTAATTGAGGCATAAGTAAGTATCTAATTCGTGCAATGTATTGTCAGGAGGACCTCCACGTGGAGGTCCTCCTGACAATACATTGCACGTTTGAAACTTTTTGGTTAATTCACGATAGGCGTACAAACTTCAATTCATCTTTATCCTATCATCTTCTACAGAATCTCTGTCGGCGTATACTGACACCGTACCATTCCTTAATCATGCATTAAAAAATCACGTAAATCACTCGTTAATGGACAAAGTTAATTGATTTTTTAATTGAAGTTTTATTAATTTCTGGTTAAGCAAAATTGAATTTCATTTTTGGGTTTATAAATTAAAGCGAATTGCTGTAGTCTAGCAAATGTATAAAGTTTTGTGTCGGCCCGACGTAAAGGCGCGAAGTTTGCAACAAAACAAAATTACTATTGTCGGAGTTTATCGCCACCGGCGTTCAGGGAGTGTTCTGGGCCGTAGCGATCAAAATATAAATGGAATTTTCACTTTGCCCTACATATAAATCCTAAAGTCGAACGAAATCAGAACGATTACTATAAATTTATCGCCAAATAGACCTTTAGCTGATTGGAGCAAATTATTATGGGCTCAATGTGAATAGTTATCAAAGTACTCATAATTCTTACCATAACTACAATGAAGTAACGTCTGAATAATATCACAGACGGTCATGATATAGTTTTTAATGCAATTCATATCTACATGTGGCGGTTATATGTAATTTACTATTAGGTGAGCTATTTACAGCACACAGATATCTAAATACTTCAGGTACCTAATAATTGAAATTAATTAGGCCAGTAAGACAAACTAAATATTATCTACTAAGCACTGCCCTGTCTATACAGTGTTATCCCCACCGTATATTTTACTATTGTTATTTAGATACCTATACAAAATAATTAAATACAGATAAAAGATTTTGTCAGTTCATTATCATCTACTATCGTCTCAACTGACAACATTGTATATATACCCCGCTACATTATTTGTATATTTACCATTCAGAATATAAAAACATACAGTCATATTTCAGATTATTCTCCTTGTATGGCGAATATTAGTTGAATTGGTAGAAATGAAAAAGTTTAATCCCATTTAAAATTAGCACTATTCTAATGTTCCTGAACAACAGTAATAACTCTGATGTAACTAATAATAAATTATATTTAGGTACTGCTGTATATCCACTGAATATCTAAATGAACGCAGTGCAGGAAAGAAAAAGACAGATCTAGCCTTCGAAAGATTTAAACTTGGTACTTTGTTGATGATGTTATTTCTGATACAGGTAACGATTGGCGACTACCAATTAATACGACAAATATTTTTATAATGTAAAAGTTGTTTCCTTTAGTGTTAAAAAATTTAGGTAGACATATTTAGCCTACCCTCTTTTTTCCTGCTTTTTTTCCTATCATGACGTGGACTTGGGCAAAGAACTCCGAGCCGACTTGCGCGAGACGTTTTTCTAACCTAAAAGTAATAACGTGTAACACGTTATTACTTATAGGTTGCACATCTAACGAGTGCAAGTTCCTGAACATAGTGCTATTATCTATCCTGGACTCTGATACGAGCTGAAGATCAGCGGAACCTCGGCGCATCGAAAAGGTACTACTGACTTTATCTCTCACACGCTTCCACATTTATTCTACAATATTTTTTAGTAGCAGAGCTTTTGTTAATATTTAGTATGAAATATCATCTTATCTGTGTCAGTAATTGTGGTGTTGTTTGTTCAGTTTAAACAGTCTAACATTTTCTTAGGCAAATTATGTTATCTGTAGTTATAGAAACACAGATAACATAATATTACATACTATAACTAACCGTCTGCCTCGCTTCGTAATAATAGATAAAATCCTTCTTGATTTATGAAGAGAAACCAATGTATTCCAGTGGCACATTAATGAATTCTCATGTTATAGTAGGTTTCAGGTTTACATGAAAAATATTCGCGTGACCAAGTATTATGATGGAAGAAAAGTAGTGACGAACGACTGAGTAGAGCATTAAAAAGTTTCTACATGCCAAAACTATAAACACTATCAGTGACTGTGAAAACTCTTTGTAATATAAAACTAGAGCACATAAACTTGAAAGGCGACGGTGGTGAGCCGAGTTGCATGTTGCCGACATACTAACTAATGTAGGCCACCATCTAGCTACCAAGGAATATACTTATAAAAACTAAATGTGGTATACTTTTATAAGATAACTTTATATTAACAAAATATATATTTTCATTAAATTATTACCAATGACAACATACCTACAAATCTTCACTTATATGTGGTGACAAAAACAGAAGTACCTGTGTATCAGATTTTTTCTATACACATCTATCGTTTTATGAGTTAATTTCTTTCATAACATTAATGTGATGCTACCTACTCATAAATTCATATAGAGAAATTACTGAATTCTATGTTATAGGTAAGTAAGAATATTTGTAGTTTTAAAATTTATAGTTCCTCTGCATAGTGTCTCTATCATCTAATTATATTTGGTATTATCGTATGTTGAATGAAATAAAAAATAGATGGTTCTACATTGTATTGTATGGACGTATACCTATGTTATTTGATATCATCAGACAAAAACAATGAGCTTGTAAAACACTTATTGCGCTTCCCTCGCATCAAATTGAAGGGGGTTCCAGACTCAGCATGTACCTATACGTCAAACAGCTGTCTCCCCTAACAGGTTAAACTATACGACGCGACGGTAAGAGCATGTAATTATTTATTGTTTAAAGTTTTATAATGATCGAGATATGGTATAACCAGATTTCTCAGTAGAATCCCTATTGATGTCATCTATTGACGAAGTTTCTATATCTCTTGCAATAAAAAGTAACAACAGTTAAACTATGGAATTTAATGCTACGATTTAGTTTTAGTTTATTTATTTTTTATTAACATACAAGTTACCTATTTCAGCGACAAAGCTGCTTGCATTTTAAACTATGTTTCAGTTGGCAGCTTAGGCAGCGAAAATACCTGATATGACGCTTGAGTGTCACATGATAACGTGATGTCCGTAGTTCTCTTTATACGTTTACCGTTTACCATCAGGTGGATCAGTTTATTTGGCATTTACATAAAAATTATATAAAACAAGCCTGACAGCTCAAGTGTTTTTAGTCTATTTTTATAAATCTACTTTTAGGAAGAATTCACATCGCTTTTGGTATTACATTTAGTTATTTATTATAGTTTGATAAGCGCCCTGTCCGTAATTTTCGATAAGGGTGACCTGAATATTGGGAGAATTAGATAATATTATTTAGGTACAGAAAAGGGAAAACTATTATCATTTTTAGATCTTAAGTGGATAACATTGTAGGTTTAGGTGGGCAATGATCACTTATTTATTGGACGTAGCTGGAAAATATAATTTTTATTATATATTTACGAAATATAATATATAATATGTTCGTATATATAATATTTACGTATTAGTTAGCCAAAATTTCACCAAGTGTACTTAATTGCAGTTTTAATTATTTATTACTATTCTTACTTTTACAGATAAAAATAAATAATATTAATGCTAAAAGTCGAGAGCTTCTAGTAACTTTTATTTCCTAGGGCTGACTCATAACGCCTTATTGCTGGCAGTTTACGATGCAATACGCACCGCGGGCGCACTTTGCTTGTAATTGAATTGCAGGCGCTTGGTGTAAATACGGATTTGCGATACTTCTCAGAAACAGCACCAGGAAACAAACCAAATTTTATGCACAATGTTGAACTGACTTCACGCTTTGAATATTTTCTAAGGGAGTCTCAATATTTTGTTAGTTGGTATTCTGCTTTTTTGACTTACGTAAGTATTCTATGTTCACTTAATATAATACTTTCTTCAGATAGATTTTGTACATAACAATTTACTTTGGAAGCTGTGTTTTGGTTGAAGGGTTACAAGACACAGCAATATTATAGGGTACGAAGACCTGCCATCTTAGTCCTCCGATATCACAACGCATGAGGGTGAGGTTTTATGGGACGTGTAGGTATAATTCTCATGCATCCAAAACAAACTGGATGCTTACTATGGAAAGTGAAGAACACGATTTAGCAACTAGATTGCATTTATGCTATGTTGATAAGTCACTGAAAAGTGTTGTTTATTATCATTATTATGTATGTATTATTGTATGTATCTAATAATGCTAGTGCTAGTTATTATGACGGTAAATTTAAGTATCCAGTGCATTTAAAATCAATTACATATTATTATAACTCACATTAACTATCAATCTCGAAAGACTACGCATGAGTTGTATCACGAGTGTCACATGATAACATGATGTCCACAGTGCTGTTTTTGTAGATATGTGACGGTTATCGATTAATATCCGGAGGACCGTCAACATGTTTAGCATTCCAATTACATTAAAAAATATCTTAACAGCATAATGAAGTCCCAGTTCAAACTTTAATACAACGGGCGCCATGCAGCTTTGTTACATCTAATTCATTATTTGTTCTCCGAATATATATATTTTTTTGTATTTATTGAGTATATTTTCTTTTGTCGTTTTTAAACACAAAGCATATATTTTATTTATCTTTATATGTAAGACAATTCAATGAATTTAGATATCGTGAAGCTTTTTTAATATAATTAATCTATTTCAATGGAGTATTTGTTCTTGAAACGAAATAAAAAACGCTTTGACCTGTTTATTATTGATATTAATTAGTTATAAGTGTTTATGTAATGTGTATCTACTGTACTTAGGACTATTGATCCTAATGCTAGCAGTTGGTCGACGTTCCGAAGTTCCGCCGGAAATACTGGATGTATTTGCCACGATAGACTAATTGATTTAAAGAAGTCCTTATGTTTTCATCTATACTAATACCTATAATGTCACTATAATAGTTTTTGTATACATAAAATACTCAATACACAGTTCTAAGTTGAGTGATATTTTAAGTTATGAACTATGTTAATCTGTTTAATATGTAAACTTTATATAAATATGATCCTACACAAATACCGAAATATATTCAAAAATATTTTTAATCACATTTATGCTATTAGCAATCTAAAAAAAATTATGACTGTTTTAATTAAGTGAATATATTATAGATTAAATTAAAAAAAATCAGAAACTGCACAAATAAAGCTTTTTTGAATAGTATAAATTAAGAACATGAATAATATATTATTAAATAAAAAATAAATGAACATAAAAATGTAATTTCAAAAAGGAATTCATAAAATCCCTTCCTCAAACATTGATGTCGGGAGCCTGAGTAGACAGAATACATTCGTAGATACCTACTACTTGTAAACACGCAGGCATTAACAAGTATTGGGAGTACGCGTATATCCAAGCCCTTTCATCTGGGGACGTCAAACGGGGCGTATCAGAGTCACAAAACATCCGATAGTGTTCTTTACGCGCACACAAGAAGCTAATTTCGCTTAAGTGGGCTACTAGCTGAGAGGAGTACGCGCCGTCGGGGGCGTACCTAGTATGTTTGATTGCGAGAGGGACTAAAATGTTCTAACATGCGATAAATAATAAATATGGCGCTTATTTATTTGATAAATGTGTTCTTTAATTTCATTTTTAATTAAAATTAAACACCTCCTTTACTTCTATCCTGACATGTTAATTAGGTGGAGATAAACAAAGTAATTTGTATTGTTGCTTTTTTTTTATTAACTGCATCTCGCACAGATAGTATGAAACATCCGAATGTCTTCACAAATTTTCGTATGCAGGTAAGAAGTAGCAAATTGCATTACTAATATTATATAATACATATGCAGCGATCCACGACGATCATCTAATACTTTCTAGCAATGTTGCCCAGATCGTCGGTAGACCTTGTCGTAAGTCTTCCCTCGCTGCAACGGCAATCTGCCCCACGAGCCTTGCCTATTGCCATTTTAGTTATTGAATTCCAAGGTGTGCAAACCAAGGTGACCGACATATCCCGAACTATGTCGTTTTTCTGCTGATCTCCTCAATTCTAATAAAATCACGCAAACAAACTCCAAGTATAGCCGTCTCCATTGCCCTCTGAGTGACTATGGGCTTATTTATGAGGCACATAGTTAGCGACCACGTCTCTGTGCCATAATTCATCACTGGCAACACACACTAGTCGTAAACCTTCGTATTGAGACCCTGAGGTAATTTAGACGAAAATATATATTGATATAACCAACTCGGATGGGCAGCGTTCGGGAAGCTCGTTCGACGATTGACCTCTTTCTCAAAATTGGACCTACCTAGATAGTTTGCCTAAGTATATGTCGTGATCGCCAATTTCGAGTGTACAATGTAGAATAAAGAGTTATAAATGTTGTAACTGTTTTGCTTTATAACTTATGTACTACTAGATATGTACGTTATTTTTAATAAAATATTTTTATCAGCACATAAACTTTTTGCCACATAAAGTCTAGCTTCAGCGGCATTTTATCGTTAACACTTGAGTTGGTATGACGTGCATTGTTTATAAGTAAGCACGCATGTACTCTTTGTTCGCGTGTGCAATACTTATGAATTTCCTAGGGGAAGTTTTATTGTGCTACGCCAGCGATAACGGCTTAAATATACATAAATTTCACCTAAAGAGAACATATAAAATTGAGATTGATAAAATAGTTTTTTTTTTCATTTTATTTAGGTGAACTTTATCGGGATATATTTTCAATTTATCCATATTTATAGGTTTCTTTTCCTACCATAACTATAACTATATAAATTATTTTATTTCTACAATATGCATCAAAATAACAATGCTGAAAATGTAAAGTTGAGCAACAAATATATAAGAATCCGATGGCGTAAGTAGTCTAACGTTAATATAAGGTATCTGTTATTCACTATTTTACTTAGTTATTATTTATTAGTTCCTTATATAGTAGGACCTAGTACATTAAACTACCTAACTCGCGCAACTTATTCTACTCTTATAAATTGTGGTAGAGTTAGGTGACCTTTTGAAAAAAATTAAATCCAACACTATAATATATTTTTTAATTCGAACTAGTCATTTTTGAGATTAGTGTATTCCACCAAACAAATTATTCAGCCTTTTATTATTGGTATAGATATGTAATATTATCTTATCCTGTGGACAAGTCATAAAATAAGTCCTACGTTAAAATTAAATATATTATTATTCTGAGTTTGTTTGCAGTCTTCATTTTAGCGTATATGATATTTTTACACATTTAGTTAATTATTTACTCAAATGAGTAAATTTATTGAAAGATAAATATCTTTCAATAAAATAATTTAAAAGAATAATGTGTAATATCTTGCAGACTTAGTAATATGCAAATGAAGCTGCAAGACAGATGAATAATTTAACAAACTCATGGATAAGACTCACACAATTACGAGCTAAAAAAGGTGCATGTTAAGAATATTTTCAGATTAACTAGAGAACGTTTACGTTGGACGAGATAGTGAGGCTATTCGAAATTTATTGCTACGTTATGTTGGTAAGTGCATCCCGGCTATCTCTCATACAGAACTCTTATGAAGGTCGTAGTGTTCATTACTATTTCGTTCGTTCAACAGACGTTTAAAAGAAGTATTAAATTCGACTGCATACATTGTCTAGGTTTCACCTGCCTCTGCCTCAATATCTCTTGAAAAACCAGCAATACAAACAAGATTTTTTTTAAATAAGTGTGAATACTATACAAAATTTGTCACGACCCAAGACATTGTATGTATCAACAAATACAGTAGAAAACAACTCATTTGCATTTGTTGCATATGGAATAGGGTTTCTATACGGGATTGATCTAAATCGTAGTAGGTAAGTACCCGTTATTCACAGTTCACGGATTATATGTATATCTTCTTTTCCTAAAAATTAAATTGACTGTAAGTTTGGAATTTTGAAAAATATACATAATACTTAAACCTGTCTCGAAAACTGTAATGAAATTTTAATTTAATTGTTTAGCGCAAATATTCAATTTATGTTTTTTTTTGTGGATGATAATGAAATAGTGCATCCGCCTACGCTAACGTTTTACGCTGGCGGGGCACTAGTGGAGCATGATAAGATGAGCATGAGGTCAGGTTAGTTAGCCCATCGTGAATTCACCAGGAATTTAACACGATGGTTTCCAGGGGGAACCGTCATCAGATATACGAGTATATATTATGTTGTATAAGTACTTCTTTTTACCCGAGTGCCATGCACAAATGGATAACTGCAAGATTGTTGTAATATTTATTTTAACCAGTGTTCCTTTTCAACTATATGTATACGAGCAAATTATACGCAGTGCAATATATTTTTTTAATAAACTAGTTATATTTTCTTTAGATATGTTAATTAATAAAGTAATTAGTAAATATACAATTATGGATATAAATTATATTTACTAACAGCAGCATACAATGAAATGTCATAAATAGGAGTATATGTCGCACTGTCGGGCAGGGAGCTCGGGCTGACGCGAAATTGATTCAGTGCGCGACGTGAGCCGACTTCACAACTGCACGATTCAAATGTTAGTCAACGGACGTGGCAGGCGAAACGAAACTTTATGTTGACACCCTACAAATTTAATTAGACACTCCACTTTAATACTCCCAGTTACGTATACAAGAGATAGTCGCAGTTTTCTATGCGAAATGCAGGAACCTCTGATTTGGATTCTCCCGGTCTGAATACAAAATTCCCTTTCAGTTTGCCTTGATTGGCTATCAATTGGCTTATGTCAATAAGAGGTTTGCTTTACATTTTATGTGAACAAATATTTTGTATTTGATGTACGTTCACATTTATTGTGAATCAAATAAATTAACTTTGTATTTAATTTAGAAATTTATTTTACTTTAAATTTATTGTATATTTTTATTAATTCAATTGAAAAGTAAATTTCGACTTTATTTCAGGGAATATAAAATGGAGACTTTACTTCTTTGAGGTTATTTAGTAAATAGATAGAAATTAGACACAATTCATCATTACTAATTTACTTGCAATATTTCAAAATTATATATAGATGCCTTTGTAAAATAAAGTGGATATGTAAATAAATCAAAAGATCAGTCCCTTTTCTAAAATTTGCGCATATTTTAAATCAAGCCGTTTTAATTGAATAGATAACAAGTTAAAATAAGCAAGATTTCTAATAAAAAGTTCTGTAGAATTGTAAAATTTTTTAGAAAATCACTATATACAGAAAAAAAAATTGTCATATAAGTACCTGCTACTTATATGACAATTTTTTTTCAAGAAACGTAATTCAAAATTAGATCTTTATTTGAACATCATAACGTGCGAATGGGGCCCATAGACTTCATATTGCATTAAGAGATATCTGTGTTACTATTTCTGTTATATAAAAAAAAAAAACTATATACATAGGTTTTCCTCTTTTTATTCCTAACGATCTCAATGTGTTGTAAGCATTATTACAAAAACTCACCGAGATCTCTCAAGATGTAACATAATTTATTATTAAGTATAAGAAAACATGTGTATCTCCTTTGTTAGAAAATATATTACGGTGTTGAGAGATGCGAGGGAAGAATAAAGAAATATTTGGTTCAAGAAACTTTGATAATTTTAGGAAGATTACGCACAGTAATGTGTATTTTTATTAAAATTTGATATTTATAATAAAAGTAAGATCCAGTAATGTGTACATGGACTTTATAGTCCGAGAAATACTTCCATACAAGTAACTGAGTCATCATGTCTGCAAAGTTATATAAACATCATTATCGGAAAAATATTGGAAGGAAAACCATCGTCAGCTTTATATTGTTTTCTAAATCGGAAGCAGTAGTGCCTGTCGCTTCCGGCAATTCAGCTTGTTTTGCGAGAAAATCCACTTTTTTTTCTCCCTTTGATTCTTTGATTTCTTTTTTATGCCGCCATTGTTCGAACATCGTGCCGACTCGCTCGTGTATATACCCGTTTATTTGTTTCTCGAGTTGGCGTACAAGTGTCTAATAAGATTATCTCTTTACTATTTTGTCATATGTCATACTCAAGTGGTGTGTTTCTCGCTTGGGTTTATTTATTCAAATTACATATGTAATCTGACATCGGTTTAATGGAACTTAAACAATGATTTTATAATATCTAGAACACTTATGTTATTATTACATAAGTGTTAATAAGTTCAGTAGTTAATATTTAATGTCAGCTTTTTGTTATTTCCCTTAACTTCAACAAATATTATTTCGCCATCAAAATTAGCAATCTTGAAATCTAAAATCTATAATATTTATAATATTTGTACTTACAGATATTATATATACATAGAAACTGAGTAAAATATATTGAGTAAAATATATTGTATTTTTTACAACATTGAAATATATTGTACATTTTCATACAGACTATTCTTAAGGCACTCATGCACATTTTTTAGAATATCTTTCCGCCTTCCCGTGTGTGTGAATATTGAAAAAAAATGAATACAAGTTTTTGAAACAGACATAGGGGAGCGATAACGTACACACTTGTCTGTTGATTGCAACCGTGTCTCAGAACGGCGGCACAGTGAGTGCCCTACTTGAAGAAAATTACTCCACTACTCTCTACTATCGAATGTTTTGTGTAGAGCGAGGGCCGGGGATGCATCAATCCGGTGATGCTGTCAAAAAACAGCTAACAACAGCAATTAAATGGGCCGCAGGGGGTTTATTTAGAGGGTTATAAATACGTGAGTAGACTAGTATAAACATTGAATAATGGGATCTCGTTACCAAGAATAATACATTACCTTATTTTCATTACACACCTAGTACTTTTAACGCAGATTAGTGTTTGTATCTTTGAAAAGGTTTTCTGCAGAAAAATGTAGTCAAAAGTCTTTAGTCATTAAATTATACGAAAACTATTGGGAGTAAATCAATCACAATTGATTAGCAATGGCAGTGGTACTATAATATGAATATGATATTATATGTGGACAAATTGAGATCTTAATGATTTTTTTAAGTTGGTTGTAAATCAGTGATGTCGAAAAGTATCACTATCTCTGGAACAACGAAAAATTATCTCAGCGAAAACAAATAAATTTATAATATCATCACACATATCTTTTTGTGTAGTTTAAGTAAGTAACTTATAATATATCAAGAACTTGCATTTTTATTACACTTTATATATAATATATTGGTATGGTTTTATGGATGGCGTTATACAATCGATCATTTTTCTATTATATTCATTTCCCTAATATTGTGGATAAACAAATGCGAAAGTATTAATAAAACATTATCCAATATAATTGTGTTATGTAATCATTCATTGCCTATAGAAATTCTCTAATGTTAAGATTTAAATTAATTACACTTTGTGCGACAACAGTCTACAATTTTACCACGGTACAAATATTAACTCTTATCACGTAACATGTAAGTGTCATGTTGTAATTTAAACTCGCAAATGTGTATTTGTGTAACGGCAGTGCAATCTCAGCTCCCGGCGAGGCGAAAATAAACTGAGAAGTATGTGAGTCTCATACAAATATCTTTGGGGTTTTCGATCTTTCTCCAAGGAGTTTATTTTGTGCGAATATCCTCTATTTATTGGTTACCGGTAAGATCCTTGTATTAATGGCAGAAATATTGAAATTTATCGTGATTAATTGTGGTTCATTATTTCATTTTGAAGCGAATTGCTAGCAACGCCAATCAACATTTATCGGCTTCCTAAAATTACGAGTAATTTTGTCATTACTTGAGAAACTTTCTTGCCCATCGTTTGTTCATAAAAATAAACAGAATTCTATATCAATCATATGATTAATTAAAATTAATTTTCTATTATATAAAGTCATTTTCAAATTTTAAACAACGTATCTGTACAATTCTATTAGATTATACATAGACTAGACAAATTCTATAAAATATAGAATTAATAGTATCGACCTTTAATCATGTTTGCACGAACCTGTCTCCCTTTATCGCTTCCGATGTAAAACTACGAATTGATGGCAACACTGCGCTGTGCTCCGGCAACCTTAAGTGCAGATATCCATTTCCAAGTACCATATAATGGAAGCTTTCATCGTTCACCACCAGATAAATGTGACGTGCTCGCGGAATTTGCTTTTGATGTTGCAAACGCGATAATGCACTGAAATACGTTTGACTGGAACTAATAATTTAATCAGTAACATACATTGTATGACTCCATTTAAGGGTACCCATAATTAAGTATTAGAAAAAGAACTTATATATATATATATACTACGTCAATTTCCGCGCGATCACACCTGGAAATGAATTGGTTACTTCTTAGTGAATTCATGATGATAGACTAAGTACACGGTTTGATTGCTAAAAGTCTATGTGCAGTGAAAATGGTATACAAGCAACTGTAGATTGACTTACCACTAGTTATTTTGATAAACTAGATTACTTAGTATACTTAAGTTTTTTTTTATAACACAGGGGACAAACCAGCATGCGGCTCACCTGATGGTAAGTGAATATCGCCGCCCATGAGCACCCGCAACACCAGAGGAATTGCAAGTACGTTGTCGGCCTTTTAAAAAGGAATAAGCTCTTTTCTTAAAGGTTTCAATATCGTATCGGTTCGGAAATACCATTGCTGGAAGGTGATTCCACAATGTGGTTGTGCGTGGCAAAAAATTTCTAGAAAACCGCAATGTGGAGGACCGCCATTCATCCAGATGATCAGGATGGTATTTTAGTTTCTGACGGGTGATACGGTGGTGAAACTCAGCAGCTGGTATTAATCCGAACAATTCCTCAGAACACTCCCCGTGATATATGCGGTAGAAAATGCACAGAAATGCAATATCTCGCCGCAAAGCCAATGGGTCAAGTCTGTCACATAGACGTTGATTATCAATGATTCTGGCTGCTCGGTTTTGAATGCGCTCAATGGAAGTAGCTGGTATTGTGGCGCTCCCGCCCAGAGATGAGAAAAATGTTCCATATGCGGCCGGATCTGCGCCTTGTATAATTGCAAGCGATGGGCCGCCGTGAAATACCGTCTCACTCTGCTGAGCACACCAAGCTTTTTTGCGGCTATTTTATTCTTGTCGTCCAAATGACCGCAAAACTGAACGTCCCTGGATATATCAAAAATATAATTAAGTACAATAATACCATTATCTACGCTAACACAAGAAACGTATCATTTCATAAACCCCCGTTAGAGGATCAGTTAATGTCATTATTCATGAATAAGTAATGTTGCATAGTTTATACCTAGTTTCAATATTTCTTGAGACAATCATAAATCAGCCGAAAACTTTTTGATAGAAACAAAATGAAAAGTATACATTAAATTATTTGTTACATGTTGATGAGCATTTTACTGTAATGGCAAAAGGCTCATCAGGTGGAACAGAATCACGGACATCTCTCGGTTTCGGGTTGTCATTCCGAATTATTAAGATATCATTCATTTTCCACGTTGTAATTTCATTGCCTGATCATTCATCAATCGAAACATTGACCTTTTTAGCAGAAATAGGTGAGACAGGCGTACCCACCTAGATTATTTTATACCTTGGTAAAAGTTGATATTGTAATCGTAAATAGCGTGATATATGAAACTCGCTTGCAAGTGTACCATTTCGTGCTTACTGAAACGGTTATGTAGAATTAGGTGTAAAGTTAGTGCACGTTGCCATATTGCGCGTCGACGGCAACACGGGAAATAAATTTCAAATCGTGTTACTAACCGTGTGACACGAACGGTGTTAGTTAAACGGAAAATATTTCTATATTGCCTATAGGCCGGAGGCACAGCTCGTATACCTACGATTTATTCGGCGTTTTCCTCGCCTGTGGCGAATGTAGTATTTTTCCTTTTTTACCCATAAAATGCAAAACATGCGCTACTTAAACTGCACCCGTAATTGCTGGTGCTGATTAATTTAGGGCACATTATAAGGGTTGTTGCCTTGTTTCAGTTGCCTAATTTATTTTATTATCCATAACAGAGTAAAAGCTCTGTTATGGATAATAAAATAAATTTGTACCTACTTACTATGCTATATCTATATATATATATATATAATAAGCACTAAAATCTATATTTATTTGTTTTTTCTTTCATTCTACTGTGGGTAAATTTTTAGTCCAGTCTTGTACTAGTCCATCATTGTATTTCATATTATCGTGATATTAGACCCAATTGTAATGACCTGTCACGATACATATAGTAAATATACAAAATTTACTATAACTTAGTACTGGCAGCTACATTTAAATGTAGATAGTGTCATTAAAAACCTCGAAAATTACTGTCAGAGAAAGTTATTAAACAAAATTACGTTGTTAGTCAATCAAAAAAAATCAACAACACGAATACCAATTTGAAAAAAACCATTTGAATAATATTTATACTCATACATATATGTACGAAGTAATCAGTGAATTTTAGGTGAATAAGCACATCCATTATTAGGTTACAATAATTTAATCCTTTACCTAAACTTTCTATAATCATTAATAACCAGAGTGGTCATTTAAATTTCAATTCATGTAGATATCACGGATAGGCGCAAATAAGTAATCAAATTACTTGGTTACGGGACGTGAATGATATAAAGTTAATACCTCAATTTTATCCAAAATCAAATTTATTATTATTATTATTTTGTTACGATTTTAACCGCATATATAATATATTATTGTACTATCATTATATTGGATATAATGATAGTGCCAGATTATATAAAAAATATGCCGCAAAAGTTTTGTTTTATACGCGTGGATATATAATCACATTCGTTTACTGTCTAATGTAGAATTCACACTTACAAATTAACAGTTATTGCTCTAAGACAAAGAATTTTAAATATTTGTTTTCGACAACTTTTTTCTTTTGAGATGAGATATTTTAAATATGATTTATGTTTCTAAAAGCTTATTATACTAGTGGCCTGCCATGGTTTCCTCCAGATGCTCATAACTTTGTAACTTTTTTACATATGAACATCTCTGGTCAAGTCACTCTGGAATAAAGTACCTTTATAAAAGTGCTTTTAAAATATTTCTGAATCTCGCTTTTTTCATAATACAATCTGCTCTTTCTATTTATAATATTAATATAAATAATATACCTACCAAGCAAATCCTATTAGGATGCACTTTATGGGCATTTTAAGATCCCATTTTTACTTAAGACAGTCAAAATATAAAATATATATATATCTGCAAATAATGGCCTTCAGGCGTTTGTTGCAAATATTGTAAGCAATTTACCAGCAATATACCTATTGTTCCGGGGTTCGCCGGATGTAACCCAAGGCATCACAAAATAGAAATTTAATGCATCCAACGTAGAAGCTGACTGGTGTGAAACTAATGAAAGTGCCTCGGGCATATATAGAGTGTTAGTTATCAAAGTTAATTTTCTAGTTTGTCGAGTTAATTTACTTCGTCAATCAGGGCTCAAAACTTCCTATCGTTATAAGACAACGAAGTGGAGTACTGCATGCGTTATTACAATACGGTGTTGGTAGATGGTCCTTTCATTTTCACCCAAATTTTGCTAAAATTTAAGTTTTTGAGCATATTACGAGTTACGAGTTAACAGATTGATTTGGTATGATCATGTTATGCGGAGAAGTGAGTCATGTCTTAAAGAAAGCATATAATAACAATATAGACGGATGGAATGGAAGAGGACGACCAATAAAAAGGATGGAGGGATTGGGTGAAAGTTGATATGTATAAAAGGTGAGTATGCTCAGATATGATGACCAAGAGGGATCAATGGAAGGGACTAACATACTGCACCGACCCCAAATAATGGGCAATGAAGATGACTTCAAAAGAATCTTAATTCTGTGTTCTTTAAGTACATCAGTGTTCTTTTTTTTTAGTCTTCTATTAATGAGCAAATAACCCCTATTTCCCAACATGTGTTTTGTTCAACCGTCATCATTGCTGATCGTCGTATCCCCTCAAATTTTGGGAATAATCCAAAATCTGGCATCACTTATATAATACTAGGTAACTATATTTGGTAATTGGCTTTGGTTTAGGTACCTAAATCTCTACTGTAAAATGACTTAAAACTAAAAATAAACTTATCATTTATTTGGTTTGTATCTAACGTATAAAATCAGTTTTGAAAACTGCAATATTCGAAGTTTAAGAAATGTTTTAAGAATAGAAGAATAGAAAATCATTTAGTCAAATAAACTTACATTGAAGCACTTTTGAATAGTCATCACATTTTTTTTAATCTACCGCTCATTCGGAAAGCTGTCCCATAACAAGAAGAAAGAGCGAGAAACTTGCGTGTTGCTCTTTTAAATAATTTTATTATTACTTTACATTTTTAAGTTTAAGTGTGTGAATACAAACCACCAATTAACAGTAATTTAATTAAATACTCAAATAGAAAAAATATTGGTTATATAACCAACTGGTTAAATAATTAATAAGAGGAAATCAGTCATAGTGATTAGAGCAGACCAGTCCCTACAAGCAGCACCCGTTCACAAGTATGACGGATGAGCCAGCCATCACTGCGCTCGACCATATTTTAGGGAGCCCAATGACCCGGCCCACCACGCCGCCACAAGTCTGGACATTTTAGTGAGCATGACTACTATACTATGTATATTTTTATTGTGTAAGTTACTACTTGTACAGTCTTTGAGTTTTTTAAAACTCTCTAAGTTCTTCCGTGTATACATGATATTTTCATAAAAGTATTGTGAAGTAACGGTGAGGATATTTGATTGTTTAAAGCACTGTCGTAATGACTCTCTTGAACCCATACCATAAATATAACGTATGGCTCTCTTTTGTAAAATAAATATAATAGTCTGCTTTACCCCACAGCAGTATGCCATATGATATAATGCTTTGGAAATAACTAAAATATACAAGTTTAGCCGTCGCCACATCTGTTAATTGCCTAATTCTTCTAATTGCATATGCAGCAGAACTGAGTCTGTCTACTGGCCAATTTTAAAATATGGGGCCCCCATTGGAATTTCGAGTCCACTGTTATACCCAAAAAAAACTGTATCATTAACAAAATTTACTATTTCGTCATTAAGCAATAACTCTGTATTTATTAGTCTTACATTAGGAAGTGTAAATTTTATACACTTTGTTTTGCTGGAATTTAATAATAGGTTATTACATGTAAACCAATTTAGTAGAACAAAAATATAATGTCGTAGTAGTAAGGAAATTGGAATGGCAAACAAGGTAACGGTTTACTTTATGGTAAGCTGTAACCGTCACCGATATTCATGTGCTGAACTACGAAATTATGCTAACATGTGACCCGTAAAACCATTGATACGTTGCTGTGTCAGAGGCTTAAGATGTCAGGCCTGTGCTACTGTAATTTTACTGCCTAATCTGAGGCTACAGCCGAAACAGAAAACTGCTTGACAGCTGAAATCGGTGAGACTGATGCCCTAGAGACTTGCAGAGATATACAGACGTTATTTTTCCAGTTTGCCTCTGGTTAACTATTAACAGTTCCCATCTCTGGTATTTTGACGCTATTATAATATCAAGGTTGTTCGGAATGTAATTTCGTTTTTTCCTGACTAAGGATTTAATTGTATTTTTTGCACTCAACTTCACACTTAAGCCCTATAATTTTTATATGCTTTGAGAGCTCATATAGCAAGGCTTGTGTGTGAAAAATTCCGATTAATTCTACGCAGTAGTTTTTGATTGGTGCCCTTTTAAATATGGAGAACCATAAGCACCACTTTAAACATATCTAGAAGGAACAAAGGCTAGCCATTAAAAATACAGACGAGACAGATGATAATAGCTTGTTAAAAAGTAATATCAAAGTTAAACTTATAATTCTTAGAAGCTATCTCTCTACTCAGCTATTTTTTAAGAATTTAATTTGAATATTATATTACCTATTCTCATTTTTTTTATCGGGTTAGGATTGAATATAAAAAAAGATTAAGATTGTTTTTAAATTAGATATAAGAAATTCAAGTTAATATACATATAACAATTGAATTATATTGATAGTCATCGGAACGTAATGCAAGATTCGCAATATCAATTTTAATCACAATCGAAACCCTGTTACAGTCGGTAGATACGTAATCAAATTTTTAATCTGCAATAACCCAATTACAATCTGTATACAGTTATATAATTCTAGATATGTATAGATGAGGCGAAATGTTCCAGTAGTGTATTCGAGATGTTTTTTGCGTACATAACGAGGCCTCGAGAAATTAGGTCGCAATCGTTAAACAAGAGCATAGACTATATACTTGATGTATATGTAGAGCGTACACTACAAAAGTACTAACAGAATAAAATATATACGTTGTATATAATTATTATAACTAAAACCGTTTTAAATTGCATTATTTAGGATAACTCAAAAACTACTAGTCAGATGCTATTTGTATGGAATCAAAGGGGAAGTATAGTTGACTTTTTTGAAGTCGTTTGAAAATGACATTAGTTAAATGTATTTTGAGTTTATTGTATTGTATATGTTAACAAAAAAAAAGATGAGAACAGGTTTTGTTCGTTTATATAGTGAAAACTTTACTTACATCTGGAATAATTTAACAAAGAAGAAATCTTCTGGGAAATTATAGTGCAGTTTCAAAACAAACTGAGATAAGTACGAGAAAACTTTGATGTACATTAAACGAGACTATGTTTCATATGAATCTTAAATCTCTGTATACCTTGGTAGTCATTCTTACAAATCTTAAAAGGGATTGATAGCCTACTAAGGGGATTTATATTATTTGTCTGTGGTATTCAACCTCTTTTAATGTTTCTGTTTGTAGAATTCAACCTTGTGCTTACCTTTTTTCTTAAGGGAGTTGAATGGTAAACAAAAGATCTAGAGAGAGAAGAATGAAAGCTAAAGACCCACCAAATGCAAAATGCTATCCGTCATTTATATACAAAAGGTACTACATGTAATATTATGTTATCTGTGGTACTACGAATTTTATATTATACATATATTTGTAATGTGTCGTGTGTCGATCGTGTTACCACTCCTAAGCAATAAGGTATGCCTTCGTATGTATACTTTTATTGCCATAGCATCCATTCAGACAGGAACACAGCTTAAAAAGATAGAGGAATTCAAATGACGACTCTGTTTAAAGTTTACATATACAGCTACAAGGTTTATTTTATTTTAAATCAAGCTTGTACGTTTTGTTATTGAAATTTCTTTACGAATAAACTGGGATGCTATGCTACAGTTACTGAAGGTTATAAATGTAGAATATTGGATTCTACAGTCAGGATTTAATTCAAATCTCGCTGTCGCATCGCGCTACTAGAATAGCTATCTACATCACTTATTATCATGTCGGAGCTAAATTTGCACGCGAAGCGTGAATCTGCCAGTCTATATCATCCGTAGCAACAATTGGCTTTTCAGAATTAGGCTATGACTGTTTCTAATTTAAGCAACAAATTTTTGATTGATAACTTATATTTGGTAATTGTAATATTACGTAATTACGTAAATTAAAAACAAATATGCAACAATTGCTATTGTATCTATAATGTTGCATATAAATATATTTATTACAGTCTGAGCTTATACCTATGGCATAAGAATCAATTCATATGTAAAAGTAAATACATAATGCAAACATGAGTGATTTCCATGTATAATTTCATGTGGAAATTGTTATAAAACTCGCTCGCTTGATTTAACTTTATAAAGTTAGAGAAAACATTTAATCCGCAGTGATTTCAGCAAAAAGTTGTCTAATGCGGCGCACTGTTTCATGCAGCAAAGTATTTGAAAGTTAGACAATGTTATCTTTGGAGTGTTTTACAAATTTCCAAGTGCAACAGAACATTTCTATTTAATTAAAAGTTGTACCGGCGGGACTGAATCGCGCCGTTCTCTACTTTGCAAGCATATGAACAGCGAAAAATGTTATTGTAAACTATTTTTTTTCTTCAACTGTTTAAAAGTTTGAGTATAAAACACTAAAATTTTTATTGTGAAACAACTTTCATTTAAATTTTTGAACTATTTTTATGAATTATTTACTATATTTTATACATACTCATTTTCTTTAAATTATGTTGTAAATACAAATCAAACAAAAGCTTATAATTATAGAGACCTTGGAGATCGGTTGGAGATCGCATTTGGTGCTCAATAAATATTAATTTAATTATAGTTTGCTGTTATTATATCTTAATAACACTTAGGTAACCTTGTTTAAATACAAAACAGAGATAAATAAAACGATCACTTTATCGATAATAAAAACAACATTTCGATCCACAATATATCCTAATAAAATCTATAGAAATCAATGAAATTCAAACATTACAATGTATTTGCTATGTTGTACAGTTTGAGAATAATCGTTTCGCGGGGTGACGATGGCTATAGTTTCCACGACACATCACTTTATAGTGATCCCGGGTTAGTGCCGTTTTTAATGCCGCCCAGATACTGCGCCTTTACTAGTCTACTAGCGTTTATCTTGTATTTTACTAGGTAATAAAATATTGCGAAAATATTCATAAATTTATATATCTATTATGATATTGTTATGTTATGATACAGTGCTCGTATAATAACGAATCGATTGGTCTATAACGATAAACGCTTCAAAATACAAAATTCAATATCAATATTTTTTCACATTGTCAAATTTTATATGTAAATAGAAAGAAGATATCTTAGTCACCTATTATAGATATTTGAACTAACTCCAAAAAAAAAAGGTTCGAAATTCGATAGATTTTATTAAAAATGGGTGCACCATTCTTAAGATTTTTCAATCGATAGAGTTTCTTTCATACTAGCTTTTACCAGCGGTTTCTCTGGCATTTCCAATTTACAGTCTCGCTGTCCATCTTAAGGAATCTATTTACGAAAATGAATGATCTCCTGACTTTTCTTAGGTATATCTACGTATCGTAAAACCTGTAAAAAATACCAAATTTCTAGGTCCAATGTAGATTCAACTTCTTTTTTTATATATAAGAATATTTTTTGGTTTTTAATATAAAATATAGATACAGTTCAACTGTAATAACCAGCTAAAACAACAAAACTAGTGCAGTATATGAATTTAAAATTGTACTTAAAATTGTTACTGTGTACTAAAATATTAATGAAATTGTACATAAATATCTCTACGGAATTTGAAATAGATTGATATTTATTATATATTCAACGTTACTAGACGGATTCTAACCAAATCCAAATAAATTTTGAAAGGGTGCTACAAAGAACTCGTATAAAGTATACGAGGCACTACACTACGCTCTGGATATTGCTAAATTGCCTTCAATTTCCTCTATAGCAACTGCCTTAGAATTGCACCACGTTATTGTCATGAAATAGAATTAGGTTCTTTACTTTAGTGTAATATAAGTAATATACATTCAGTAACAATATGAGGAAGACGTTAAGTATGGAAACGGTTAACTGTATAATATGCGTTGATATAATTATTTAGATATAAATTTGTACTTATATCTATATATTTTAACGTCGTTTCGATGATTAAATATTGTTCTCTTCTAAAATAGCTATATTTAACATTTCTGTACTTTGTTATATATAAATATCTGATAACAAACAAATGATAGTACACTTTTATGTAAGGGTCACCATGCTGAAGATTTTCATGAGTCTCAAGACTTTTTATCCTATCTCTGTATTGTATTTATAATTATAATTATCTATTACACAAAAGCATCATAAACATAACTAATATTTATCTTTAAATTCTGTGGCAGTGCAGGGTTCAGCTTAATTTATGAAAAAAAAACTGAATTACCACCTCGTTATTGAATGAGATGAGAGCGACACCCAAATTTACGACTTGTAAAATTAAAATAACGCATTATTCGAGGGCAAAGACAGATAAGAAAATTATTCGACTGACGCGAACAGTTTCCGAGGCGGCCACAATTTATTCCACTCACAAACACGAACCGCGCTGATTCAATATTGACACTGGCAGAGCCGTACCTAGGCTATTCCCTCGTGCTTCAGATAGAATCTAACTTCGAAGATACGACTTTGTACCCGCTTTTTAAGTTGCAAACATGCGGATGACCCGTTGGGATATGTTTTTCTATTTTATTTATATTTTCCTCATTACTGTCTGAGGTCATGTGATTTGATCAGTTCAGAAAATCACCCCCTCTTCAACTAGCATATTGACATAGGCAGAAAGTTTTTGATAAATCTTTTATACCTACTTCAAACAACCTGATTTAATAGTAGGAATGATTTCCAAATGCAAACTGTTTTTAATTTTTTTTCACGTTTGTTTTTATTTATTAGACGGGATATAATCATGATAATGGTATCTAAGAGCTCTTAAATAACATTACTGTAATAAATATCCTCTTTTTATAACAGGATATTTATTATGATATTATAAAAATAGGTCCAAATGCTAACAATTGTGGTCTAAAATAAAATCACATCGTTAGTTTCTACATTAAAAGTATCACACGTTCAATAAAGAAAATACAATGATGTATTGTATGTAATATTACTATTATTTTAAATATGAAAGTTTATACAATATTCCGCTAACGTAAGCTTATCTGTAAGACAATGAATATTGTATTTGAGTATTTTGTGGAAAAAAGCGTACTGTCAATTTCTTACAATTCTGTTAATTCCATATACTATTACAGTACTTTTTCAGTATATTATTAAGATGACAATTGGATGTTTGCTCAATTACATTACGATTGAAAGGAACACGACCTAATAAATAAATATACACAAATTGACCATATCCTGGAATGTCACAGAATAGGTGCGTTTATGCTAACTCAAGTAAGCAAAGCTTACTATAGCCTTCATATAATTATAATGACGATTTCTTTATCCTGTAACAAAGACAAATTCGTATCAATTGAAAGCCATTATTAATCGCAAACAGTTAAAGTAAAGTGTACGAATTGATCGCGCCACTGTCGTATCTGATCGGAGCTGGTCTCAAATGGGTGCGATCGGTCAAAGTCAACTTTAATCCTGTCTTAATGAGTTCAACAGCAGCAATTGTTGGGGCTTACTGTTGGACCCAAGTATCCAACCCTTCCAGGATAACTGTGAGAACTTTGAAGGATATCATTGTGCAATTGTTGTAAATTTAACGCGTGACTTAATCGAGTTGCGTTCCACGTATCTCCTTGTATGTTACATCATTATATAGATTGTGTACATCACTACTTTACTTCCGTTTTCACTTCATTTGTTGGGGTATACTTATCTAAGGAGATCTGTGTTTCAATTAATATAATAGAATACTATAACACACACGGTCTTTACAAATTATTGCCTTTTATCTAATTAAATTAATTTGTATATACACATAATTGGTATCAGTTTAATTAAATTATGATTACTTTTGTGCATTGAAAATTACATAACTTGAATATGTTTTTTAATAATATATATTCAGTTATTTAAGACTTCTTTCAAATGATAAAGAGTAGCTATTGTCCGTCCTTTTCTTGAGTATTCCAGTATGCATAAATAAGACGTGAAAGTGTAATAATTTAATCGAGCAAACTAACTTTAGCATTGATAATATTAAGTTAATTAATAATGCTTTTGTACTTTTGTATACTTAAGTATACAAAAGTAGAAAACGTCGTTCGTTCGAACCAATTTTTTCTATTAGTGTTTTGTGTCATTCTTGCAAATGGTCAATAGTTTGAATGTAGTTTCTTTTCATTCGAAAAGAATCTATTTTTTTTTTTTATTTTTTAGATCTTTATTTTTTAAAATTATTAAGATTATTTTTGATATCAAAAAAAGGTCCACCTAAATCCGTTCACAATTACAATTAGCGTGCATCTGACATATTAAACTGTAGATAGCGGATGCTACGGAAGCCGGCAGGACAAAATGTGACAAATGTGAAAACGAGTAATGCGTCCGAATCCTGCGGGAGTCGCCGATAAAAAACCCGCCTTTGTCCTACCCTCCTTATGATTAATGCACTTTTCGCGTGTTGCCGACACTGTTTCTACTGACGATGCCGCTATGTTGTTAACAAATAACAACGTATGTTTGTGTACACTTGGCAATATCTCAAAGTGTATAGGTTTATACGTATTTACACAATCCCTGTACATTGGGTAAATAGTTATAGTTAGTAACAACATGATGTAATTAATTACTGTTTTAATTAAACTATGCACAGTCAGCGAGATCAGAGTGTTCGTTAATTGAGCTTTATTAGTTATTACATTAGTTCGTATTTGCCCACTGGGGTAATAAATGAAAATAAGCCTCCCATTCGTATCATTGAGGTAAGTAATTTAAGTAATTCTATTGATTATTTTGTCAGAATATTTCTTCTGGTAATGTCTAAATTTTCCAGTTATTACAAAAATAAAAAAGTTAATAAAATAAGACTGTAAATAATTACAATATTGTAGCAGTGTTAAAATTGCTTAATCGTAGTAAAATAATGCTCTTTTCTGTTAGTGTTATTAGTAGATACTTAAAAACACTAAATAACCATCGACTGAAGGCGATACATTATTAATATATTCTTATAACTTATCTCATAGGAAAGAATTTCGATTGTATAATTATTTATTTATTGTGTTTTGACTTTACTCATATTTTTTTTTTAATTACACTATCTATTATATTTATGACCGTTATGGTGTCGTTCGTGTATTATTTTAAACGTAATCTAGATTTCTTTTTATAACATATATTAAATTGGGTGTGCTTTATTCTGAAGAGAGTAAAAATGTACACCATTGTATTCATATATAACTCTGTTACGTATAGTTCATCTGATCTAGTAGATTCAAAAAATTACAAAACCTGACGTATATGATCAATATTCTATTATAAATGTTGTCTACCGTGACTCAATGAAACCAAACTCCATCAATCATCACATCGCAGGCACCGATTTTTTATTAAACTTGCCTCACGAGAATTTCATGACGGAAAATTGAATTATCATTTTTACTTTATCATAGAAACGAACTTACGCAACGTACAAGAGGGTTATTTTATTCCTCTGAGAATTTTGTTGCTTTTTTATGAAATACAAACTGAATTATTAATAGTGTTTACTCGTTAATTACTTTATTAATGATTGTATAAATGGATAATAGCCGACTGGAAGTAGTATACCTTTATTTCACGAAGAAAAATTGTGTTCTATCCTGATTTTCTTAAAATCATTAGACCAACCAATACGAACACATTATTTCTATTTACTTTTTTTCTATTAGTTCATAGAAGTCCAGTACATCTTAGTGGATGCCAAATAAATGGAAACTACTTTGAAAATCTGGATGCCAGCCAGCATTTAAAAAATATAAATTAATTAAAACTATTAAATTATTAATACATATAGGTTTTTTAGTGCATTAGTAAGATTGTGTGTTGATAGCTCAATCAGTTAATGGGGCAAATTTTTAATATATATAGATATCACCTCGGTACATTAATACACACCAAATAATGAAGCTACTCACAAATTAATGAAGCTATGTGATGCTACGGAACTTTGTAGGTTGATTAGAGAAGGAAGAAACAGATATAGAATGTGAAAGTGGATGGATGCAGGTGTGTCTGAGAGGAAAAATAAGATTAAGGATTGCCTGAACGCAGCGTTCAGGCAGTAAGCGGGACTCGAGATATGAAAGTGAATGAAGCAAGGAAGAAAATATTTCGAGCCGTTTAACATTCAGTCTTTTCTATCTATCCCCTGCGGGATAAAAAATCAAAATATATTTCTGTACTTGATTTTTCACTCCTAAACGACGATTAGGGATGGAATTTTAATGCAATAAAAAATTTTAATATTTTAATGTAATAAATATTTATTCTTGAACAGATTTGAACTTATTCTTGTTCGTAATTATTATTGTGCGGAGGCCACTATGCCAAGACGCTCTCAGAAGAATTATATATAAATAAATAAGTAATACCTATATAAATATAATATATAAATATATAATACCTAAAAGTTTTCCAAATAGACACAATAAATACTATTTTCATGTTTTAGTAGTTCTAAAAGATAAAATAAGTCACTATATCTCGAAGTTGGCTTAGGAAGGATTTCGGAATATTGTTTATCTCGAGTCCTAAGGGACACTTGGAGGAAAAAGACGATACTTTGAGCAGAGTCGTTTTTAGTATAGCAACTACATATGCATATATCTGTTACTATGTGTGATTGTAGATACGTATAAGATATTTATACTTGTGCATATTATTTTTCTTATTTCAGTTATAATATCATTTTAAAAATTTCATAATAAAAATATTATGGTCCATTATTTTGAGTAATTATTACTGCGAAAAACATTGGAATATTGAATAGGCGAAAAATTGCACGTAAAATTTTCATGAATACACATACTATATATATAGTTGAACTGGTAGAAGACAAAAAGTTTGAAGGTTGCAGTGGTAACTTTATCTTGCGGATTAAGATATTATAATAAGAATTAAGAGCTATGCGTAAACTTTGGAAATAGTACTATTATTATTTCATATTTTATTTAACTGTACTAAAATTTAAGAATTAAATTGTTTCGAGTAAATTGGACGATAAATATAATAATTTTAATTCAATATATATAATATCCATTAAATTATGGGGTTATTTTACTGTTATGCATTTTATTATATTATTTTTCCTTAATTCATTAAAGCGTAATGGTAGCATAATAAAGGTCATTTTATGTTTACCCCCCCCCCCCCCCATACGTAATTGTCACATCTTTAAATTCAATTTAAAATACACAATATGTTAATACATAAAACTTCAATTCAGACATAACTATTCCAGAATTGTCAAGTCTAACAACGTTTGTATGAAGATGCATTATAACTACTGCACCGCAGGTGGTTCAAATGTAAAATATGACGCAACGCATGACTATATCAAACGAGAACTAAATAAAACTGCCGAAGTTGGTGAATTTGTGATCGGGGTGCATCTATTTTTGTGCACGACGCAATAAATTTTAAGAGCCACGGAATTGAAGACAGTTTCATAGAATGTTGGAATCAGGAAAGTAATAACTGAGCTGAGTAGTTGTCGATTCGACAAGTGTTGCAAGCGGTGGTTTACTGCAAAACTTCCACAACTCCACTATTCATGTGACAATAAAAACTAACGACTTTTGATGTATTAGTTGTATAAGAGATTGATATATATTCTTATTTCATTTGGCATACTATTGTTTTCATTTGCTTTCTTATTGTCAATAAGGTTTTTTGGTAAATGCTGATTGTTTTAGTGTTTTAAATATGAATAGGTATGCAAATGGTACGATGGATACTAAAGGTAATCAATACCTAAATATATTATATTTTAAAACTATAGACTAATTCTAAACGGATTTCTTTTAAACTAACGTTTTGTATATAATTGGCTGGTTGTACTCGCCAATTCGCCAGTTTTATTGAGATAAAGCCTATCATCATGTCAATTATGCAACTTCAACTTCAATTAGCTATTTGAAGCCGTGAAAAGGTAACAAATATATAGACACTTTCCCATTTATAATATCAATAATCTATATTCATATTATAAATGCGAAATTGTTGTGATATGAAATTTTAGATTTCCTGTAGTTAATTTAAAAACGAAAATTTCAAGTTTAATTAGTTATAAATCTCACATTGCAATAATACTTTTCTACATTATAAATAAATTGTCAAATTTTTTTATATACTTCACTATAGATAGATATGTTTATAACCATCTCATTTGGTATTCAGTAGGTGGCTATGGGCGACGTATCTTCCTGTCGCGTTGTATTAATCTCGGTGAATTAAGGGATTTGCTTGTACGAGAAATAATATATTTTGTGTCTAGCCTTTGTTCGTATCCCTCCTTATAGCTCTTTATATATGTGATACGATATCTATATTGTACACCGCAACTTACAAGATCAAGCGTAACGAAGCCTATTAAACGGTCTCGTATAACTTAGTACGGGTACTTGCCCATACAAGTTTTGTTAACTACAAAGTCAATTTCATGTGATAATGTTATACAGTATAGCGAGTTTGATATTATATTTTCAAGAAATATAGGAAAAGTCTTTATAAAAATCATATACGAATAATATAATAGAGGTATAGTGGTGGATATAAAACAACTAACGGGTAATTACAGTCAAAACTATTAACTTTTAAGTTAAACTAGAGCTAGTATTTGTGTACTATAAATTGTTTTATTTTACAAGGAAAATAAAACACTAATATTAAAAGTCTAATCTGGTTATATACAATTGGATGATTGTATGTTGGCCAAGAGAAAGTTAAAAGAAGAAACTGTTTTTTTTTACGGAGGTATAATTTGTAAAAAGTCGTGTGCGGTAACTGGGTAATACAGTCAATATTTCATTAAGATTAATTAGGCTATTTAAATTAATTAGGTTGTTTGTAAAAAGGTAACAAATAGACAGACAAACAGACAGATAGAAAAACATACTTTCGCATTCATAAATCAATCTAGAGTTACAAGACTAGACAACAAGTATGCAAGTAAGAGCTTGTGTTAAGTTTACAAGATAACTGATAGAAATACTTAAATATTTTTTTTTGTAAATAAATACTTAGTAGGTATATATAAAAACACTAAGGGTGATACAAACAATTATACTCCTGAATACAAATGTTTTTACTGTACGAGGAATTGAATCCACGATCAGCGGAAGTAAGGCGGTGTGATAAACCGCTAGACCATATAAATATATAAATGAAATACATCATAATTATTGAACTTCTCCGACTTTGCACACACGTCAATAAATAAAAGTATAGAATAATTAATACAATTTATAACTCTTTATTATTGTTTGTTAACGACGTTTACTAACATTAGACAGTACTATAGGTATAAAAGAAGGCAACTAGATGTCCCACGTGTTTTATTAGAAAGAAAAATGCTATAAACAAAATAAAAATAGAGCAGGTTATTTCAAAATCCAGACCTATAATGATACCCGCGACTCACAGAGGACGCCACTTGAAAAACTCGATGTAACGGAAAACACGCGGCGGGCGAAGTTTTTACGAGAATATTTTACACATAAATTACGTCACATACGTTCTTATCCGCCATTATTTGGTCTCAGTGAAGTTTCCGTCTGCGTACATTTAGAATGTTTCCGAAGTACTATAATTTGTCTTTGGGGTATTTTGTTAAAATGTAAACACCGTTGTTACAATGTTCATAGTAATAAATATGAGGTGTAGATTGTTTTTATTTATTACTTAAGTTATTATTTAAGGTTACTTCATGCGTTTTCATCTGCTTTTTTTCTATAAAATATATCCTCGTAATCAAATCTGTCTGCACATTAAATTTCGTTTTATTAATATTCGTGAAAAGGTAACAAATAGATCGACATATACATTTTCACATTTATAACATTCGTATGGATTACATAATACATTTGTTTATGGATGTAATTATATATTTTATACATATATAAGTATCTTATTGTAATGTACTGCTGACGGTAAGTGATTACCATAGCTATATAGCTACACACATAAACACCACTACCGATATCACGCTATCATGTTTCCCGTGATCCCAATTATGCGGTGCCGTTCCAGAGAGCTAAGATGTTACCTGTTATCCTATAATTTCAGTGCCTAATCACACCAGCTTATAAAATATACTATTTGGCGTCTGATATAGGTGTGACTGAGGTACATAGACGAAATGTAGTATATGACATGATAGACGATATTTGAAAGTATATACTAAATAAATAAAAACATTATTTATTTCTTAGTTGAGCCCGCGAATTCTTACCCTGATAACTATTTAATTTTTATACTGATAGGAACAAACACTATGATTTAGCTGAATCGCGTCAATATAGTAATGAAATTCTTATGAAATAATTTCGTCGTTGTTTCTTAGATTAGAACCCACAAAAGCTCAGACAAAAATAAATATTTCATATACAGACAGCGATGAGATACATTTTATTACATGTAGACGACCATATTAAGAAAATGTATATGTAAAAGTAATGTTACTTATGAAATCTGTTTGACTTATAAGGAACATTACTTTTATGGAAATACTATTGTATTGTATTATAACTTTTTACAGCTTTCTCCAAACGACTAGTGAAGTGGCACCAGAAACGTCGTTATTATCGTCAATTAGAGCTAAAAGTTAAAATGTATTATTTCAATTGTCATGTAGTAGCGAACTGAACTGAATTGTCTTTACAATGAAATCTCTTACACGGACACACCTCAAGGGCCTGCGAACTCTTAACGAGGAAATAGTGGTCGTAAATCACGGGAAATTCATTCTTATAGAATTTCCTTTTGTCGGCGAACGGAAGCTTTGCCTCGGTTTTTGTTCCAAATGGTCGCTTCTAGACATGACGAGTTTTTTGGTCAGTCGCTTTAAGGTCTTTTAGATATCTTGCTTCCCAGACATATTTCCATATTCATAAATATCGCTTTTTATTAATCTTAAGTTATATTATTTAAATCAAGCCGGAATAATAATCAACGCAGCCAATAAATTGGAACTTGTGATTACTTTTACTTTTCATGCGATTATGTACTTCATATATCTAGGTGTCAACGTAAGCAGTACAGGTTCATGGTTCAGGTTCAATCTGTAAGAAGGCTTATGGGTACGGCTAAAAGTTGCAATATGCCAACCATGGAGACCAACCAAGTACCAACCAAGGAGAAGAACCAAGCATGGAGAAACCATAACATCTCGCGAAGTTCCAAAACAAAAGATCACAAGATGGTCTGGCCAAATTTTTTGCTGGACAACACATTCCATTATGCAAAACACATGGAAGGTGTGAAAGAACGTGATTCTACGGGGCTGTCACGTTCCTCACGAAAACGACTCGAGATAAAATTCCTCAAATAGCATTAATACATAATTATATATTAAGTTACTAGCTGCTTTTACCGGTACCTTATAATTATAACTAAATAAAAAAACAGAGGGCAATAATTTAGACAGTCCCTATATGTTTTTTAAGTGCCCTCTATTATCTGACATTAAACACACTCACAATTCTAACCTTATTTCTCGAAGAAGGACAGTTTCTACTAATAAATATTAAAATACTGTATCTTCAAGTGTTCTCATGTGTACCTATCTTTGTATGTGTTCATCCTCATTGGACCCTGTTACGTTACATAAAAAGAAAGAACGTCAAAGAAGAAACAATGTACTTCATTATTTTATAACCTTAAACGCTTTGGCTTCTATGTATTGTCCCGGATATTATTGAAATGATATTTAAAAATGGTAAAAATTATATTGACTTCGAAGTTTGTAAACGACGACATTTTAAAGGCTCTCTTAATGTAAACATCCAAATTCACAGGCGAAGTGAACTAATTACTATTCTCGAAAGTTTGCAACCCAATCAAGCTGTTTTTGAAGTTTCCTCGAGTTGACAGACTTTCTTCAACATTCAAGTATCTAGTTAGATAGACTAGAAAAGAATAAGAAGTACCTACTCTTTTTTAGCGAGAATTAATCCACGTAAAGTAGACTTACAATAGATTTTAACTAATATATATAAGATTAGTTAAAATCTAAGTCAAAACGATTACTTAAATGACAAACGTGAAAAGCAATAGTTGTTCATGAATGGGGATTTTCATTTAATGTTAGACATAGACACGTATACAACGTCCTACATGAATAAATGATTTTTTAATTTGAATCTGAATATACCTATATGTAGGTACGAATTTAGGGTTCTGTAAACACTAATTAGCAAACGTTTATAGTGCTCTGTTAGGGTCAGTGACATATAATATAGTAATCTTACGAAATTCGCTCAGATCTGTCGACTCCCCTCTATTCAATCATCTGTTCCTTTCCTTCAGGGATTCACCGTAGATTGAGCCGATGCGATGCTTGAACCTTCAGCGGTGCTCTCGAGCGGAAGTCGTATGCGTCAGGTAGGAGTTGGTCTTCAGCCGATTCATAAGTTATTCATTTTAGTCCAGCAAATCTAAATAACATCAAAATATTTAAAAAAAGATAAAAAATATTAATGTAAAATAATTTATATAAGCCATCATGAAAGTAATTAAATCTCTAAACAGAGGAGCCCGCAAAGTCACCAATGAATTTTAAAACAAGAAGCGTGGGTTCAAATTTTAATTGCATATATACGCAACCAGTACTGACGTACGTTAAATCTTTTAAAATATTACTCTAGCATTTTAATAACATTTATTTGGAGCGAAGGAAACTAGAGGCAAAATAATGAGGCGACGCGTGAATTTAGCGAATGCAAGAGTCTGATAGCAGAAATGCTTGCTGCGCCAGGCTGCTCTTGCTTTTTGCGCTCGCTGGACCGTACTCTGGGCAGACTTAAGCGGAAAATGCTATGGTCCCGTCACCTCTAGTATAGCGTTAAATGTGTCGTAAAAGTCTCGTAAAACTTACAATTATAATTCATATAATACCAAAAATTTATCACCGTTAACATTTCAGATTGCCACTTCAGAATGCCTACACCGGAATGGCTTATTCTCTTCTATTTAGGTATGTGTATAATTGCCAGGATATATTGTCAAGTTTTGCTTCATTTTCGATATGTAAATTAGTTTTATGTTATTAAATTTTCTAAGTACATCAAACGAGTCACTTAAAGTCACGAGTTCGTATGTGTATTTGTCGAGTCAGTGGGAACCACGACAGCAGTAAATCTCGGCTGTGACGGGCCACTATCTGTTGCGACATATTTGGCAAGCGCACTGGACCAACTCGAGCCAACTGTGACAATGCTTCTGTATATGTTTTCCAGCAATATGTTTCGCTAGCTTTAGAGATTAGAAATAATCGAGATACGCTACTAGATTACGGCGACGGTAAAAGACGTACGTATTTCTTATCTGTGATGTATGTATTTAATGATAGTAGTCAAAGTCTATGTTTAAATTCGGTAATATGGAAGTTGAATTAAATATTGATGAAAAATAAAAAGAAAATAATAAAACACAACATTTGTACATGTACTAACAATTTTTTTAGGAAATGATATATTAGATAAGTTGTTTCTTGTAATATAAATTCTTCATATAGTCTATGTTTAGATTATAATTGTGCTTTCACGACACGTTCAAAAAGGTAAAGAATTTTACTAAAATCTTATTCAATTAAATATTACAAAAAAATATATAAAAATTATCCGTAGTAAACATAATAAATCGTTTATAAATTATTGTTGGTACAATTCTGTCCCCTAATCTTTCATATTATATTTACTAATATCCACTTAACTTCATCGTTACGACATATCATTGTCTAATTTAGAAAGCTCATACATCACACAAACAAACATCTCTAGAACAGAAGAACGAGTCACGATAGCTATTATTTATATTCTGAGCATCATAGAGGTATTATTCATGGTGGCAATCGATCATTTCGTCTACCGAAGTAGATAACTGCCGGTTTTTACTGAACACAAACTATCAAAGCACACACGCGAACGAGCAATCATGGTCTTCACGGCTATTCATGATTTTGAATGCATCAAATCCAATTGGTTACCACGGAAAGCAATCTAATGTGGATTTTTTCATTAATTATTTATTAGTTTAGTAAGATTTATTTATTTCAATGTTGTTATCAGAATATATACCAAAATAAGAATATAAAAAATATTCTACATATTAAGAAATACGGTACATTAATTAAACAATGAGTAATCTACAATAGTATATAAGTATAGTTAGATATTTTTACACAAAGAAAGTGAATTAATTTCTTTTTGAATATTTGTTTTTTTGCAATTATAATATTTTGGATTTGAATATTGGACTTGAATAAGTGATTCTTTATTATTGTCTATATTTTTTAAGTATTAGTCGTTTCTTTTAATAATATAAATATACATATTTTAGAAATACCCAGGTATTCATATTCTTTCAAACTTATTATATTTTAGTTCCCACATTGCAAGATGTCGCCTGTAGAAATATGAATCTAAAGCTGAAGATTGAAGTCGATCATGTAGCCGAAAGCAATATGCACTTGAGTAGTAACTCTATATTGTTTGCAGCTATAGTATAGGGCAACTATACATTCTCGATGGGTAACTTAAGTACAACTAAACATATAATGGACAAGGTAATGTATAGTAGTTTATAGGTATACTACTTATGTCAACAGGATACCTACTAATTTTAATTCAGTATTTATTAAACAGTATTTGAATTATTAAGCTGAATAAGCACTATCATTTATTCGAACATTTCGGAATAAAAAACAATAGTAATAAGTTTTTTGTTTGTAAACCTTAAAACAGTAAATTTTAAGTGAAATTTACAACAACATATTATTCAAACCCTCGCCCAAATTTGTTAAGCCGTTCCGGAGATTAACATGCACAAACTGAGAGACGAACAGGCAAACAATCTAATAATTATTGTTTTGTGTTCTGTTACGTGAATAAGAACTCGCTATAATAGATATTTCTGATACATCTTAGATGTACAGACAACGATTAGTTACATTTTTATTAGATGTATAGATAGTACATACAGTCGTGGAATGGAAACCTTGCTAGGCCAAAAGAAGTGTAAACTAACTATTATCCAGATAGAGTGTGTAGTGACCACCTAAGGCACGAACCGTGGCACGTGCAACACGGTACTAGTACCTACTTATCTGACACTTGTTTATACAATTTCTACATCACAAGAGTAAAATTACTTTAATAAAAGATAAATCAAGTTTATGTACATGTTTTAAAAAATGAAGAAGATCGTAATTTGAATCTGATTTAATTTCCATTAACTGAAAATGTTGCTCATTTTCCATCACTCCTCTTCGAAATAAATTCAAAACATTTTCCTCTGTTTCATTACCAAAATATACAGAATTAAATAGCGCGATTGTAATAAATTTGTTTTACGTCAAATTTTCCTAGCCGTTCTAATTTTTGGGTTTCGAGGGCAAACGAAACAATACGCGTAGAACTTTCCTTATTTCTTTGTTTGTTTATTAAAACTGTAAGAGAAAGCACTGAAGTTTGAATAACTTGACATTTTCGTTTATTTGCAATTTCATTTAGTGGCTTCTTTACGTCTTGTTTACATTTTGTTGTCAATCACAAGTCTGACGTAAAATAATTTAGTCGTGGCTCAGGCGAGTCAATAGAGTAGCTTTATCGAAGTTATTGTTGCTTATGGAAGCTATAACTTTCCTTTTAATTATCAATGATGGATTGCTTTCTTGTCGCCGCTATTATCATAATCCTATTTGATAAGTTATTATTAAATTTAATTACAATATCCACCTATACTTTAATTTTAGTCTTAAAAAGACTAAAATTAAGCTCAAGAATGTAATCCATAATTTATTATAAATACTGTCAGTCTATAACTCAAAAGTCTGTTTATTACATTTTCACGAATGGGTGGACAGATTTTAATAAAATTTTATGTGAAGATAGATTGTATCAAGTATTGTATAATTTAAATTAAAAAATGTATTAAATCTAAGTTCTTATAGTTAATAATTTTGTACAGACTAAATCATGGTTAACAGCTAGTAAATTGTAAATATTAAATCCAATTAAACAGAACAAACAGAAGTTACTTATTTAGAGACTATTCCTAAAAATCCTGATAGTACTATAAAAAATGGAAGTCCGAGTTAAGTAAAACTACATTATTTGCATTTAATGCATGAGATACAAACAACTTTGAACAAAGTCAGCGATATTCAAAATTAAATTTTAGAATATTTGTCTCTTGTATTACGGCAGTTTCCGTAATTATGTGATTGAATAATTTCAATCAAAAATATTTAATTAAGCTATTCTTATATAAAATACAGTTAAAAGCACTAATAGGTTGCCTGTAAGAGATTGATTTAAGCGATAAGGCCGCCTTTTGTTTGCATATCCTTCTTTTTTATTTCCTTTTTGTAATAATTTGTATCTTTTATGCACAATAAAGAGTTTTATTATTATTATTATTATTATTAATAGTTATTCGTATACTTATAGAACAAACATTCTTATATTCAACAGTTTTATCAGTACACGGCAAGCTTTTGAAGGAAACATTCATAATATTATTACCGAGGGGCTGAAATATAATATTTATATATATATATTATATGTTTATATTTAGCTTTGTTGATATTTACCTTCAGATGGCGGCAATAAAGCAATTTGGGTGACGCGGAGGCTGAGCGGCGGCACGGCCGCGTAGGGCCGGCTTGTCGTGAATATCAACAAGGAAGGGAATGGAAGGAGGAATGGAGCATTTATGAGGCAAAATTTGATTGCTATTCTGCCCAAATACTATCGAGAGTTTAAGTTCAAGTTGTACTCAAAACTTAATTTTATAATTATAATAGGTAATAATGACAACTCTCCGACAATTTACACAGCGCCATCTAGTCCCAGGATAAACACAGCTTGTGTTATGGATAATAAACAACTAATAGAAATACTCAAATACATTTATATTAGTAAATACATACGTAACATAAATAAAATACACCCATACTAATATAAGCAAACATATTCATGAATACGTACGTTTGTATTTTACGAGGAATAGAACATGTGACCATCGGAAGCAAGATACTGCGCAGAACCATTAGACCATAGAGGCTGTCGTAATTGTAATGAAGTTAATCATATGATTATTGAATATTAACTTAACAGCACCTCCGATTATGCACAAAATTTCATATTTTATTTCGTCACCTTCCAGAATATTTTTGACGAAACGAATAGGCTATATTCATCGTTATGATTCTGTCTATTCTTTATATAAAATTACACTAATATCCGTTTAGTTGAGAAAAGTTAACAACAAACACACAGACTCTATCGAATTTATGTATAATATTAATGACTAGATGGCTGGCTAATCTTATGTGATATCAAGTATTCAGTAATACAAATAATAATGATAGTCTCAGGACAATTCCCACAGCGCTATTTAGACCCAAGTTAAGCTAATTAATGCTTGTGTTATGAGCACCAGATAACTGATACATAGATTTTTTTCGAAAATACATAAATATTATACATAGAACCTAGACCGATACGAACAATCATATTCATGAATACAAATGTTTGTGCCGTGCGAGGAATCGAACCCGCATCCATCGGAAGTACGGTGATGTGCTACACTGCTAGACCACCAAGGCCGTCAAAATTTAAATTTCTAATAAATTAGTTGTTATAGTTTAATTATAATGAGTATATAGAATTTGTATATCTATATGCATACGGTAGCCATTGAAACAGGACTCTATAATGAATACTGTTTCACATCCTTTAATAAGACCTGTAACAGATGTGATTGGATACCTATTAGAATATCAAATGAAGCAATTACCACAAACACCTTCTGAAATCCAGTTATATCTACTTGAATCGCAGTATTTTATATGAGTATATTGAAATATAACACAGATTTACTTATTCCATACTGATGTATGCATAGTAATAAAATTGAATGTAACGTTATAACTATTTTGATTATAGATTAGCGATCGTGCCCCGGCTTGGCATGAGTGAAATTATTGTAGAGATGGTTAATTTAATAGAAAATAATATACTCGTACAACCCATGTTACTAGCTGGAAATAAACAATTTATAAAATTAGTAGTTTGTTTTAGTTTACAGATTAAACAAAAACAATGTTTTCTCTTTGTAGTGTCAGTTTTGAATACGCACAGTAAAAATTAAGGAACCTTCAACATAAAAAATATATAACAGAAAGCTGTTGCCCTTCAAACACCTGCATAAATCTTCTTAAATTAAATTTAAGAATCATATCTGTCATATAATACACCTTGTCACCACCACCATCCTCTTTGTCAGATAAGACTTGATTATCTAGTCTGTATATTATTTGCCTGTGTTATGTGTAGAAAGTGATAAGTACTCTGTGCGGTTTTGGAATAAAACAATAAAAATGACGTGTATAAATAAAGCGACTATATAAACGAAAAAAATAATACAACAGTATTAATCAATTATCTACCACTATCTGATATATAACAATTTGGCGACGTTGATGAGATTACAACCCACGAATTTCCAACCAACCCACAATCATTATTGAAGATATAACAATCTCAATCACGTCAGCTTTCAAACAAAAAAACCCGCATAAAAATCGGTTTTTATTCATTTAGGAGCTACGATGCCACAAAGAGACTGATACACAGTCATTTCAAACTTTTGTATCTCCCCGTTAAAGAATAAAAAAACATATCAAGTGTATCTAGTTCTTTATTCTACTGTTTAATTGAATAGGTAGATACAAAAAAAAGTAAATCCGAAGTGAAAGCTCCTTTATTCAGCTGTTAATGGTATTTTCTGTTTACGTGCAACCAACCACGCTGACGAATTAAAATCCTTCGTATATTCAGTGAAAGAATAATGAGGACGTGGTTATGTTTTCTGAATATCCATTAAATATATTATACTCATTGGTTTAAATAAAGATACAAAATGAAAATTTCAGTTTCTATCTTAATAATAAAAATATAATAAAGATTTAGTTTATTTAGTACTGCTAGTTCGCCTAAGCTCTGCCAAGGTGCTCATAATGTCAGTTTCGTATCCTTCTGTCAGTACAAGACTATCAAATCGGTGCAGTAGTTTCTGAATTTACTTTCATCAAATATCAAAGTACGCTCTATCTCTTTATACTACAATTATAAATAGGTAAAGTTTGGGGTATTATGCGGTACTACTCATCCAATTTTATCTCAAAAAACGGGGACGAAATCATGTGTATATGTTAGTCTCATATAAAAAAGTTTAATACATATATATACCTATACTTGTACATATATAAGCTGTTTAACATTATAAAATTGTTATAATGTTATTTAAAGGAATGTCCATATTGGTGGCAGACTGCGCTTTTAGCTTCGTTATCAAGTCGGGGCACGCAATCCTACAATCATAGCTGATGGAAACCGCGGTGAATGCATATCAAAACTGTTTTAGCACCTCAATAATACAGTAATTTCTCACCTTCCGTGCTTTTAGGTGCCTATTCGACTGAAGAAGTCAATTTGTCAATTTAATTTTTATTAACTATGGGAAATGATAATGATAAATGATAAATTATTTTTGATGTTTAAAATACTACGTAAGCCAATTTTTATTAAACATAATATTTTTGCTGGCTTGAAGTGTCCTCTGTTTGCTAACATGATATGCAAATTTCTAGGACCTCTATTGATGGTTATTATTTAAATAAATTAATAAATAACTGTATTATTACTTCTATATTTAAAAGTATATTTAGCACTCTAGACAAGCAATTAGTTTAGTTATTACACAATATCACTATCGGATCAGATTTTTAAACACATTATTTCTTTTTTTCACTTATGAATTACACTATTAGGTGCCTAATCAACACATTTCTTAGTATCTAACGCACGTAAACAAGTTTTAAAAAAATCTTTTTATGGAACTACGAGTAAATGTATTTTCTCAGAAATAGGATCCTTCCCAATTTCAAATGTGAACAGTTGTACAATTGATAGTATATTATGTTACTGTTAGGTTTTATTTTCTAAATAGTTTTATGTGAAATATTGTCTTAATATTGGCAATCTTTTTTGGTTCGGGTTTTCCCGTTTCAGGGGAAAGGCAAAAGAACTCAGCCTATACAGCCATAATATTAGCAATTAAATGTAAGCTGGTAATATTGACAATAAATTTCCAGGGCCGTAAAATACTTAATAAAAAAGATTTATATATGGAAATGAAAGCATATCACAAGTGTCGGGTACTACTTGGAGTTTTCCTCTCTGCCACTGGATCCCAGCAACGGTACGGTAGTGCCATCGAATATTATGAAGGTCGACACTATCCTAATGGAAAGGGAATACAAAGAATGAGCTGTCTTGTGAACTTTTACTGTGTTATATTGTTAAAAAATAATTAAACATACAATACAGTAGGTATACATTTAACGCGAAGATTGTAAAGTATGTTTAATTTGTACTCTTTGTTAATATTGTTCTTTTATCCCAGTCGATAGTACCAACATAACTAATTTTAAATGAACTATTAAAAGTCCCCACAAACACTTTGAATAACTTATGCTTATAATTCACTAACTTTGACTAAGCAATTTATGTAATAAATGAACGAGTCTAACAATGAACTAAAAATTACACATGTAACTGTGAAATAGTGGGCATAGGCAATCGACGCCTCGCCTGGAAACTATATGCTAATTCTGGTTCGATGTCCCTCTGTAAACTAGAATAACCGGAGAGTAGTGTAACAAAATATACCGCCAGACTACCAAACATAGTTAAACGTACATACTGACGTTGCTACATACCTAATCTGTCCATATTAACAAATGATTAATGTAAACAATCTTCACGACTTTTATCCCAGGTGGATAAAAAAATGTCTCTGACTAGATTAGCTTATCATTGATGTAAATTTCTGGAAGGAACTTTGTTGAGGTCGACTTGTTAGCGCTCCTTACTAGCAAAGGGGCCACTAGTTTACATTACTTACAATCCCCTTTCCCCACTTTAGTAATTTTTTTATGCATGATAATGGAATGGTGCACTTTTCTGCACTAACGATTTAAGCTGGCGGAGCACATCGTAACAAATTCACCAAGAATCTGTCATGGTGGTTTCAAGGGAAAATCTCGTGGATGTCAACCTGACATGTTGGTAGCAATGAAGTCATTAGTCCGCATTGTCACGAATAATCATTACAGGAAGGGGATTGTATCCCCTTCCTAACTTTAGAGGCATTATCTACTGTCGAGTTCTTGGTGAAGGCAACACTCGACATCCTCGTATTTCGTTCGGTAAATCTAATGGGACAGAGGACGACTCTACTACCGCAGTTCCTTTATCAACTTCGTTACTTCAGCTTAGGCATTGTTGCACTCTAAAATTGACAAATGTTTTTTACGCAATATTACTTTAACACAAACTTGGTTATTGTGATGAATATAGCAGCATACTAGTAAAATATTCTTAACGTTCCATAAAATAGAATGACATATTCGCGTGAAATTAAACATGGGGATGAGTGATTTCACTAAACAATAATTGTCCTCTTTCTTTTATAAATTAGTATAAATTTTAGGTAATCCATTAATTAGTTCAACTAATTCAGTATAAGAATGTTTGGCGGACCCCACACATTCTTCATGGTCTCATAAGATCTATTACATGCCTGCCCAACTAAAGGGAAAAGTTTGTGATTAAGTAACCGAAGATATTTTAATAGTTTGAACTTTTTGTTAACTACATAGCAGAATTATGCGCGTCTCTCTGATATCGTAAGATTCATCAATTATGATCTTAAAATATACAAAATATGCTGTTTAATGCAATTGTATTAGTGTTTATATTTTCTCGAAATCTTCTATTGGTTAAGAATACAGTTTTGGATGGTTTTCTTACTTAAAATTATAATTATATTAGTATAAATGTCCGGATAGGTATGTACACTAAAAGATACATTATAAAATCTGTACATTCTGTTAGCCTGGTGAGGGGTTCAATATAAGATTACATTGTACAAGTTTATAAATTACTGAAATTAATAAATAAAAATAAGTTGAGTAACGTACTTGTGTCTGTATTGTGTACTATAATGATATAATTTTAAATTATATACCTACTTGATTTAAATTTATTTACTGCCTCTTGAATAGATTAATTAAATATCAGATTTCTCATCAGAACACTCGAAAGGAATGTTAAAAATTGGAACTCTTAAGATGGTAGAACTCCGAAATAAACGTAATAGCAGTGCTAATGGCAATCCAAGTGCCAAGTAATAAATTATTTATAATGCCAGCATTCTCGGATTAATTTTTTATGAAGGTAAAAGCTTTACCGATGATATGAATTAATTAATTATATGACTATTACAGCAATAAAAAATGCCAAAAATACCCACTACAAAATGATGGAAGTATGGTTATAATATACTATGGGCCTGCTCTGACTTCGCCCCGGTTTTCATAACTTTGTGAGTTATGTATATTTTGACATAATGTATAAATTAATATTTAAATAATTGTGTATTGAAATAGAATACAATAGAAAAAGATAGAAATAGAAAGACCATACAATAAATAAAAAAGCCAATTCAATCTTTAAGTTTGATTATATGGGTAGCTGCTTTCAACTAGGGAATGCAATCCCGATCCCGCGGGATCCCGATCTCGCGAGATCTCGTGTAATTTTTCGGGATCAATCCCGACGCATCATATGACGAGATCCCGTTCGAGATTGACGGGATTGGGCGGCAGTGAAAAAGAAATAAAAAATATAATCACACGATTATATCGTAAAGAACCAAACCAAGCAGATATTAATACGGCAGTACTAATCGAAGATGACTTGCCTCTTTCAATGATTGCAGAAGATTTGAATTTACGTGCTGCACAAACTAATAAATCGCTTCAAGAGGAATTAGAAGAAACTCTGCGAGCTTCTAAAAGTCCTTTTGCACGTATATCCACGTCCACGAGCTTAGACAAATTAGAATCTACCATTAAAATAGAAATGGATTTGTTTGAGTGTGGAGGAACAAGGGGGCGATTTTTGCAGTTTGCATATAATTGCTTCGCCACGCTGTTCCCAACCAGCGTTGAGTCGGAGAGGGCATTTTCAGCAGCGGGGTACATTGCAACGGACATTAGATGCCGTTTAGCAGATGAAACTATTAATACCCTTTGTTTTTTAAGGAGTCATTTTCAAAATCACTGTTTTTCCTAATTCCCTTGAAATAAGCTTATTGTTTTTGATTACCTAATTTAACTACGTTAATTTCCTTACAACCTGATTATTATTTAGTTGGTAAGATTAAAGAATAAAAGTTTTTATTATCTTTCGAGTAATATGTTATTTTAGTTAACCTCACTATCACAAACAAGCAGTTATTAGCTTTTTCAGTCATCTGATATCAACATTTTTTTTAAATTTAGACGGGATCCCGATAATTCCGGGATCCCGCGGGATTGATATTTCTAATCCCGCGGGATCCCGAATTTGCAATCTCGAGTCGGGATTGCATTCCCTACTTTCAACTTGGCTGGTTAAAAAAATAGTTTTCAGTCTGAAACAAAAAACTATTTGGAAATAATATTGTAACAAGTTCAATAGATATGGCAAATATGAGGTACAACTAGATTTGTTTTACTTCCAAGCAAATTTGTATTTTCTATTTATCACGTTGGCGCTTATACCATTATTCATTGTAAAAGTAAAGTTAGATTAATGGTACAGGTACTTATTTCAAATGAATTTAAGTATTTCAAACAAGGATTAATATTCCGTCAGTCTAAACGAGGAACTTACAAAGCCGACATGGAAAGGGTATTAAATAGTGGCTTCGATAAACGGCCCAATAAGTTATGTAAAGTGTGGATGCATCGGGTTACATTACAACCCCTACATGTTGTGGGGGTAGTCCGCATGCGCGTGCAACGTCCGCCGCGTACGGCATATGCGAAATATTAAAGGAGGAAAGAGAAAAAAATTAACTTGTAAAGCCATTTTCGTCTATCGGTCCCCTCGCCCGCGGACGCTTACGCGGCTTCGCCAGTGTAGCAGACAGAGAGGCTCGTACGGTCGTGTCGTATGAACGCCGCTGTGTTAAAGCGTTCGCCGCGATTGCACCATTCTACCGGCTTTGTGATTACACGTTGTGCCACTAATAAATTGTGAAGTGCCCGAACTTTAAGTTTTAGACGGGAACCCTGTGTACTGACCCTAGACTTCGACTTTTCTAAGTGAAAGATACTTTCTGTGAAGTGCAAGTTCCGCGAAGTTGTTTGCTCTTGAGTGCTATAGTTTGTAAAGTGACAAAAACTACTATTCTGCTATAGTGTAACGTTTGCATTCTTTCTTATAGTTTAAGTGGATTTCGATCATTGTTTTTGATAAGTTTAAACTTTTGTCAACCTTTATATAAAATAGAAGCTATTGGAACTACATTATTTGATGACCACTAGTTTACAGGTAACTTTTTAAATCATCATATATCATTATTTTGTGATGTAAGCTAAGGCAACAAACAAAATATTAAATAGAGAAGTAGAGATGTACTTAAAAAAAAGTCTAATAAAAACTAATGTTTCATTATTTACTATTTTATACTTACGATCGTTTTGTTTCTAGTAGTAGTAGTGTGATTTCTTTCACTGAGTAAGTAAATTAATCACAGTGTTCTTCGAATATTAATTCTCTATTTCTCCGTTAAATTTAAGTTCTATACCTTTCTAATACAAGTAGAAATTTGTCACCTGTCCCTGACTACAGCTGTCGAGACTACTACATTTTGAGTAAGACATGTACTATGCTAATTAGGATAAATTTTATCAATAAGAATATATGTCATAAATACATATTATATCATAAATATACGACTACCTAGCTACATTACATGCAACTAAAAATTTCATAGAGTAAGAATACTCAACAACGCTTACAGGAAACGTAAATTATGATTTTTTCATTTACGATTTAATATCTATGGCTGAGTGCACTTAAAAATAGAGAACTATAATAAAAATGTATACCCTCTCGATAAATTATCGGAAGACGTTCTTTTTATTGGAGTAACGAATGGTGAGATGAGTAATGGCGCAAGTTTTGCCAATAAATCACGCTTACCCTGACTATGAGGAGCTTCCAAAGCCTGAGCAGTATTTGGAAATAGTCTCCCTTGTTAGTTTTATACACTCGACTAAGTCTACAGTCAACGATGGTATGGAGTCGCACGATATCGACTTTCGATTGCTATCGTTTACTGTTACAGGAAAGTACGTAGGTACCTACTTATAACGGACATAAAGAATACCATCTATGAATATATTAATATCCCCATGTGAACGTTTTATAAAATTAAAAATTCTACATACCTATAAATATTTGAAGACATCGATTGCGTTGCATACGTCTTTGAATCTTACAAACATTTGTTTACTCAGTCTATCGAGCAAATAAATATAAGTGGTACAATGTTGAGAACAGAATGTTCTTTAATAAGAAATATTGTATGCGTTTATGATAATAAATAATATAGGTACCTAAGTTAAATTAAATAGAAATATACTTTTAAATAAATAAAGAATAATCTACATAAAAATAAGAATATACATTTAAGATCAATAAATAAACATCGTGAAAACATTTTATAAATTATCTACTAAGAATATACCTAAGTAATAATTTAAAAATATTTATTGATTATCGCAATTGCTTTCTGCTCCAATACTAAATAACATAATATATTCATTTTATTACAAAGGTTAGAGATCCTAATGAACCATATTATATAATGTTTTAGTAAAACAAGAATATTCTTTGCTCTCAGTAACTCAACTAAGGAGTAAAATGAACGCTCCATAATATTTATCCATCAGTGGTAGTTAGCTCTGTAATTATTGGTGGCTCAAATATTCCCACCCGGGCTATAGAAACACCATTTTAGTGTGTCTGACAAGAAAATAGAAGTACTAAATAGATCAGTCGATGAGCCGTGACGTGGAATGTGCCTATAGTCATACTAGTTAATTATCTATTGTACATTGATAGTATAAAGTTTATTTAGTTAATAACATAGTTGTATCTATAACTCGCTCTTACATATTTTCTATGTAATCTGGATCTAAGTGTGAATATTCAGCTATCCCTGTCTTTAATTATGGCATCATTTGTCATGCTCCAGTTGTTTATAATGGGTTTATGTGCGATATTATTAGTCACTGTTGTGATGTTCTACGACTTTTCTCGTTAGAGGTTTGCACTATCTTAGTATATATTATTGTATATATTCTAGAACTTATTATGTTGTATTAAAGTAATAACTGAAATTGTCTTTTCTTATTACATTTTGTTACTTACTTGTTATGGCAAAGCATTCAATAAAAATGGATAGACTGAAATTCCGACGGGAATTAGAGATTACGGATTCTCTAAAATATATACTTAAGTAAAACTAAGTTTTGATGACGAAATATAGGTTCATTATTTGAATGAAACCTAGTACAACAATAAAAATATTCGCTATTTCTTTGCTAATACACGCTATATTAGTAAGTAAGTAGTTGTTTTTATATAAACTTATTTTTTTATGTTACATGCTATTATAATCAAAACACATTCCTTGTTATTTTGTTTTTATTCTCAAGACTTGTCGTGGGATATCGTTTATCAATCAAAATGTTTAATGCTGTCGTGTTGACCAATAATTTATTATACCGGTTATAGGACTTATAAAATATTTCTATAGTTTAAATATTTTCTTAAATTACATTTGTTTGTTTTAAAAACAAAGCATCATCATTCATGGAATCCCATTTTGTAACTCTCATATAGTAACTTCAGGAACATGATTAGAGTCGATAAAGTAATTATTATTATATTTATACCACCAGATAAAGAAGATTCAGTGTTGAATATAAAATATAATTATTATACTCGAAAATAACAAAAAGGCGTTCCCACATCGCCGGAAGCCGGCACTAGATCGCCACGCTCTGGTACTTTGCTCTTTCACTATTGTCCCTTTGTCCCTACTTAGCTTCGTCAGACCTTCAAAAGAGCGGCTCTTTATTCTATGGATCTAGTTTGCCGCACTTAATTCGTATTGCATCATTCGTTCCACACCATTTTCCTCTTTGGTGCACATCGATCGGCCGGCAGCCCTCTTGTCATAGCTTAACTTGGACCTAAGTGTCACTCGTTTTTAATTATTTCTTTAAATACTTCCTAAATTTTCTAAGACTTTTAAATGAATAGGCGCAGATATCACAATGTTTTTTAGCATACTAAATGTGGGCTTATAAAAGTAGATACCATAAAATAGACATTTTCCGATTCATTAAATAAATTCAGAATTCCAACGTAAAATTATATTCAAAATATTTATGAAATGGTTTATACAAACAATAGTTAGTTAGAGTTCAGCAGGACGTTTTTTATTTATCTTTTAGTACATAATATTATATAAAATAGAAAAGTTTGCATTGAAAAATAAAACTATTTATAGTTTAGTAAAAGGTAATATATGTAAATTATAACTTTATTAACTTTCAGAAAAGGTATAGTCTATTTTTTAAAGTAAATCTAATCACTACAACGTTCAAGAGTATGGAGTATAGCAACACCAGTGAAATTTGCATTCCTGCTTCGGTCCAATAGCTAGCGTAATCTAGGACCACCCGCGAAGACTTTATTCTTCAAAACATTATCAGCTTTATTGCAAATACTATAGAATTTGAAATCAAGATTTTCAATTATTTCGATCGCACCTATTACTTGGAATAAAGTCTCTACGATCTACTCGCGCATATTTCAATACTGAGCGAATGTTATTAGCTCACGTCCACCCCATACGATGTCAGCTATGAATATAGTAATTCTCGATATAAAATAAGCATACAATGCTTTAGGGTAAATAGAAATTAGCAGATTTTTTATCTACGCTTACTGCGGTAAGTACAGCAGCAGCATCCGAATCTCATTAGCAACTGTAATAAGAGAAAAATGCTGGTAGCAATAAATTTTAGCAAAGCTCAAGTCGAAACGTTTATGGTTCCTTTTAATTTGGTTGCCATTGTCGGAGCGTCCCGCTGAGCACTGCCGCCGCTAGTTGTATTTCTTACTAGAATTCCAGCTGTTTCAAATATTGGTTACTTCTCATTAGTCGATTAAGAGTAGAAATTACATATCAGAAATTTAATTATGCCGATTAGTATTAAAAGTGTTAATATTTACGTTTGGACATACATGTAATTATGTTAAATATGTGGATATTTCTGTAAGTGAATGCAGTAAATTTGTAAGTGATAAAAAATAATAGACCGGGTATTGGTTACGGTGGTAAACTCATTTTAGTGTGGATGGAATCTGTTTTGTCCATCAATCACTTGTTAGTAATTGAAAACATGCAGCTGTTTCTTTACGATGTAATAATAAATCTTATACGCCGAAGACAATGCCCGTTTCATTACATGGTACCATTTTATTTTCTCTTTCAAGGCCAAAGCATGGAATCACTTAAATTTTTATGATGAACGCGACACGTGTTTTGCGAAGCATCGACACCAAATGCGACCCATCTGTGGAGAACAGAACGTGCCATTTTAGCTTCACATTAAAATTCCCACACATAAAATTGAATGTAAAAAAAGGTTCTATGGCGGACGAGACGGCCCTTCTCCTACTCACAACAAACAAGCAGGTAAGCGAATCTTTACGATCCCTAAATGAAATATGTGTAATTTGACAAGGGACTTTACATCTTATTACGCGCGGTCAAAGTACAATTTAAAGAGAACGAAATTCTACAACCGTTCGTCTGACAATATTTTCGATGCACAAAATCTTTTTTTCTACGTTCGAACAAATATGGATGCTATTTTTGGGGGAAAGAGAAGAATTCTAATTCCTTCGTGTAACTTTTAACCGACCGGAGTTCATTGGTTAGCAACCCTTTAATACGCCGACTTCACCTTATACGATTTACTTCCTGGATGCATGAATGATGTCGGTGTTTTGATTACATTATAGCTAACGAATTCGTATGAGGTATCCGCTTTTTATATTCATGTTTACGACGGCCTGCATATCATTTTTTGTTCTGTTTCTCCGAATGTTGAAGCCATTAATTTGAAATCGGTCCCTTAAACAATACGTATTCATGAACATCTGCGGCTGACGTTGTATCTGTGAGTAACAAAACCATACCCAATAAACATTACCGTATTCAAATTGGATTTGGGGTGTTAATAGTAGTTGTGAATGTAGTACCAGTATCTACTTACAGCAATATTTGTCTACAGTTCGGATAACCACTGAAATTACTTAAATGGCCACGACTGTGATATGACAGCTAGCTGACTAGAAAATTTAATAAAATGAAATTATTTTATATTAAGTATAATAAATTTAGCTTTATTTTGAATAGGTATGGAATTCATTTAATAACAACTATTACAACAAAAATATGTATTACGGTTTTATTAAATAAAGCAGTTTCCAAAATTGCAAATATAGAATCTTTTTAGTTTTAAGTCAGATAAAATAATTTAGCGTCTAGACTGAATGTTTTCACTTTAACTTCAGCGCTGTATAATTATATTTTTATTTTTACCGTCGGAAAATAAAATCTGCCTACTGAATATTTAAACGGATTCTTCAGATTAAAGATGCTTTCGAATTATGCTGATAAAGCATAACAGCATGAAATGTTATAAAATTACTGATTTTTTTATCTTACTTTTAATTTTAAATCAGGCTCATCTGGTGCTGGACATAAATATGTATAAGGTTGGTTGTGTTAACGTCCAACGCTGGAACAATCAAAACAATAATGTTATGATAGGCGGCAGCAGCAGTGATCGGTTCTTGTTGATTTTAAACATTCGCCGCGAGCTTGGCTAAGATTATCCTACTTGTAATACTTGGCCCTTAGGTTATGTGCTTACTTTACCTCATGCCGGTTGTTTAACTATCCCATACTCGGTCTTTGTTTACACAAATTACTTCACACATAGTCACAGACTTTCATAGTACATTTAGTTTGATAGCAATCATTCCAGTGACCGGCCGAACAATTGATAATATTCAAAACAGTAACATGTCTATCAAAATGTTTACAACCGCTGCCGTCGTCAGTTCGCCCCAAATGGTCGTAAAGTATAAATATATTACGACGACCAAAGTGTTGTAAAATCTGTACAGCGGAATGATAATTTATTAACTCTATTAGTTGGAATTTGGAAATGTAAATATAAGATATTATTGATAAATAGTTACATCACTAAAGTGACTAAATCTGCTACAAAATATGTAGCTGTATATTCTGTACGTGTAATAATTACGATTTCTGTCTTGTTCCTACAACTGTAATTACGAATATGGTTGATTTTTAAAATCAACAAATATCTATCTTGTATTATATTTATTAGGCGTCATTATATTATTACCTCACAAGTCACAATATTATTTGAACAATATCGGAAAACTATTATCATCTATATGAAAAATTAACGTTATAACCGATATCTTACTTCATAACATAAGAAAGCGGCTTAACCAATATGTATACACAATCATTTATTTACCTACGGTGCTTTCAATATATTACCTACATAAATCTTCCGGAAGAAATGTATATCTATTAATATCAGATGATAGGTAATATAGGCTTGTCATTAAATAAGTAAATGTCTGAGGATGGTTGTAAGCAATCTTCTTGTTAACGAAATGGTCAATAACAGGTTCCAAATTATTACAACAAGTTCAGGAAACGCTTTGGTAGGCAAACGATCGGGTAATTTATATTTAAAATTGGAAAACATTTAAGATTTTTTATGTTTCCAATGTCGATATAAGATATTTAAGACTGTAGATAGTATCATGGTGTCACATAATTATTTCGTTACTATTGGTATATGTATGGCTAGAGAGTTTTGATTTCTCTATGTTCTCACTTAACCCGTTTAATTGATTCTATTAACGGTTGAATGTTATGGGAATCTTGCAATAGGTAGATATAATTTCATTACTATATTTCTTTTAAATTTCTTTTATAAATAACAAGTCTATAACGAAATGGTTATAGATTTTGCTTTAATCGGTTTCTCAATGTTTTTTTATATTATCGCTAAGATTTGATATTTTTTACTGAACTGAGTAATATTACTGTATTCATCCTGTAATTTCTTTAGTACTTAAACATGTGTAAAACCTTATAATTATGTGAATTAATTTAATATAAAAAAATGCAAACTATCTGAATAGGATTTCAAAGCCATACCTCTAGCCATACTTTAGAGTAGAGCTTTTATCAACAGGTTACCATTTTCAAGATACATATTATTTCGAAATATTGACAATTAGCATCATAATGACATGAATTCTGCGCTAACATCATTAAATTTTAATTTCCAAATAAATCTTATAAAAAAAAGTACTAAAACATGTTAAGTATTCGTTTACAATAAAACGGCCTATAAAGTAATACTTTAAATGTAACTTCAATAAAGGTGAGATTACATATGACGGTACTGAGTTAAAATTTGGCTGAATATCGACTTCCGAGCGACGGACGACGTGCGAGTGGATCGAACTTTACTGCCTATAAAGTCTTTATTGCCCATTGTCGACGATTATTACTTAACCCTCATGACTTATGAAGTAATAAATTCGATCTTTCATACCGATCACGATGCGATTTCGGTCATAAGAGTATCGGGGGTAAATAATACGAGTTCCCTAATAAATTGGCGGGGTTACAAAGGTGCTTATTTCTTTATTTGTATTTTGTATGCAACATTTTTTATTAAACTTAGTATAAATTTCTCTAGGGAGGTATATAAATAAGTAAACATGTTTTCTGTTTTAAGTAAATAATTAAAAAAAATAATGACTGCTATATTGTTGCCGGTAGCTTTCTTCCCAAGATTTTATGTGATTTGAAGGGCGCATGTGGCAGTGAAGTTATAGGCTATGAAAGCATAACAAATTGGTCTTCAAACATGGCACTATAGGTAAAACGTACGTGGTATGTGATCTACATATATTTCTTAAATAGTATATGTATGAAAAGCTATCACTACTATGGTCTTGATTATTATTCATTCTGTGAGGATCCTTATTTTGCCTTTCATATCTCAACATCTGAGAGTTGTATACTAATGAAAGAGCGATAAATGTTTGTTAATGTTCTCGTTATTTGGGATTCTGTCTGTGATAACCATATTATGTATTATTCATGTTTATAATAATAACCTTGGACAATCAACACAGGGCCGTCTAGTCCGAAGCTAAGCAGAGCTTGTGTTATGTCTATTAGGAAACTGATACCAATACTTTTTCTTAATTTCATATATTATATTTCATATAAATTTTGCCAGACCAAAAGAAATAATCATACTTATAAATATAAATGTTTGCACCTTGTGAGGAATCGAACCAGCGACCATCGGAAAGTAAGGCGGTGCGGTGTGCTAAACACGTCATTTGTTTTAGGAACTACAGTACTAACTGTATTTTAGTTACATCGTGTAAAATATACAAAAAGTTTACAGTCGTGTGTAGGTATATCCTTTTTTGTATGGATGAACATGTCATATGTAGCAGAAACCAACAATTTATATAGCATAAACCAATACGATCATAAATCAAAATTTACTTAAATGTAGATTAAATAAATGAACTAGAATAAAACAAATGAATTCAAAAAGAGATAGCATAATATAGCTTTATTATACAAAAGATTTCAACTATAAAAGTATATTATGTTAGATGGGCTATTGGGCTTATTGAAAGCCACGCTTGCTTTATACTGTCCCCGCCTTCTGAGGCATAAAGTTATTTTCACAACAAAGCACACAGGGCCTGTGAGCTCCTTATATTGGACCTCTCTTGAGCCGACCTATTGTGATCTTAATGCTGTATTATATTAATGCGATAAACATCTCCAAGATGTCTGTGCTCATTTTTTTTGTGAATTATCTCAGTTTAATATTGGCATGAACACAGCCTAACTGGGGAATCGTTTCTCTGGTTACGGAGATTTTATCTCCCGCGCCGATTGGAGGGGAAGTATCCAATTCTATTAATGAAATCTTTTGAAATTTTTCGATCTAATATTTCTTTTTATTATTTTACAAAAGATCAGTAACCGCTATTGAATCTGAAGTATCGAGACAACTTTTTTGTGCTTCCATTCTGTTTGCGAGATATTTTTTCCAATAATAGATGCCTACTCTTTTTAGGTAAGTACTTTTTTCTTATACAATTTCTAATTTTCAGTAAGTAGTAGGTACTTAGTACTACTTTGTTTTTAGTTCGTATTTGTTTGTTTTATTAAACCTTAAACATATTTATTTAAAATGGTTTCCTTGTCAACTTAACACAGGCGATGTACCTATTAATTGTAGTCACAAGGGATTAGACACCAAATATATTATAGTCTACATTTACAGTCACACATACCACATTAGTTTGTGTTATAGTACGGAAAGTAACCTAAGGCAATAACAAGTTATGTGTAAAGTTAACTCGTTTATCATTATTCTAGGTTTTATTGAGTATAAATAATAGTAATAGCATTAAAACACTCATGCTAGATGACAAAGCATGAAAATCCAAATTTAGTGAGCATTATGAAGCGAGCTGGTCCGCTGAGCCACGCACAATGAAACTCTGTGCCTTCTCTGAATAATTGCCGTATTTGACAGTACAGATTGTGTCTCCGGTTGCGTCACAATGGGGTATTTAGTTCGTGAAAGAAACTAAAATACCATTGTTAGCTACGCTCGAGGATTTATTTGTGGCATATTTTGTAAGATTAATTTGAAACACTAATTTGACTTCTTTTGCCGATAAGACATTTTAGTAATTACATTGTTATGTTTATGCATTGGTATAAGTAAGAGAGAAGTTGCTAGGTAACGGATTCTTTTGGTATATGGATGTCATGCGGTGGAGTGACGACTATTTCTTAAAAAAAATACATAGTAAGAATAAAGTTCGAATGAAAAAAATATCATTTCTGATCTTTTTTGTCACTTAATATAGCTAAGAAGTCCGTAATAAATATATGATAATTAAATTAGTTTACAGATGTTGTAACTTTTGGTGATAAATTATTTAAACGGGAATCAAAAATAGTTTACCGCGAACTCATATTTATTTTGAAATACGAAAACCGATTTTGTCTTCTATATTGGATTATGAGTGTTTAATCCATTTGAAAGTGGAACATAAATCATTATTGAATTTTAGTAGAATGATGCTGAAGATAAACACAATGTTTATAAAAACATATTTAGCTATTTACGAGTACATTTTCAAAGTCAAACTGTCAAGTCGACCTATTTATTTATGTTATATTTACGTCGTTAAAAACATTGTTGCGACACTGTTAACTTAAACGACAATCACAATGGTGCATTGAGGTCATTTATGGTATTCTACAGTTTTGAAAACATCTGCTTGAAAGGAACGGACTACCATACCCGTAGGCCTAAAACGCCGCTTTATATGAAACATAATAGGATTTGTTTTGTATAACCCGCTGAATTTAAAAGATCTTTCACTGGATAGAGTGTAATATTAACGAAGAAGTAGGTATACTTTCATCAGCGACATGTTTATACAAATGATACAAATAAATTATGTAAAGTGACGTTTCTGGGTTCCTTAATGTATTTTATATCAGAAAATTATAATTATTAGTGCTATTTGCTTTTAACAAAATCATGCTCATAATGTATGTTAAAATAGTATATAATAATATATATTTAAATGATCTTTTGACAAGTCTTCCTTATTTTTCCTGTATAGAATCTTCCGAATAAGTGATTGATTAAAAAAATTATCACATCTTTGTTACATTAGTGTTATAAAGTTTATTTGAATAAAGATTATTTCTATTTCTAATAACTATTTTAACATACGAGAAAATTTATTATACTTTTAATGGACAAATAAAAATGATAGGCCATAATTGACCAATTATTATTACTACACTATCACATTTTTCTTCGAATTAATAGTAAACTTTTACTTATGTACGTGTATTTGTATTATAAAATTGTAATAATAATATTGTAATGTGGTAAAGCTTATCAGTTGAATGGAGTTACCATTGCATTATTTAGAAGTAAATAGAAAAATATACATAGACAAATAAAGACTTTGTAATAACGTTTTACCTACCCTATTAACTTTATGTTTAAGAAATAATAATACTTCAGCCCTTCTAATCCAAGGAACCTGACAACTATATGTATGATTATTGTGCACAATGTTTCTTGACACACTGCTGAGTAATCGCCACGTCTAAGCACGTATTTATACTCCATACCATTCCAGCTCCAACCACAATGGAATATTTAGGGCGAGAACGAAACTTTTGCAGCGTACTCATATATTATTTCCATAGCGACATGTGAGTGTTGTACTTTTTATGGTAGCGTAACTCAAAAGGTGAAATATGTGTGTGATTTGTGTGCTTTGTTAACGAGGAAGATTTTTTTGGGTAATTGGAATGGTAAACAAGCCGACGGCCACCTGATGGTACGCGGTAAATCGTCGGCTGTATACGTAAACAGTACTACAGGCACCCCGTTATCATGTGACATCTGCAATTCCTCTCATGCTTTGTCATTCCAGAGGGCCAAGATATTATGTCTGATATCCTTATCTAATTTCATTGTCTTATCTGCACCCTACAGCTGTAAAATGGCTTATAAAGTAAGCTGCTAAACTCTATGATGATATTTTACAGTTTACATCTAGCATGTTTGTGAGAATCTACGTATATATATCAGTTCTTATTAAAAAATAATTCAAGATTGCGGTAGTTGCATAAGTTTGTAGAAAACGGGTTTGTGAAAGAGACGTCTACGGGACTCTACGGACGACTATACGACCTGTCAAGATATGAAAATATCGTTAAAGGTTTTATGAGAAAACTACAGGTTTATTTTATTACGATTTTATACATTATACGGTTTATTTAAATTGATATGTTTATAATGTGAGGCTTGTGATATTCATATTCTATTTATTTGAGATACAATAATTCTTATACTACTGTTATAAAAATATATTTACTTATTGTTAATCAATTATAGTTAACCACATATTAAGTGTTTAAATGTTATAGATGCCTATTAAGTACCGCATGTCTGTTATCTTAACCTAAGAACATATAAAACAACTTTTCAGAGAACAAAATAGATAATTAGTAAGAGGAACGGTTGTGTAAGGGCTTACGTCCATTCGTCGGCGCACATACATTGAGGTAATTCGAGTTTCGTTATATCGACATCAATTTCTGTAGTGATGGCTGGATTCTGTATGTTGTGTCTGTAACACAACATAGCATTATGAACTCAACTATGTTGAAATTTTGATTTGACTTTCAGTGATTCATATGGTTGCCACTAGCCATCAGGTGGATCGAGAGCTTGTTTACTTTGTATTGCATAATGTTACTCCTTTCCGGGGATGTAATAAAGTCGAAACAATTATTGTTTATAATTATTGACTTCTAATAGTTTCACTCACTATTAGCATTGCTCAGTTTATGACTGAAACTGAAATGGCTCGTATAAATTCTTAAACCGACAATTTAAATATGTTAGCTTTGGAGATAGACAATCTAAAAACCGTTATGTAGGTACATGACATGACGGTACATGAATATCTAATACATTTGTATTTTTTAGTAAAAGTATTAAATTGTATTGAGTAGTGGTGCTGGCAAGCAACAAATTTCTTCACAAGGCATCGCACAATGTTACAATAAAATTTAGCACCGCATACCTGATCGTATTGCTCTCTAGAACTCTGCTTAACAAAGAGCGAGACTTATTGCGCATGATTGCAGCAAATCCATAAGTTCGAGCCGGAATATAAAGCTTATGTGATCTCTGAGCGTAAAATTGTGCACTTTTAAAATAGCTACATATGTATTAAATTATTACGTTGCTATTTTATCATTTGCACTAGGTAAAAATCGAGTTATAGAGTACGATTTTGCAATTAACAAATATGTATGTTTGATCTAAACAAAGTAATACTTAATAGTATTAGTAGTTTAGATTAGATGACATTAATTTTAATTTATGTAAATAAGAATGTATTGCAACGTTGTATTATAAAGGTCTTGGTCTAATCAATTAAAGATCAATAAGTGGCTAAAATGTCCTACATGAATAAATTATTTTTGAATTTAATTTTGTTTATATGGGATGTTGTTATTATGAATGGATTCCCAATTACGTATATAGTCGCTATATACGAATATCGAACTTACTATCAGTATATTAAATATTATAACGAAAAATTAAAGAACCAAAAATTTGGTCGTCAGGTGATTATCAGTAACAAAGGGAGAGCAGTTGTTAAATAAATCAAGTATTATCATAAATTCATTATTTAAATGATGTGTCATCGTTCGTAGAATTATAAACATAATGGAAATATCAAATGAATCTGTTCAGATTACCGCTTTTATGCGAGATAGACTACTATTAAAAAAGTTTTTTAGTCCTAATATTCTACAAGCTTGGTGCTATGGATATTGTAGCCTATATTTTATAACAAGGTGCGCAGTGAAATGGCGCCTTTATAGCCAGATTTGTAGTGGTGATAAACGTCAAAGGTATTTATGGACGCTTCAGATTTTACAATGTTAGTGTGGTATATAAGAAAACTCTTTTACTGAAACTCATTGTTTCTTCATAAATTTAGGTAGAGGAGAACCTTGTGGTAAATATTAATTAATTCCTTTGATGTGATGATAGACGTGATAGATAGATGTGATATTTTTTATATTATATTATTTTATTATTTGTATATTACAATGTCTCTAGGCTGACAGAGACTTGTATTAATTAAAAAAATATTGAAAATGTAAGATTGCATTATAACGTGACCGAAATAATAATGAAACACAAAATTCGACTTGTCCAGTATTTACTTCGATGCAATAGGATTGCAGGCTATATATTTATGTAACAAAGCCTTGACGAAAGATTGGCACAAGAATATAAATTTCCAATGGTCGGTTCGAATTCGACGTACATTTTAAACTAGGGAATTTTATTTTATAAGAGAATTTGAATAACGTAATGTATTTAGTGGTAGTCCTTTTATTATTAAAATATAAATTACATTATACTATGTGTCCACATTAGATAACCGTATTTAAGATGAATACTATTTCTTTATCTGACACAATTATATATTTTAACTTTAACTGAATAAGAAAATAATTTCTAGCTAACCAAATACATTGATACTTAGCGTAAATTGAGTTAATCACATTTAATCCTATCATTTACAAATGAAACATCGGTTTAACAACGGATATTATTCCGTTTCATATGATAGATTTATAGTCAGGATTTTGCCCGTGAAATGACACAAATGGCTTACAGCTTTGACTGCTATTATTTATTTCTAACTCCATCGTCATGACTCTCTGTTCAGATATCTCTGAATAACAAAGATATCCTTGTTAAAATTGTTCTAATAATAACATTCTTACAATAATGTCCTTTGAATTGTTGTTATCAGGCAAAATGTAGACTAGTCTGCTTCATGTCTTAATTTTAAAGTACTTAGTAGTACGTTGCCTACAAACAAATATTTATAATAAGAATTAACATTACTAACTATTCTCATAGCTTTTTTAAATTATTAATATTAAAGTGGAGTATATATTTTCTCATTATTTAGAATGCCTAATTTTACTTACGCTATAGTTGGATTCTCAACAACTCTTATCACATTAAATTAATTTACTTAATTCCCGACATAATATTATGCATGTATTTTATTGGAAAGCAAGATAATATTACAAAATATTGTATTATAATTAGTAGGTATTACATTATTGAATAAGGGGAGTTAGGCCAGCCAATATTGAGCCTGTTTAATGAACGCGTTACCCTAACGACCCAAAGGTACTGTTTAGATAAAAGAAAAAGCAAATGTCTGGAATTTTTCTCGAGATATTCACGCAACGTTAGTTCATGTTTACCCCTAATCCTTTTTCTGTGATATAACTAGAAATGTTGGGATGAACTAGTGTTATTTATGGGCGATGTCATGACATCCAGATAAGTGTTAAGTGATAGATAAGTATTGTGGCTAGTTTTTTTTTTCTTAATACGTTTTTCTGTATTTGGCAAGATGTGTAATAGTAATCTATGCTTGCCTATTTGTTTTCTTACCTAGTCATATAATGTGAATAAAAGGGTTGCTTATACATTTATACAAATTTCATAGCATTAGTATATGTAGGTAATAATTAAAGAATCATTCTTCATTCTTAAATTACTAATTTAGTAACAAAGTAATATCTAGAAAGACTGTTGTATATATTGGAATTTATTTAAATTATTCATTTTACCATAGTTTTATAATAAAGAATATATATACATACTATTTTATGTAGAAGTTGTTTCAAAACCCAAGTCTTTGTTTATTTCTACTGTGAAATGAAATGGTACATAATGTGTATTAATTAACGCACTCGTAGTTTCATTAGCGAACGTATATGAAGTGAATCATATAACCGAGTTATATGATGAGCGTAATATGTAGCTTTTAATCATATAAACAACTCTATATAGATCATTGTTTGTATAACCCAGTTTTGTGTGATGGTTTTAAATGTATTTATTTATTAAATAGTAGTACCTACGCGCCTATTATTTATTATAGAACTTTTAACTTACAACCTTAACAATAAAATACATTAAATTAATTACTAAAAACAAATATTAGCAACTCGACTGTAATGTTTTAACGTAGCGTTTTTTTTTGGCGATATTACTATATCAACATTTATTATTATTTATTAAGCTTCTGATTACTGGTTATATTATTGTATAGAAATAAATAAGGGGATTGCTAGTAATGTGGACTAATTATTCCATCGCTAGCAATGTACCAAGTCAGGTTAACATCCACGCGGTTCCCCTTGGAAACCATCATGATAAATTTGGTGAATTTTTCAACTGACTTGACCTCATGTTCATCTTATCATCTTCCACTGGTGCCTTGCTAGCGTGAGTATTAGCACAGGCAGGTGCACTATTACATAAATACCTCTTAAATAAAAAAACAGATGTGTAGAACTAATAAGCAATATATTATTACTGTTATCAACTCCAAAGATCTGGTTCACAAAGATTCGAGATATTCTTTAGGATAAAGTTTAAATAACATTAACATTGTTAATGTAACATAGAGTGCACGTAGGCGTTACTTGTAAAGTTAGAGATCACCCGTGCCCGCATTCTATGAGTAAATGAAATGTTTTGTCTTTTACTTTTTTTCTTTTTGAGAGTCGTAGATTAAATCTGAAAAGATTTTTTAGGGTTTTAAAGTAAAAACGGATACTTTATTGATTGCCTTTCGTCATAATTCGTCTTTGGAATAGTTTTAGATAAATACCATTCGTCTATTGTTGCTGTAAAATAACTCATATTAAAATTTGTAATACTTCATATTTTATATATTTGTTTAAAGTTTTTGTATATATTGATTCAACAATTAAATATATAAGTTATGACTATTTATTATTGTCAATCCTATTATTGCCAAATAGAAATAAATATTACATATATTTAAGTGATTTAAAAAAAATAAGTGTGACTATTAAAAGTGATTAAGTTCGTTTCAATAAAGCATTTTCTATTCCATTCTATTCTAAAAGGAAAGTACAATGTAAATATGATAGACTCATTAATTAAAAATTCATAAATCTAAATCAAACTGCACTCAATAAAAAATATATTTCATCTTTAATAAAAATAAGTCAGTAAAACCAAAATTAATTACTATATAAATAAGATCGTTTACAGACAAAATAATTCAGATTGCATAACAATTACAAAGCGTGCTTTATTAATTTGGACTGCGTACGTCACAATTCATAACGTGTGTTGCAATGAGAGAGTTCTGGAGTGTAGAATAATAATGCTTAATCTTTTTGTAGCGAGCGGCGTAAGTCCGTTTAATTGGCAAGTCACGCCACGCCAACGCTCGGGTGTCTGGGGTGTGAGCTCACAGATAAGACCCTAAGTATATGACTAGGTACCTATTTCAGTGTACGTAGACAAATACACTACCTTCTACTTTCACTTAAGTATTTTATATTCACTATTACAGTTTTTTTTCTTATTATATACATTTAAAATATATTTATTCGCCATATATACGTGTATATGCCAGTGAAATTACAGGGTATGGAGACGTAACATTTTAGTTCTCAGTAATGCCAACTCTTTAAATGTGCCATGGAAACTATGGTGTTGTAATATATGTATATATAGTTACCACTTTCCTTGGCGTCAGCAGACAGCTCGATATGGTGGTGTACTCGTTTGGTATAAATATAACAAACCACTATTATTTTCTTTGGTTTTTGTCCTGTAGCAGTAGGATGGTGTAAGGGAATGAATAGATAATCGTGGCGATATATAATACATATTTATGTTGTAGAAATATTTACAGACGGTAAATATTTACATGATATGTGGTACATAAGAAGTACATTTATAATAGCGGTGAAGAATATGCGATGAAATTAGATTAGCCACAAAAATATAACAATCATAAAAAAATCTAATTGTCTATTTTTTCTTATTGTTTATCCGAATTTTGCATAAAATTTTAAAAAGCCTGGATTCTGGTGGATTTAATCTAAAATTTTGCGAAGTCCTTATTCTGTAATTAAGAAGTTTTAGTCCCCGATCTTAGCTAACGAGATAAAACTTTTGTTGACTAAATTAAGTTAAAAATACATTACTTTAGTTTTCCGTGCCTAAATAATCGTGACATGACTTACATTTTCATTACTTTACACTTTATCAGTTAAAAAGAATCCTTTGAAAATATGTAAATGAAAATATAACCAAGAAGTAATATATGTATTTAAACAGTAATGTAATAATATGGTGCTATTACAATATAAAATGAATGTAAAAGAGATTCCTGTCATCTGTTTCTATTACTAAATACACGTTTCTACAGGTAATTGTATTTTCCAACAATTTCCTTTAAATTAACGTTCGAGAATTCTAATTGAGTTCCAAAGTTTAGATTTCCAGTCTTCACGAAGAAGCGCAGGTAACAATTTTACTCAAATAATTCAAAGCAAACGACTGGCAGACTCGAATAACTGCAGTAAGTAAGCATTTGAGTAAGACAGAGATTGTGTAGAATAACTTATAATAGCTCTAGTTTAACATAAACTAAATAATTGTTATAACGAATCCTTCGTAATGCTTAATCATAAATTATCTACGAATTTGATATTAAGCATCACTTAATTTTTCTTTACTTAATATTTTTAGAATTTCTTGTATTGTGTTCTTTTTTTAGTAGTCATTAATTTTTTTTACTGTGTATGTTTACTAGCATACTTATAACTAGACATTACCATAATTGTATTTATGTTTGATGTAATTGTTACGCTAAATAAATAAATATCTATTACAATTCTGGTTTGAAGATGTTATAGACAATAACAGACAATACATTACTTAATCTGTGTCGCCATATCCGCCATGCATCGAAAATACGAGGATATTACGGGGGGATGTTGGTTACAATGTATTCGGATAGACGTATCTAACTGTATTTTACGTTTGTACACATATACACTAGCTACGACAAATACGTTTGTGTTCTATAATAATTGAAGTATGAAATCTATATCTTGGATCTAATATCTCGAGTTAGGATATATACTAAAATTGAAACTTACGACACCTAATATTATTTCTGATTCGACTTAGTTGGCTGCATCTATGTGTTCGATATGATATAAATATATTTAGGAGACACTGACGTGTCTATTATGTGTACCTATTTATGGTTTCTATAAATTGGAAGGTATCGACCTATATTCGATGCCATATAGAAATCTAAAACAAGTTTTAAAATATATCGGGAATTTAATTTAGCCGTAGGTTTTCATTGCGGATATATACTAAATAGCTGAAATCAATCAATCCCATTATATTGAGTGAACCTTATACAAATAGTTAATTCTAATCCAATATGATGCTCGATGTGGTTTATTTCCATGTATTATTTATTTATCTATCGACCTTGTTTACTTGTTCATTGTAGGTATTCGTAATTAGTGGTATATTTGGAATTGACCAGTAGTTAGAAGTAGAGTTAGCAGATAATTTACGGTGATTTGTCTTTAAACTTTCTCATCATATTATATTTCATATGAGACATGTACTATGCAAATATGCGTTCAATCTACGTTAAAAATTTAGCCTTCATAGCCTTCATAGTTTGGCCTGGGACTGTGAGATTACAACGGATTTGTTGAGGTATAAGGCTTCACTCGCGTTCAGCCAATTAAAAACTGTATATGCTTGCTTACAGTCAAAGCAAGCCACAGAAAACGTTGCCCTAAATTTGAGTTTTCATTATACAATATAAATTTGTTAGAAAAAATTCAGATTGAAATTTTTAGAAGTAAATAGCTGTGCATAATTAAAACGATATTCGTTCAAATGCTATTATATACTTAGAACAATATTGTGTATGGATAAAGATAAGTTAGAACTACAATAAGATAAGAATTAGGTTTCCGACAGGGCAGAATTCATATTGTTTGCCTAATTAATGTCTTTATTAATTCCAGATTGAAAATCAATACTTTCAGCAGTATTTAAACTTTATCTAATTAAATTTCATAGATATATCAATATATCTATGAAAATTTTTTGACGTTATGATCAATCATATACTATTATTTATGTATTTTAAAATTTGGCTTTAGCATCAGTGTATTTACTACAGTGTACTACAAGTACTCCAACTCAATTAGAGTAGAAAATATGTTACCGCATGATTTAAGTTTTTTTTTGTAATGTCATAAAAATATACTCGTGTAATGTTATTTCCTGTGGGGTTGTAATTAATGGGTCTACTTGTACGTAACGAATGCAAGGAGGGGTGAGACTCCCTTCGCTTCAATCTTTTGCGATTGAACGTCACTAACACGTAACTTCGTTTAATCATCAAGATATATATATACTGCAGACTATATGGTCAAAAATAAATACCGGTTTTGAAGAAGATGTTACCGACAATTGCCGATACATGGCTGAATAGCATGACTGTCTGGTGGCGTGCAAAGCGAAGATCCATTAAATGTATCCAGCCGTGTACCAGCAACAAACAAATTACGGATGCAAACACGTCGCAACACGCGAGCCAGCCTTGAAAGCCTTTTGCTTGCTTTGTCAATTTTGTTCTTCGTCCTCCACGTTTAGTGTTGCCAGGACCGATGTTGCAGTTTTATGATACAAATTAAAGTGCATCCTGTGATTTTACTTAGAATTAAATGTATAAAAATATGTAATGTTCTCAGGACTGAGCAATGCGGAAACCTAATTAGGTACCTAGTATTCAAGGCAACCATGCTGCCAAGTTTTTAGAATACGTATTTTATTTTAGCTTTTTATTATTACTGTAACAAACCAAGTTGTTATTTATTTAAAAAATATTATAACACAGTGTATTACAATTATAATTAATTAACCAAGTACAACGTACCAAGTATCGATATCATTAGTAAAATATTAAATATGTAGTTACAAAATCAATTCATCAGAGTCAATTAGCAACAAACAGGAACTTATTGAGAAATGAAGTAAGAATGCAAGTTGGTAGGTTATAATGAAATCACAGTTTTACTACTTCCTTTCGTTCGGTACTTTAAAAGAATAGTTAGCTCCTTTACCTTCATAAGTTAACTATTTGAAGTCGTGTAGATTTTAAAACATACATGTTAAATTATTTAGTAATCATAAATTCTTTTATCGAATGTAAATAAGTAAGAATTTAATTCTTTTATTATCTAAATGGAAAGTAAATAAGTGACTAACTTTTGCCTCAAGCAGAGATGCCTGGCAACACTGTCGTATCGCTTCGGAGTAACTCGGCCGAGTAATTTGATAAATGTTATTGTTATTGGCAGTGCCAACAGAGGTAATTGTTTGTGTTTGGTTACGCCGAGTAAACATATGTACACAAGTAATTTCCACAAGATCAATTTGCATTATTTTGTAGTTCGAAGTGAATTATAAAGAATTGTTTTCTTATTAATATATTTAATCAGGTCTTAACACGAATAATTTTATGGTAAATAAAGGACGGGTGGTATGGTAGGTAAAGGAGAAGGTTGAATTGTTAAAACTGCTGGCAGCTGCGGACATCGTTCTATGTCAGTTAGGTAGTGACCACTGCTAGTGCAACCTTGTTAAAACGTCAAGAGGTAAAAAACTATATTTACCATAATATTATTCTTATGTGATTTTATAAAATTGACATTATTATATAAAAAATGTACTGACGCAGTCTTCTCGTATCCTTGATGCGTTTTCATAAAAGAATTTATAAAAATGAGGATTTCTAGAAGCGTGGGGTTTTATAAGCTGCATGCCTCTTCTAATTTTGCGGTCTCATGAGCTCTAAGCTTGCAAGATCGTTCTATTTACTCGGCTGTTTCCAATCCTCTATAACAAATTGTATTTTGCCACCGTAGTAAACTTGATGACATTTATTTTAGGATGATATTGCTTAATTTAGGTCTTATTAATAAGGACATAGTTGAGGGAACTACAAAAATATATATGATAAATTAGTTTCGAGTCAAATTCCTTAATTCAATACCAGCTTTTAATTTATTTTATAGAAATAAATAAAATTTCTAAATAAAAATAGCCTAATTTATATTATTCATCTATAACATTTGCTATTTGTGAGTGCAAGTTCCATAAAAATCAGTCCAGCCGCTTCAGAGATAACTAAGAACAAAAAGATACTTTTAAAAATATTTTGTTGATGTAAATAACGCATAGACTTAGTTTTCATTAAATGCACATAAAATGCATTTAATGAAAACTTGTTAATTTGAAATTACAAAGGCATAGTTGTTTATGTTGAACAAAAATATAAAATTTCTAGGATAAAAATGGTATGGTACCTACCTTTAATGTTTCCATCTGTATTCTACTTTTTTATGTGCTTAATGTGAATAATAAAATAAAAGGACTTTTCAAGCGATCTCCAATTTACAAACTCGTTGGAGCTACAGGGTGAAAGCATATTTGATATTTCAATTAAATTACACATTTACATGCCAAATTTCATCGAAATCATTGTTTCCCGTTCATTATTACATACTTAACACAATCAGATCTGTTTAAATTATATCAGAGCTGTTTAAATTACGGTCCGCGGGTTCATAGCGGCTCGTGGCTTATAATAGTACCGCTCGTGAGGTGTGATTAATTTACGTCAATATTGTAGTTTCTTTTTAAATTATTTTGGAAGATATTTATTTTATTGATGCCATTTAAAAAAAATTGTGTCATAAAATATAGTGTCAATTATTTTGTGGGGTTTCGAAATCATGTAGCTAACTATATAGTTCGTTTCTGCGGCCCAATACCGAAACACGTTTAGAAAGCTCTGATCTATATTAAACATTACATCCAGTACACACACACATATACTTTTGACCTCATTATGATTTCATTATATGTGCAGAGTATAATTCATCTGTTAACTACTTATTCCATTAATCATAACATATGATGTAGGATCTTGTGTTTCGAGTTCAACGACCTTATAAATAGATAGAATCTGAACTTCGATCTTAATAATTCGAGAACTATTCAGAGTTTAGTGGACAGTTGTGGCTCGTTGCTTGTTGGTGTCTGCATCTAGCTGTCAATTAGCTACGAAACTAGTCGCAACCGCTAGGACCACTGTCACCGTATTATGTACTCGTTCTATTTGTAGTGTATTTTTAATTTCTCACTCTTTTATTTTTGTTGTACCGTCCATTGTTCATCTGTATTTTATCCTGTAATATATAGAATACAGTCTATAAAAATTGTGTGATAAGGCAACCTTAATATGTCATTATATAAATGCTATAAGTATATTTAGGTAGGTATAAATCTACGATTTTACCAACACTTACTTTAGTACATTTATTTTAGCAGTTATTATGAAATAAATAGTACTTTTTAAATTGTTATTGTTTTACAAATTTTATAAAACACCTATTTAATTTTTTTACACAAAATATTATGCGCACTTGTTGTGGATATTCTGTTTGCTGCTAAAAATAAGTGATACTTGCGGTCGCCAGGAATAAGTAGGTGCTCATGTAGGAGTAGGAGGTACTCATGTGCTCAATAAAGGAATGGTCACTTTGTATTCGTTCGGTAAATCTCGATGGTACACTTTCGAAGGCAATTTTGTTCAACGACCCCTTTATTGGCAGTCGAGGTCAGTACCCGGTACCAACCAATGCTCATTTAGTGATAACAACTGATATTATGGTTGATAGTCTGAACTCTACTGACAATCTTAAATAACAAACTGAGATAAAATTGATGAGCACCTTCCTAAATTATTTTCATTTGAGTTTATAAATTTAATTAAATAATATCATTATAAAATTCTGATTTTTCTCGCTATTTGATTTAAATTTAGAATACATTCTAATAAAATTTTACTGTTGAATTTCTTTTCACCAAATATATCGCATAGAGACGGGAAGAGTTTGTTCAAACAAACTCTTCCCGTTGAGTTTTATTTGTCTTCTTTCTTTATATATATATTTTTAATTTGTGTCGAATAATTAGTATATTCTAGGCTTGGAATCCAAAAAAATCTTTATAATGTTCGGCCTTATAAAGATTTTTTTTTAACTGTAAACTAACAAAATTTTGTATTAGCCACTATTTTTACCAGTAACCTCGTCAATTCGATATCCAGCCATTGAGGTAAATCTGGTCTAATAATGGCATTTAGTTATATTATTTCTTATGATAGTCTTCGCTTAGTATCTACATTATATGTACAAGACAATAGAACCATTCGTACGAAATGTTTGATTGTTATCATTTACGGAACCATCGAAAATGCATCGATCTCATTGAATAAAACTTGCAATCCACTCACGTACCACAAACGGACAGACAGACCGATGCGTCACGTGCATCCAAGCTCTTTGGCCACAACTTCAATTTAGTTAAAAGTAGCCGAGTGCAGAGGTGATCTAACTTACCTCGCCGGTGGATTTTGTCTGGGCTCTCAAAGATTCAAGGTTTTGTACGGCTATATATATGTGTGGTATTCGTTCGGAATGGAAGTTTATTTTCTTAGGATCTTTGGTATTTTTTGAACCATGATGTTTCATAATCTAATAAATTCACGACTAACTTTTTATTTGTAAACAAATTGTAATAAAAGAAGCACTACATTTTAAGTAAACCTTACTATAAAATATTACTGAAAAACGTAACCAAATCAGTTAATAGAGTTTCTGATATTCGAGCGCACAAAGGCTAAGTTAGACAACTAGTCTACAATTCTAGAATACTCAAAAAGTTGTAAGAAAATGTCTATATATAAATGTCAGTAGAATGAGTAATAAATATGAATGTACCTAAGTATTTATTTAAATAATATGTAATTAGATAATTTGCAATCCATTCACGCAAATGACAAAAGAACAAACAGAATGATATGAGAATACTGATGCTAGAAGCATTTAAATAACAAATTTGCCGGCAACATAAATTCGCAACCGTATAGTTTATTTGAACACTTTTATAAATAAAACTGAAGTCAGTATATCTGTTTTATAGTCTAATGACAGGAACTGTTAAATTATCTCGATGATATTTTATATGACAGTTGTAGGTACTATCTTGTCTATTTGGAACCGATTCAAAAATAGAACCGAGTCTCAATTCAACTTTATTATTGCATATATTTTTGACAATAGTAGGGTTATTGTCTTGTTGTCTCGTACTACTTTAAAAAAATTATTTGTAAATCCACAAAAAGGGCTTTATATTATAATTATTATAAAGATCATTCATTCTTATTTTATGTCAATACTACAATGACTATATAAAATTATACAATAGAATAATATGCTTCTCTTTTGAGGCCTGTGCCCTATAGTGCGATTACGTATGATTACCGGTGGACTGATCTATAAACAATTTCCAAAGTACTTATACCAAATGTACGTATGTCTGTCAGCAAGCAAACAGCACCGACCGCACGTCGTCTGCACGTCATTTGGCTGTCAGATACCAAACAAGCTTATGTTGAGTGTAGACTACTCGCGCTAAACATGCTAACTACGAATTGGTTTCATAGCAATCACGCGAAAGCAACCGGATAATCTAAATTTATGACTCCCTCGGTGGTATAGCGTTTTAGCACACCGTCTTACTTCCGATGCTCGCGGGTTCGATTCCTAGCACAATGCAAACATTAACAAGTATGATAGGGTACAAGGTCAGCTTAGTTTGGGACTAGATGGTGCTGTTTAAATTGGTTAGGGTTATTATAGTATTATCATAATAATGTTGACCGTTTTTCTGTGTATCGTAAGCATTAATTTCTTTAATGCTTAGACAAGTGTACTCGTACATACAGTTCTCATAATTGACACGAATAAAATAAATTACTTCTGTCACATTTATCTCTATAGTATGATAACTATATTGATGTAATCTATAAAATACATTGTATAAAAATATAAGCAACACTCATAATAATATTATTCTAAAAAGCCGCAATAAAAAAAATATAATTGCTTCACAATCAAGTTTATAATTTCAGTTTGTTTAGAATGAGTTTGGGCTGTTTTTTTACAGATTAAAAATGAGAAAGTAGTTTGTTTTGTTTATTACATCTTGGCGCCTCTATCGCGAAATCAATCGCTATGAAATACATATAGATGTGTCGGAACGGGCCGGAAACGGATATAAGGATACTTTTTATCTCAGTAGTTTTTATCAATTTTCCAGGTCACTGGTCAAACTTAAACATAGTAATTATTAATAATATAATAACTAATTTTATACACTAAACAGTGTACTCATATTAAAGCTTTTGTCCTGATTAAACTACTAACTCGTACAATAGTCTAGGAATTTGATGTTTGAATAATTGTTTATATTACTTATGATATATAAGAACTAAGTTTTCGATAAGCATATTTTTGAAAAATCTCATCAGAACAGGTAATAAAATAGACTCAGCCGCAATAGTGGGAATCAACTGATAATGTATATTTTCAAAATTCTTTTGCCAGCTACTAGCTTATATATCTTAAGATATAAATGAATATTATCAAGATATCTTCACTAAAGCCGGCTATCTGGAGTTCGGTCTGTTTTTGTTTATAATTAATTTTGTCTTCAGAGTTTCGCCACAAGCATCTCTGTTACTTTATGTTCGTATTTCCAGAATTTAATTTATTATGGTTTTATCTCTGCTATTATGCAAATTGGAGGCGATGGCGTATCTGTTGATACTGACAAGACTTAGTTCCTTGTGATTAATTACTAGTATTTTAAATGAGTTTTAGTATTTATCAAAATCGTTGTCATTGTTATCTTAATATTACTATTGATTTTATTTTATTAATAGTAGTATTATATTTAGTTTTTTTGCCGTAATTTATGACTATCTAGAGGTATACATATATATATATACCTTATTATGTGCAGGGTAATTTCAAATATTTATATTCTTAAAGTTTTTTCAATTACATAATTCTAAGGTTATAATTTTATTTCAGACAAAAATTGGGATTAATAGAAATCACACATACAACAAACAATATACTGGATAATTGAATTGAATTTTTATTTAGAAAAAAGTTTTTTCTTAACAATTAACATATCACAAGACTACAAGCACTTGCATACTTTTTGTCTTGAGAAACGTTATGATATGATTATTATTTATTACTTCCGATCCTTAACACAACTATAGTTTAAAAAACGGTGAACCGAAGTGAACGTAATAATTTCTTGTAAACAAATAACTCGATCGAATCGAAAATAAATAGGTACTTGTTTATCAGTTTGAAATGACCTCTTTTGATGCTATCACCCAACATTCATGTTGCTTGTCGTATTTTTTCAACAATAGGCCGCCGACGACACATGTTACGTCGCTTCGACCGGAACCGCCCTACGAAATTAACATACAGTTACCGTCTAAAAAACCTTTTTAAAACTGTGACATGACAATGATGCGTTAACATTCTGACAATAGCCCGTTAAAGCCAAAATGGGAAGTTCATTTATCCACGTTCGGTCTTGTTTACATGCTTCGTATAGCTTATTTACATGCTTATCGCTTACTTATAACATACATATCTTACTTACATGAATATGTACATAAATGCTAAATACATTTATTCCATCTCAATTATTCGTAATAATATGAAGCAATATATTAATTACATATAACAGTGTAGCGAATCTCTACTAATATTGTAAATACGAAAGTAGGTGCGTTTGTTATCATATAACGACTAAACAGCTGAACGCAGATTGTGTCATGAGAACGAAAACATAGCCTATGTTTTATCTATGATTTTTTTTTTATATCTAATTTGAAAAAATGTATAAGGATGCTCAAATAATACCTATTCACTCTTGATTTATTTGAGAAAAATCAAGAGATTCTTTCATTAGTCGCATAAGAAAGTTTTTGCAAAACGGTTAGTTCGAGCAGCTGGGATGTCAATAGTGTAGAGCCGCTCTCTACGTCTTGTTGTACGTTGATGGAACGGTGCTGGAGGAATGAATATTTCATTCTAAATAAGACTTTGAAGCCTCTTAGCTAAATCACTTACATAGGATGTGATTTATTTGAGATCAAAGATTCTTTCATGTATTAATATATTCATTATAAATTGTATTAATATAAATGTATCTAATCTATATATATACTCTTACTAGTCTCTAGGACGACTATTTGTACCTTTTTAATACAGTATATATCAGCCCATTCTATGTTTAATATATAAATTGGATATATCTACTAGTAAAACATATCTAAAGGAGAACAATTTACTATTCTATACCAACGTACGTTTATTAATAAAATAAACCAAGTAACTCCGTATGTAGCTATAGTATACCTTTAGATATTTTTGCTCAAATCTTCGAAAATGGTTGTCATCGATTTTATCCAACACCAACGAAGATTTATGTAACACGGCTACTACAAAACTGTAATACCTACACGGCGATGATAAATTCCCCAATTCAAAGTGTCATTAAATATTTTGTCACAATACGATTTATGAAGAGAGAAGCGCAAGCCAGTTTTACAAATTCTTTTTTTTTGTGGTGTTACAAACCTCCAGGGCTGCCAACGTTAAAAGAATAGAGCCTCATACAAAGAAGTTAAAAATCTCGTATATTACTTTAATTTAGCTTTCTAAACCTTGTATTTTTACCTATTTTTGTAGAACAAAATCTCATACACAACTGTACGAAGACAAAGGCCAAAAATTGCAAACATAAAAATATGCAATTTACAACACCATTATAATTGAATTAAAAAGAAATAAATATATATTCATATATTTAAGTATTAACTATTAATTAATATGTATAGAATATATACATATATAGGCGTAACGTAGCATCCCGTCCGTAGAGACAATTAAAACTTTTGCCATAACAAATCGCGGCTGAAGATTAAAAATCTACAAATTAATGTACATATACATCAGGAAATTAAATACACACGGAAGTTAAAGAAATATGAAATATAAAAAAGCCGAAAAATCGTAGGAATTTTATGCGATTAGCATCCCTGTCCACCTCCTACACTAGGACGGGTCGCGGCGCGAGGCGTGAGGCAGCCGGCGCGCTATAGGACCATGTAACTTATAATAATTTAATGCGTAGTCAGCCCATTAAAAAGCATTCAACCAAGCTATATCAGGCTCAAGTGCATTAAGACTGAAATACGCTACAAATAAAATACATACTTTTATGTTGTTTTATATAAGTATACGTTTTATGGTACAGTGGAGCTATTATTTTACCCTTTTCTGTTGTTTGAATTCATGTTTGGCTTTTGTGTTTGTAAATCAGGATAAGATTAATGAAGTCTGGTTTGCTCACATACCTTTGATTAGGGATCGTTAATGACTTGCCAAAACAAGGTAGATAGATCTACAGAACAATCCCGAAGCAAAATAAGGTTTTAATTTGGATATAGAGTTATAATTAAATAAAACATTATTGTATAGTAGATAAAAAATACTATACTTATTCATATAATTTTCGCATTTTATTATTTTAAAAGAAAATACAGAGATATTACCTATGTAATGTTTTAAAGATAACACTATAGTTTCTGTCGATGCCGTGTATACCTACCTCTTTGTTCTTTAATATTTGAAATGATTGTTAAATATAATTTACGTAATTAAAGAGCATCCATACTATAAATTTTATATTTATATAGTGTAATAAGATTATGTATAAAATAAATACTGTCTTAAAATAAATGTATCGGTACCAATATAATAGAAATATCCATTATAATTTTATTATAATGATAAAATTCTTCTCGATCATTATGATAATACAAAAGCTATTTAGCACACATCGTTCACGGCGCCGAGAAAGTAAGGTTTTATAGGCAAATATCCATTTAATTCCAATATGATTACGTTCAACCGTAGCCCTAGTGGCTAACACCGGCCACAAAATTAAATACCACCTGCAGTTTAGTGGTTTGACTCATCCAATAATTACGGAAGGTTTGACTCTAATGGTCCACTATCATTACAATTTATCGTTGAAGATATTTATTTAAATTAAAACGATTTACTATTCAAAACTAGTTTGAATACACACCTCATTGAATATTTATCGAGCTTGTTTACTTAAATAATGAAATTAAAATTTTTAATTTAAAATATGGACCATGAAAAACGAAATAAGTTAAATAATTACGTTTAATTATAAGATCGTGGTATTATGACGGTACTGACGTAGACCAGGCACCTCTTAATAGTATATCAACAAGTAATATCAAAAGATAAAAGCCGGTTGTCTGTCGGTTCACTGTGCTCTTGGAAATTAATTTAAAGTGCATGGGAGTGGTAATTACGAGGCAAAGTAGCTATTAAATTCATAAACAGATGAATCATCCAACGGTTTGCATGTTAATATTGTACAGTACAATTTTGTATACAGTAAGTAGATACGTTTACATTATGTTTATCAAAAGCATTTTTTACAACTAATTTACCTATTTTGTTGGTAAAATACTTTTTAACAACCGACGCAAAACGAGGGGTGTTATAAGTTTGACGTGTCTGTGTGCCTGTTTATGGCATAGTACTTTTTTTAACGACAGACCGATTATGATGCGGTTTTTTTTTATTGAAAGTTAACGTTAATCAGACGAATCTTAGCTACAATATATTAGTTTTATTAATTTGGGGATTATTTAAACTTTCTAATTTTATGGTTATTGAAATTGATTGTAAAGTTTTTAATACTCAGTTATTTTTTAATCTAATAATACAAAATAATCATTACATACATTATCATATATGAATAAATAATAGCCTATAATCTGTTAATAGGTATGCGTACATTCAAATTAGCATGATATTCCAGCTTTTTGCCCGTCCATTGAGCCTTTTGACCTTCCCACAACAGTAATTATGGTTTAAATCCGATTCCGTTAATTACTTTTATTTCTTTAAAGGTATACGTGGCTTTGTTTCGCGGCATGCTAAGTTTATGGTACGAGATTAGCTCCGCCCATACTAACTACAAGTCGTGATTGGTCGAACGGATTCTTTGTTAATACCGCGCCAACTACTCTTACATTCATTTTATTTATTGGTTGTTCTTTTACCTTAAAAGTAGGCTAACGCAATGTATTAGATACAGCTATAATGGTACGCTAAACTTCTGTGAAGAAATTAGAAATATCTATATTTAACGGATATATTATTGAACTAATGTTATATACCTACCTAAATCTTATTATTATGGTTTAAGTAAGTAAGTATAATTAACTAATTTACCCGCAAAACTTCGCCTGCATCACACTTACTGGGCATTTATGATTATATTTCGCCCAATTTACATAATATCTTTTTAAATTGTAACCTATGTTTTCTTCTGATGTATATCTAAGCTATATTATTGTAAAGTTCCATGAAATTCCGTCCATTCAATACATCCATTCAAATACACAAACTTTCGCAACATTTATTACAATAATTAGTCGTTCTTAATGAAGTATCTAATGAAAAAACATGTAGAAAATATCAGCATAGGTGTATCTTTTTGAAACTTTCTCATAGTTATTTCAACAGAAGTGTTTTCATTTAGGCAGTTGTTATGAACAGTTAAGCTACTCTGTGGGTGTTCATGTTTCGTGTATCACGCATGTACCTATGACTTATTACTAAATTGTTATTTAAAAAGCTACTTTATGTGCTTATGTGAATACATTTCATGATGCTGTTTTAGCGTTTTCATTTTACATGAATAAAATATATTAAGTAACATAATTTTTAGTTATTCTTTATATTAAACCATTTCTAATACTAATTATTTTGTCTGTAAAATGCTATTGACTTTGTGGTAACGCATCGAAAAGAATAGCTTGTAATTCGTATTATAATTTTAAACTAACCTCGATGGTTTATTTGTCCTGGTAATCTTGAGTTCGATTCTTAGCACAGCACAAATATTTCTATTCATGAGTACAAATTTTTGTATATAATACAAAAAAATCTATGTAGGTATTTCTATCATTTGCTGATACCCATAAAATAAGCTCTGCTTAGCTATGTATTTCTTTCTGTCAACAGTTGTCTAGAACCCATAATATAATCTCAGCTTAGGACTAAATAAAACTGAAAAAAGGACAACCATTTCGTAAAATTTCTCATACATTGGTAGTAGGTATAGTCATATTTGACTGTAGCACGTAACATAATCGACTACTTATCTACCTACTGTTTTTTGTGTAATGTCCAATTGTCATACTGTCACGGCCCATTTCCTATATTATTTTAATAGTTTCCTATGAGTTATTATTATTACTGCAGTAAAACGGCTGTCAAGCGATGGAAGCACGGTATTGTGTAATTTTAGTAGTTAAGTTCACGGCTTCGAATCTTGGTAATGGCACATAATGAGTGTCGCCGACACGCATCAACACTCGCGTTTTTGGGAAGCTAAAAAAAGAAGTATTGTGTTGTACGTAATGTTGTATATAATATTTTTTTTATAAAAAAATACTAATTTCAACTAGACTCAAAAAAAATGTATACGTATTATATAAAAATGTTCTTCTATGGAAGCTACACTATCGGAGAGGAACACAGATCGTATTTTATTAAAAAAAAAATACATATTCCTACAACAGATTCCGAACCGTGTTCCTAGTCTTTATATTTGTTAATTATTATTAAGATACTTTAATTTAGTCATTTTAAATCAGTCGAAAACCTAAATGTATAGGGGCTATAAATGATCTAAAATACGTATTTTAATATTACTATCGATGAACATATAAATATGGGGAAAAAACGCTAATATGTATTTAGGTAGTACAAGTTAGTTCCTACTTTTACTGTCTAGTGTCTATGGGGCAGTACTGACTACCTGTAGGTAAATATTTTAACAAGTTTTAAGGCCGTCCTCATATTTATATGAAGATGCAGTCGCCGTACGTTTAAAATTTTAATAGCGAAATCTTGGCAGAACATCAACTTATATGCACTTTAGTTTCTTACTAATTTGCATTAAATTAACTTCCTTACTACATATACTGTATGTACAGCAACAATATTATAAACTACTTACAACATGATTTGTTATTACAATAAATACAAATGTATAACGTATACAAATAAAAAAAAATGTGATTGACTTTTTAAAGTCGCGTTTAAGTCGATATTAAAAATGATGTTACTGCTACCGTTATGTTGATTGATCTCAAAATGGAACGTATCTTAATAATGACAATAAAGTACTTTAATAGAATAAAATAAACTCTTTTCAAAGGAATCACTGCAATCACTCGATTCAATGAACGCAAATCGATTCAACCGATAGGTATTCTACGATTCTGTCAATTGTCGTAATAAAATAAAGTACTACGTTTATGCATTATTTTGTGTATCAATTTAACCAGAAATGATTTTCGAAGACTCGTTTGTCTCGGATAATAAGATCGGCGCGTCATGAGAATAATGGGTAATTTGTTTCGAATAAAGAAAAAAAACCTGTAAATGGGCCTTAACGCTATAATAAAAACAGAGATATGGCCTCGGTGGGTCGGATCGAGAAATGAATTTAGATTACAGGTTAACGCCGCCTAAGTGTAGGTTCGCCGCTTCACCTGTACTTAAAAAACATCTAGCAAAAACTCAACTGGACAACAAAGACGGGTGTTTTGTTTCTTTTACCCAAAAAGTCATCTTATGTACCTGCTATGAAGTGCTATGAGACATTTTTTTGTAAACAACATATTTTTAATATTTAAGCCATCGTCGTTTAGATATATGTCTGTCTATTTACTCTTTCGTGAAAGATATGACGTATTTTATGTTACATTATGTATGAAATATTCCTTATGTATTGAATTTGTTGCTAAGATTAATTATTAGGTAGGTGCATCAAAAGTCAATTCTTTGGCAGTTTTACATCCAATGTAGTACGTCAATCGAAAGAAATAACAATTAATCACTATGTACTTAATGTACCAACAAACAACACGACTGTCGCATAGAATTCAAATTTACGACTGTTGAAAACAACTTTTTACAAAGCCCTGTTACGGGTTAAACGTACTGTTGACTTAACCCCCTTATTTGGTTTGGTATAAAAAAAACGCTTGTCTGCAGCACCTTTCCAAGCTGTCACGTGAAGAGCCAGTTGCCACACGGATTATTACGAACACAACAAAAAGCAGAGTTGCTTTCAAGTAACCTGCCGTTTTTGTTGTCTGCCGCGCCATGTGGCTAAATGAATTATGAGAACGTTTTGATAGCTTATTACTCTACATGAGAAGATTGGATTATCGTGATCTTAAACACGCTTCATAGTGCACACTACCTTATTATTATTAATATAAACCTTTATTTAATAATACTTAGATTTGTTTAGTACATGTGTAAAAGCAGTTGCGAATTATTCACTCAGATTCTAGATTGGTTTCTGGATTCTTCCTGTAGTTTATCCTCTTCAACAAATACAATTAATTGTCTTAATTGATATATCGGCGTATTTTCTTAATTGTTTATTTTACCTACTCTAGATTTGTAACATAATTTTTAAGTACAACAAAGCATGTATAAACGTTATTTTTATTGGGAGAGGGGATTGTTAGTAATGAGGAACATTTACATTGTGGATAAATCTAGTGAATTCAAACGATGGGCTAATTGACTATCTCATCTTATCATCCTCCACTGGTGACCCGCCAGCGTAGATCGCATGCGCAGGCGGGTGCACTATTCCATTATAATCCATTGAGAAAAACGTTATTTTTGTTTTATTCTGTACTAAGTGTATTACATCTAGATAGGTGGGTAGGATGAGAAGCCCAATAACTTTAGTAAATAAATAGAACGTTATTTAATATTCTACTAAATAAATCTCTAAAATAAGTATATGTAAACATATATATATATATATATATATATATATATGATCCCCAATTATATAAAATGGCAGATTATGTACTTTCAGTACGCTTGTCATTTTACGTGAAATATAATATGTCATATTTCTATTTTGGGTTGAGCGATTCTATTGTGACGTTATTAGATTTAGGGTAATATCGCCTATATAATTTTATGTAGTATTTGAGTAGTATTTGATTTTATGTAATATCAAATGTAAAACTATAATGTTGAGAGCTAGAAGTATTAAAACACTTTTTATTTGTAATTTGATGGCCATGGTGTTTAACACAACGCTTTACTTCTGAAGGTCGCGGGTTCAATTCCTCGCACGGTAAAAGCATTTGTATTCATCAGTATGATTGAATCGGTCTCGGTGTTTACTATGTATAATATGTATGTAATTATGAAAAATATATATATCTATCTATCTGTATCTAGTACCCGTAACACAAGCTTTAGTTGGCTTCACTTGAGACTAGATGGTCTAATAATATCATTATATATGTCCGTAACACAATACTGTAATTAGTAAACTGGCATTAACTTCGATATAAAACTTTTGAGAAATTGTTTATATTCTTTTAATATTAAAATCTAGTTCCAAAAATATATGTTATTTTTCTGCTAGTTTGTGCGTTCATACATTTCAGAAATAGTTTAACGAACTTAAATGCATGTTTCCCGTTCACATAATGATTGTTCTATTGCCATTGGTTTATTCCAAACAATTATTTAGTGTCATTAGTCCGTACAAAATTGCAGGGGTTGTTAGTAGATGTATTTATAAACAATTTCAAGTACAAAAAAATATAATTTTGGATTTCATTATTGAATTATTATAATGGATTCATCGCTATAAATTTAAAACAAAAAGAAAGTCCCCAGTATAACGAGGAAAACTTGGAAGTATTTAATCCATTAGAAGTAATATAAGTGTCTTAAAAGAGTAATAACTTCAAATGATTATTCAAGTAACCAACTTCTAGATCGTAAACGGTTACAACATTTTGATAGTCCACATCAAGTTGCTAAATGAATTCGTTTTTATACTACTGTAACACAATTGATAAAATTAAACATTTTTTAAGCACAAGCAGTTACTACCGAGGTGGTCTTTTTTTGGATGAAATAATGTCATGTCCGTCCTCGTGACACAGTCTAACTTCATGTGAAATTTTATTGAAATCTGTTTAGTATAGAGAATTTATGTACACACACTTTCGCATTTAAAATACTAGTATGGACGTACGAACTTCTACCATCCAGGTGTATTTCGTAACTCGTCTTATACACACATACCGTATTTGAGGACCTTGTTGTTTTCTTTCCTAATATGTAACCTGGCCTAATATGTACACACATTGGTTGTCTAGAGTAGATATATTTGAATCTATTGGTCTGTTGGGTCTTTCCTGTGTATTTTGGGCATATGCAATAATAAATACCATTTTAAAAAACTGAAATAAATATTCCAAAATCTACAGAGAATGTTATGTCATTATTTTATTGCTACTGAACTTATCTATTGATTTATCTGATTGTTTTTCTTAGTATAAACATATCTGTCGGCAGAATCATATCCTTCAGAAACTAACATTTATTATGCGATATCGTCATACGATACCAACTGTTTAATTAATAAACTTGGTTGCTAAATTGTAACATTACAGATTGTTTGTAGTAATTTTAAATGTTTTTGTTGCAGGTACTGACAACAATTGTACACAATTTACGAACGGAAAAGTCGTGTAGGTTCTATAAGAGTTTCTTCATATCTTTTTTAATTTGGAGCCCTAAAAAACACATATGTATTCTATACCAGGTTGGTTGTCGTTCTCAAAACTGCTCTGTTTATGTACCTAATATATGTATTTCTTTATATAAAATTAAAACAATAATGAAAATATTAGAAAATATCACAAAAATGATAAAATGTCACCGACAATTTACGCTCATTAGGTACGTTTGCCAGTCTTATTTTAATTTTATTTCGAGATAAGTCAAATTACGGTTTTACGAGTCTCGTAACGATAATAACATTTCTGAATGATAATAACTGTAAGTGTTGATGTGAACTCAACAAAGGGTATATCCCTCTTAGTGACCATCGCAAGTGGCTCCGTTCGGTACACCGAAACCGGTTTGAGAGAAATAGTTTCCAGCGTGAACCACTATACGTTTATTAAGTATAGTTACGGTGGGACGGACCGAGCCGTGACTAAATATGTGCCCACGCGCAACAACTTTGAATAATTCCACCGAGAGAGCTCACAATTTCCATCCAGAAGCTTCTATCTAATTAAATTTTAACGCACGTTTTACGTTGACGCCACATAATGCGATTATAATTGAGTTTTGATCAATCTTGAATTTGTTTGAAACGGAGCGCTTTGCCGAACGTGCCTGGATTATTATGGTCAATGGCGATGCCATAAAAATGTAATTTATTATTAACGTAAGCTATTTTGTGCACGCTTTCCTAACGCCTTTACAACTGTAATTTAACTATGATTAGTTGGCTATTTATTTCAGAAACAAGACGTAATTTCAGCAAATTATACCTACGTTTCCTTTTATCTACGGAAATAAGTTCATCGTGGCGAAATAAAAAGCCTAGATTTGATACGATTTTCGTAGGTAGCGAAGAAAAATAGCCATGAAACATGATTGCGAGTAAATCAACTTTCCTTTGACATTCATTAGTTTCATAAAAGTACCTCTGCAACTTCATATAAAAAAAGTCTGCGAATAAAAGCTCGTTAAAATCACTCGCCGCTTGACCCTGAATAAAAGTTTCCAACGCTCTTTTTACCTATGTGAAAAAAAGTCGGGAGAACAGGAAGTGAGGCGTATTTAATCATTACAAGCTCGACAGCCATTTTTTCATCTCCTGAATTAATTTTAAATTTGATTCTATTATCATAATAAAATAAATCGGTGCGTGGCTACAGGATTGAGCGAAGAAGTAATCTCGAAGTTCATTTGGGGTCGCAAGGTGAGAGTTGTGTGTTTGTGTTCACATAATATTTTGATGGTTTTTTCAAAGCCTGTCGGTATCGGCACAGCGGACTCTTTGTATCGGTTAATGCCAGGGTTGTCAACCTTAGTTACCCTCGTACAAAAATATATGACAAAATCTCGTATATTGTATCAATTTGGCTCTCTAATTTCGTGCATCATACTATTTTTGCTGATTTTAATAGGCCAAAAACTTGTACAAACATGTCCTATGATGCAAATGTCTTCGTACCAAAAATATAGAATTTGTACGTGGATCTTTGGACAGTAGGCACCCCTAGTTAACGTTTTTGTGGCGGCGCTAGACAAAAACTAATAGTGTGGTAACCGAACAAAGGATGTTGTAACGAAGACGCGATGAGAGAATACCCGAGCCGGACTCATTTGTACAGAGTGCTCACAAGAAAGAGATCGGAAACGATCGATCCACGACTAATTCATCAACATATACTATAGATTTATGTCATACTAGCTGACCCGCACAACTACGTCTGTGTCACATTTTCCCCGTTTTCGCAACATTTTTAATTACACTTCCACTCCTTTTGGTCGTAACGTGATGTATAGCATAGTCTTCCTCAATAAATATGTTAATCAACACTAAAATAAATTTTTAACTCACAAACTGTACCCCTCTATAATATTAGAATAGAAGGGTTAGGTATTGTGAACTAGTGTTTGCCAGCAATTAACAGGTTAGGTCGATCTCCACGCGGTTCCAACTGGAAACCACCACGGTTAAGGTCTGGTGAATTGGGCAAACTAACTACTACTCATGCTCATCTCATCGTTCTTCATTGGTGCCCCGCCCGCGTATACTGCTAGGGCAGACGGGTGCACCATTTTATTGTAATCCATAAAATATATATATTAGAATAGATTTTGCTACAATACTAAGTATAGTATTGTCAATATACATACATACATATATTTTATTGTCTTGATACTAGTTATTTTAAAAATGAATATCTCATTTCGTCTGTATTTATTTAAATAGGTATGCATTTCTGTAGCCAAATGGGTAAATTGCAGTCACATTTATTGCATTGTAAAATTATCATCAAAATTCAGAGGTAATTTATCGGGCTGTATAATTGTAGCTATAGTTGGATTTCGGCTTTTAAGTAATATGAATAAATTGCATATGTATATTTATAATTAATATGATTCGAAATTTTTAGTTGAGGATACGCTATAAAGTCTACTGTTGCTTAAAAACGTTATATTTATGAATGCGTTTAATAGAATTTTCAATTTTATTGTATAGGAATCAAAGTTGATACTAGAATAACGTGTATCCGACACAATAATTATTCTAATTACCATAGCGGACCTCAATCCGTTAATCAATTTAATATCAAAATGGACGAGTAGTCATGTATAGATAGATAATAATTATTCATCATAAATTGACTCCATCAAATCAATCTATTTAATCTGCTTCTACCATATAAATGGCATCTAATAGTATATTATAATCAAAATATTATTATGAAAGTTATTGTCACCAAAAGTATTTTGCGGTATTTTTTTAAACATGCAATAATGCAACAAATTAAAATATATCTGAAAATTATTTAACAAAATTTTAATACAAGACTGAAGTTTTACAACGTGCATAATATGACTTTAGTCCTGCGGAGTAACAACTCATTTGGCGCTCATGTTCATGTGATATCTGTGGTGAAATTATTTATATTGACGATTGTATTTCATGAGTTAAATAGAAATATAATGCAATGTAATGCAAGGTAATGTTCATGTTTACACATGTTCAGATAGTCTCAAACCAATCAGAGCCGCTGTTATGGGTAGGTACCAGACAACGGATATAAATACTTAGGTACTTAGGTTTTTGTAAATATTATACATCTTACTAATAAATCTTAGTAAATGCGGAAGTTTGTGAGTGTGGATGGATGGATGGAAGTGTGTTTGTTACTCTTTCTAATTAAACTATTGAATGCATATTAATAAAACCATACAATAATTGAGCTTATACATAGAATAACACTATATGTATATAATATATATGTATATAACCTATAGTTATAAATTTTACACGGTTAAATCCGTGTGAAATTTATAACACAACCGCGGGCACAGCTAGTACATAATATACTTAGAAATCACCCAGACCGATTCAAACAATTATGAATACAAATGTTTGTACTATGCGAGGAATCGCACCTGCGACCATCGGAAGTAAAGTGGTGTGTTAAGCCGCTAGACAATCGAGGCGATGTTATTAGGTACATATATATGCGTAACTTATTATATATAGGATGAACCTTTTTGTTTGCACTATGTATTGACTGTTATTGTGTAAATGGAGACTATTACTAGTCTAAATAGATCTCTTTATGTTGAGAATCAATTGTCAAATATTCTATCCCCAAGTAGTTTGTTTGACGTATTAAATATGCAAAAAAAACAATAAGTAAAGTTCTTTCTTAATATTTATGTTGTGTTAAAATAGTCTGTACTAGTGTGGGTAGTAGTTTTATGTTATTTTCTCGGTTCTCGGTAATCTATTTCTATTGCGATGTTCAGTTACTAACGCAACAATATACGAGCCAACCCTCATCCATTGCCACTCTTCAAGTATATGTGTTCTGTAAACTAGAAAGGAAAAAATAATTAGAAGAATAATCGCCGTTTGATTGATAGTCTGTATGGATGACGTCCTATAAATGCCTCTCTCTTATTTAGCTACACGTAATTTCTTACCCAAATAAGGGTTGTTCTGTATCGTTACAATTCCTTATCAATATTGAAAATTTAATAGTCAGTTTGTTTGTTTGGCTAGAAATAAGGCAATCGGAATGAAAAGAAGTTTGATTACTTTGTATACTAACCGATCAATATCATGGATCGTTTTGGAATGATTCATCCTCTTGAAAATGAAGTTAGCTCAGTTTGCACTACGTAGTAAATTCATCAGGAATTAATTACGTTGGTTTTCAGGGCAGAGAGCCCGTAGGTATACCTAACATAGTACATTGGTAGTTATGGGAGCAGTAATCTCCTTTACTGATAATCCCCATCTCCTCAGTATAATATATGACAGTGCATTTATTGCTATGCGATATTTCTAACCTTTTTAGAAAAGTAAATAAATAATATAATTATCACGTCCCTTGTTACTATGAATATTGTTAGCTAGAGATGTATAAATAACAATAACGGTTACCTGCAGAGTTGCGAAAGTTGGGTAGAGGTTGGGAAGGGTTATAATGAATATGAAATATCCGTGCTATTCAACCGTAATAGGTAAAACTATAAAGCTATTTATTAATAATTATTATGTCGCATATTACTTGGTAATTCAATATCCTTCACTAAAGTTACGTAACACCATCCCGCCTTGTGACCTTCAGAATTACTTGGCAGTTGTTTTAGTAACATATTATTAATATAGTTTCTTTGTTTTTCTCAATATTAATATTATTTTTATGAAAAGTATAGGTATAGAATATCTTGAAACCATGATATTTCTGGAATCGTATATATCTTGTACATTTTTAATTTCTTTAATAGAATTATTTTGATAGTCTCAAAGTCTTGCTAAAAAATTTAGATCAGTTTTGTTAGCTATACCACAGGAAGTATTTGAAATTTTACGCTAAGAGCGGCCTTACAACCGATGCTAAAACAAAAACGGTCTATAAATACCATTCGGTCACGTTTTATGATTCATAATTTATTAAATGGGATTTTTTATATTCAGGTACACAATCCCATTCCACATCCTAAACATAAACAAATATTTAATCATGAATATATGTTAGTAAAAAAAAAGTATTACCACAATATCTATAAGGTATCCCAAATATTTCATAGCATACGGAAGACTTGTTTGACCACTGTTGAAGCTCAAATCAATTTTTTAAGTCACGTATAGGAATAATGCGTATGGGAGTTAGTCGATTAATATGTTTGCGAAGGAGGTACATTATTTATTATTATATTATTATATCTTGTATTAACATAAATATGAGTTATTAATGTGTTGGGCGTAGTTGTGAAATATTATATTCTAAAAAAAGAACCATCAGTACTTGATTTGTTTGGCTACTTAAATAAAGATAAGATTGATGTGTGTTGTATATATATTAAGAAAAATATTTGCTTATATTGAATGAGAAATAAATATTTTTCTTAAATTATAGACAGCAATTAAATTAATACGCTATCTTTTTTATTTATCGTATACGGGATATGCCAATGTATTGATCTATTTTAGGTTTGATTTACTTTGAAATTGTATATGTACATAGATTCAAATTACAGGATGTAAAACAAACAATTACGAATCATTAGGTATTCATTATGGAAATATAATACTCTTTTTATCTTGCTTTTATTTCCAGGGAACATCTGAAAGTTAAATAATTTAGAATAAGTTCATAAAGGTAAATATTTTGCAATCGTGCTAAAAATAGAGTAAACTGAGGTACCTACAGTCGATAGTTTACCTCGGACAGAAAATAAATTAATGATCGATTCGTAAAAGAATGGTCAAGGCATTTGGTTGCTATTACCGGGGATATGAAGATTGGTTCGTCCCGTGCTCAGTGCATTAGTGCAATGCAATCCAGCGATGTAACATTGCTTACTTGTATACAATCCGTTGTTGTATATATTATGATAGATTTGTTATCATTACATCTTCTATATCTATACATATAATAAAAATGTAATCGTTATCTATTTTTGGAAGATATACTTACTAGAAAAACTATTATTAGTGCACTTTATTACTATAGAACAGTAATTCTTAGATATATAATTTGTATTTTGTTACATTACAATTGTTTCTAATTTAAAAAGTTTTTAACTATAGTTATTCCGAATAACCCGTGTGGCGTCACGTGAGCGTTGATAACCTTAAAAACCCCTGATATATCACATGATTACCTGTGCCGTGGTTCTGTTCATGTATATAAGCAACGATTGCTACTTACCATTCCTTGAATCCTCAGCGGGTTCACCATATGTCATATTGTTTTTCATAAAAAAACAATATGACATGTCAAAAATGTTATTAATATTACTATTATACTTCATGCGATATTTTATAATTAGGTATCATAATTATAAGAATAGTGACTGGACAGACTTGTAAATACACAATTATATTCCGATGTTGCCAGACCACTAGTCTTATTTAATTTGTTACACTACGCGGGACACATAATACTGTGTAATATAATTACTACCATGTGTATAATACAGATAGGTACATTATCGCTCGCATAATGTTATTAAACTTCGTTCGACTAAAGATTAATAGCTTTCAATTTATCGCATAAACTTCGTAGCGTGTAATCAAATATACATTCAGATGTTTGTTAAACTGCCGAAAATTTAATGATTTGATGAAATGAGAGATTATAGAGTACGTAATGAATTATGTCCATAAATAATGTCAGAGGGATTTGAAACGAGCCCGCTAAAATTACACAGTATTCAATATTATTCCTGTCTTTTGAAAACTCAGCATGCAGCAAATTAATTTCACTGATTAAAGTATTTTGTAGGCTTATTCATTAAGTTTATTTAATGCGAAATTATTGGAGTCATCAATTATTATTTACAAATGGGATATTGTTGTGAAAGTGAATATAAAATATACCAACTCACATTCAATACTTAATTTTAAACTTTTGTAGTAATAATAATAAACAAATTTAATTATAATGGAATAAATGTAAGCCTAGTTAACTAAGAAAAAACTTTAACCATAAAAGAGACTAGATATAGTTGGTTGTAGCATTAAAACACGATCTATAGTAGGTACTTAAATACTAACTATAAATATAACAAATACTACATAAAATTAAAACGCCACTGTATATTCCATCGATTTCTCATCGTTGATTAATCTATTCTTAGTATCTATCTTTATTTTATTTGTGATAATTTACAAAATAACAGTAGTACGTTTTAGCCATTTAATCTGAAATACGTATACAAAAACCTAATAATTTATTTTAACAAAAAATCTATTATATGTTATGTATATTATATGTCCTGGAAACGTCACATTAAGTTGTATTCATGACGGGCTCTTACGTATAACTAACAGTAAAACCTATCATTAATACTTTCAACGAATAAAAACATTGAACCTATAAATATTCCCCTAATGGCAATGCCTATAATATTTCTTCTTTCATCTACATTACTTCTGCAAAAATAACAAAATAGTGTTCGCACAAGATTGCCGCAGCTCGATAAGCCTCGGCTGACTGCATAGAACGAGGTACTTTAACCGTGTTGTACCTTTGTTGTCCAGTAACAAGAAAAGCCGATCATAATCCGTGGCCTTAAGATTTCTTTTCGTATTTTTTGCTTTTATCTGCTAGTTCCACAGAGGTTCTGATTTGTTGTCGCGATAGGCACGCGAATGATGCTCTCGGCTGCCGCAAGGACAAACTAAAATAAAACTACATTATTTTGTGTAGATAACCGTCGTCCGGCTGTAGCAGTTATTTTGATAACTCGTATATCTAGACAATTCTCAATTCTTTTGTACTTTTACAGTTGTTTTAATGCTCTCAAGGAGGCAATAATGCCGGCTTTACTGCAGTTACAGAAGTGGGCGCCATTTTATTGACGCTCTTGGGGAGTGAATCTGAAATCAGAACTTAATCAAATGTCAATAAATAAAATACGATCTTTCTTTCATCAGTATTTTGATGTTAAAATACAAATTTAATTTAACATTATACTTTTTTATATTATCAGACGAGAATTTAAAACAACTGGTAACTAACTGAGTAGTGCAGGTGAAATTTGTAGTAGTATAAAATCTTCTTCATAATTTATTATTGCACCTTGTGCGATTAAATTGAGGGATATGGTTAGCCTTTTATGTAGTAAAAATATAAGGATTTTATTTCGACACATAAAAAAGTGAAAACGACTGAAAAAACTGCGATTTAGAACTACCATAAAAATAGTTAATCTATATGAAAGTAAAAATTATTGCATTCCAAGGTAGATCTAATTATGTTCAAGATGCGAATATATCTACATAGTATTCAATACATACAGTACTAAGACTAAACTCTACAGATTTATATCAAAAGGACAATACATTAAATCTCAATTATTACAGTATATTTTAACATTCAGTGAAAATAATTCCATCAAATTACAATATGTGTTGTTAAAGCCAGATCAAATGTGACACGAGTATTACATATTTATAAGTTCATATTCTTATATGGAGTTAAATCGATGTAAGATTTTCGTATTCCAAGCTTGGTCGGACACACCGGTAATCGTGTCACGTTCTGCCATATTAGACTAGTTTTCAATGAATTTTAATGTGAAGCAACTTCTTGGACATTAAAGAGAACGTAGAATGCGATTGTCTGTGGTGATTGATCGTAAATATATTAAATTGGTTATTACGCTGCCTTTTCAATCCATTTGCGTCAAATAAATATTATCAAACGCTTACTCATTATGTGTTTTAAACTTAACTATTAATAAGTTTACAACGTACTCGTTTATATAGTAGTTACTTCTATACTTTGACGTTTAGTACGCATCTATACTAATATTATACAGTTGTGGAGCTAGTTTATTTTGTTTACTGACCCTGCTAATCTCAGGAACTACTGGTTCCAATTAAAAAAATATTTTAGTGTTTTATAGCCTATTCATGGAAGGGTATAGGCTATATAAAATCACGTGAGCAGTAGGAAAAAGGTACCTCTAAGTTTTGATATTACTTTGGACAATATAGTGATAATTGTTGAACAAACTGCTTATAGCTATGAGCATTGACATCGCTGTACCCCAGTCTGTACTCCGTGGTCATGTCTATTGCAAGCTAGTCGAAAAATCGAGGAAGAGGTAACCTTATTCATTATGAAATTATTCGTGTTTATACTTGATTACTTAACTATGTTAATAATGTTCCTGTTTATTTTATCCTATGTATATGTTCATGTATTCATGAATTACTACTTATCTTTCACCATTTTATTAAAAAAATAGAATACAATAATGAAATATTAGCGTGTAGACTACTCGTAGAAATACAAATCCACAAAAATTACAATCCCATTTTATTCCTTCGCAGATAAAAAAATCATCATTCCTAATCTGACAGACGGTGGCAGGTTCACGTAGAGTACGAATGTGTTTGACAAATGTCAGAATATTGTTTACTGTACTGTAAAGTGTGAGCAGAAATTCAAAATATATAATCTATGCTATAAATATATGAACAATTGACAATCAGATTCAGTCTCATGATTGTCTCACTGTTGTGGTGTATTGTTTTCGCATGAATCATGACTGTGCGTCACACATATTCATGACTACATTGAATCGTGTATTTATAGTGCATATTGCATATTGTGCGTAATTTATTGATTGAAATATCACAGTCGGTAATTAAGTCATGTTGGTCACGCTTGATGCAAGATCACACTAGATGACGGTTTACAAATGTAGAAGGCTCTATTAAGATGTTTCTATATTTAATGACTTTTCGTAGAATGTTTAAATATTATAAAACTATCATTCTTATTAAAGTATTGATTTAATATAATTCTTTTAACATGTTCATACTATCATCAGTATTATTCTTTAACATGTATACGAGGGGCTACTTCTCTACCTACCCTCGCAACTGCAGTTGACTTTTATTAAGCTTTGTAAGACAACTTTCATAACGATCTTAGAAGTTTACGAGCGGGACGAAATAATTAACGAAAAAAGCCTCTGGCTCGCGGACTTATATGTGTACAATCTAGATAATAAATGTGCATTTCGTTGTAAGTATGTATTTAGGACTCTAGATGGCTGTATATACGCCATTACAATGTACAATGAAGTAGTGTCAAGATTTTTTTTTTACAATAAAATGGAATATTACGAATAATATTTATTTTTTTTCATACAACAGCTACTTATAGTGCTTCGTCCGACTGAGTACTAGCACTTGATCTGGTAATTTGTATATATACTTGTTCAATTCAATATCACATGAGAAAAAAAATAATAGCGATCGTTTAACAACACTCAATACGGCTATTTCATTATATTTTCAAATGTTGTAAGGTTATATCATAAAACGGTGGCTATTATTCACCGTTGGCGGTTCTAATAACGTGTTATTTACCTCCATTTTTATATGTCGCTTAGGCGTATCGTTTAGACACGTCATATCGACTGTAAATAAATGCGATCACTAGTCTTGAAAATTAATAATAATGTGATAATTGATGAAGAATGCGCAATATGTGTGAATAAGTTAGCTAAGCAGAGCTTGTGTTGTGGGTCTAGTACCCACACAACTGATATAAATATTTTTTTGTAAATACATATTATACATGGAAAACATCCAGACCTATACAAACAATCATAATTATGAATACAAATTTTTATACCGTGCGAGGAATCGAACACGCGAGCATTAGGTTGAGTAAGGCGGTTTGCTAAACCCCTACACCACCGAGGCCGTGAAAATATATAAAAGTAGATACATTTTAAATAGATTTGTATGGATTACGAACTTTAGGAACTTAGGAATAAGCCTTTTATACATAACTACATATATAATATTCGAAAACTTAAATGAATAATTCTATAATTTAGCTGTAGTTCACTATATTATAATGTCATACAAATTACCTTATATTTATACAATACTTTATAATTGTAAATATTCCATTTTATGTAACACTAGCGACCCCTCCCGGCTGCGCACGGGTGCGTTACAAATTTTCGAATTTCTGGGCTTATACTACACTACAATATGCATGTATTATACATATAAAGGACTCTATCTATTGTTAAAATTCATTGCGTAATTTAATAAATATAAGTGGATAGGCAGCGGCGGCGTCTTTATATTATACTAGTAAAGATTTAAAAACAGCTGACACATTTATCATAATATGTTTTGAATAGGGATTAATGAAATGTTTTAGGACCTATAAGAAACTTTTTTTTAATTTTTTGTTACCAAGACATGAATTTTCTTTGTTATCATAATTATAACGAACACTATATCCTGTAGCTAGGAATATAGATAGTAGATGGGAGCACCTTATGGATAATAAATGTATATAACTCCAGTGTATTTCAAACATCTGTTGCAATACATGCTTAGAAATATACTGTAGAGTCTTATTGGATATTGTTCGGTGGCACTATTATATCGGTCGATCAAATTCAGCGCTGCAATTCAGCGCGCTGCAGCGGTTTGGATCCCATAACTACCTACGTCCGGCTGTAATAACAACATTGTAATATGCAATTCGAATTCGTTGTATGGTAGAGTGCAGGTTTGAATATATATTTTTATTGCGTTCTCTTTGTTTGTAATTTTTTTAAGATGTAAATTATTTAAAACTTATAGTATTCTAAAATTGTGTTAAAAATATGTAGTGTTTGTATATAACGATAGAAAATATTTTTTTGTTTTGCTACATTTTCGTATGCATAAAAAGTGTGTAAGTTTGATGTAGGTATCTTCGTAGCGGCGTGTCTATGGTATCGTGGGTTCTAAATTAATGGATTAATTGTGGTGTGATTTCATAAACTAGTGATCGAGTGGGTTCTTAGCTACCTAATATTTTTTAGAAACTAATCGGAGACTACTTAAAATTTCTAATTTAATTATTAAGTTAAAAGTTTCATGAATTCAATTACTATATATACCTAATAGCACAATTGTAATATTACAATTGCTATCTTCAATTTAATATAGTTTGACATCAAAATCGGTGCAGAGCATCATTTAAAATATTCACAATGTCAGTCGAACTGAAAACCTTTAATATGTAGATGGGTAGTTATCATATACATAGTAGTATTAAGTCGACATCCAGTAGCATGTTTCGTCTGTTGGTTCAGAATTTCGATATCTGGCTTGCGGTCGGAGCTCACCGCAATGGGTATTTTAATTCCCTTATGGTAATGGACTGAACATCTATCAGCCCACACAAAGGTAAAATTTTAGCCGTTGAGTGACAAGTTTCCGCATTTGTTGAACCGGTGTACGACATAAACAGGACATGACATGCCCTGGGTTTAATTTTGTAACGCATCTCACTTTAAGCAGATTAAAGTCTACAGTTTTTACAAGCAAATGTATATGGACTATTTAATAGCAACCTTTAAATGGTTCATTTGAAATCATAAGTCTTTCGATAACTGCGTTGCATGCTGCTCCGTTATCCTTTATACTCGTATATATGGAGACAATTGTCAAAGTAATTTTTACATTACATTATTTGTGTGATAAATGTAAAAATTACTTTGTGTGACATATATTATATTACTATTGCTTATTTCTGTCTTAATGGCTAAAATTATTTACAACTAATGCTGCGTTTTCTAGACTTCGACTGCGTGTCCATTTAAAGATTAGTAATATTTAAAACAAAAAAATGAAGCATTTATAGAATGCGCCGTCTATTATTTCAATAATAAATAATTACATAGCGATTTTAAAATCAGAAACAAAAAATACTAATTTACTTATTTGGCAGGTATTTTTCTAAGGTTAAGTATTTATGTTGATTCTCATTTAACAACATATTTTCTGAAAATTTCTTTCTTCTTTCTTCAGTTGATTCTTCAGTTGTTACATGAAACTTTAACATATAACAGATAAACAGACAGTAATCTCCTCATACCGATTTCTACTTCAAAAAAACAAATAACATTCACATGTATCTTAAGAATGGGACGGAACATGATATTTCCAAGAACAAATTCAAGCCAATAACATTTTATTACTGTGCATGTAATTAACTGCATACCTATGTGACTGCGGAGTCAGGTCCCAGAACGGCTCATTAAATTAATTATATATTTTTTTTATTCTTGACTTCGAATACCTTGTAATAAAAATCTTTTGTCCTTACTAATGTCGTACGAATCTAATAGTGGCAAAAATAGGTATATCTTTTTAAATGTTTTCTGACAGATAAACCCTGTTCTAATAATTTTAAACTTAACAATAATAATTTCCAAAATAGGTGCACCTAATCTGAAGTCATACGCTTACTTAATCAGTAATCAGCAAATTATATTTATTAAAATATTACACCTTATAAAATTAGCTTAAGGCAATGTATTTGGGTAATTTCGTGCCGAAAATGCTCATCCAATTGTCTCAAAATAGAAAAACACATAGGTAAATTTTAAGAAAGTCGTCAAAAGTACCATATCAAATCAAATTTGTTTTGCGATAAACATACGTAGTCTACAGGAATTATGATTCTGAAATTAATGTCGTATTGTGTTTTGCCTCGTTAAACATGCAAAAAATTAATACATAAACAAAAAACATTTATGGTCAGATCAATTATGAACTCATAATCGCATTATTAGGAGCTTAAAAATTCGTTTAAAAAGTAGAAACATTTGTGGAGTAGCCAGTTATTTAATTTATTCATCAATTGTCCTCTTCATCCATCTTTCCCTCTCTGAATCTTAGATTTCTTTGGCTCACCTCTATATTTTTAGGACATATGAGTATATCTAGTTTTGAGTCAAAATTATTATTAATTCTTTAATATTACAATTTGTTTAATTAACACACCAGTTAATGTCATTAATCTGTGTTTTTTTAATTGTTTTTTACCACAGCGTACAACAGAAAAAAATGGCCAGAACGGCATTTCTAATTTATCCTACTTTCATTTTTGACTTCTTGGGGTTTAGGATAAAACGAATTTATTGAACCTCATGCATACCACTATTTTTTTAATGGATGATAATGGTATGGTTCTCTCGCCTGCGCTACCGGTTTACGCTGGCGGTGCACCAGTACACCAGATGATAGAATGAGAATGAGGTCAGGTCAGTTAGCCCATCGTAATAAATTTACCAGAAATTTATCTGGATGGTTTCTAGGAGGAATCGCGTGGATGTCTATCTGACATGGTACATTGCTAGCAATGGGGTCATCAATCCACATTGCTAACAATTTCCACCCCCCTACATACCACTGTTAAAATAAGCTACAAGTATAATGAACTTCAAATATTTTCAATATACTTATTTTATTATATATTTTGACACTTATTGTTATGGCGTCTTAACGGCTCAAACGATTGTCGTAAAATTTCATATACACAGTAGTTGAAACGAAGGCTGTTTATCACAGTCACACAGGAATTGTTAGCTTGCTATAAAACTATAAATTTATTTATAGGAGAAAATGCGTTCTCCAATTCTCCCTCAAATAAAAATATATGTGAATGATATAAATTTTATAACACGATGTTAAACATAAAAACGCTTTTTAGAATAAAACATTTTTTTTTAAATTCTGTGATATTAAACTATTCTTAGATACATAGTTTCCGACTTGACATCAAGTTCCATTTAATGTTTATATATAAAATATATATCTTTATAATCTCACAAGTATTGTCCTAAGTAAACAACGATACACTATTATATTGCACTGAAGGAGCAATATCGAAACTCGAGTATTACAACCAAAAGGAAATCACCTGTTACAGAAAAATATAACCTATCATAAAGCAGTCAGATATCAGTTAATTAGGATACGTATGTGTACTATACTGTATGGGGCAATATGGAGTGATTAATAATATATGTATATTCATCTAGTACACTATACGTCAGTACACTTGATATGCAAATATACTTTATTTTTTGTTCTTTAAACATACTTTTGATTCTTCAAACAAACATATTATTTTTACAAGCTTATATTAAATTTGCAATGTTTGCTTTCTGGTCGATGATTTAATATAAATTAATAATTCTTTAATTTTATTTGTCGTGGATGAATAAAAAGAAAACTAACCAAATATTTTCCTCTTGCCAGAAAGGTATATTATTATTTTAAAAAAATGGTCATAATAATATATATAGGTTGGACAATATATCTCTTTATTGAACAAAATAAATATTATTCAAAGTTAAATAACATAAATATCTATCGAATATTGTATTATTTCCTGTATTTCCTATACTAATATTATAGTCTTTTAATTTATAAGAAAGTATAGAATGTGTATGCAATTACCGACTGCACAAACTTTACAATTCTTTCATTGTTTAAAGTAACACTGTACGAATAACAATGGACATTATTCCAGGGTACCCAAAAACAATATGCGTTAATCGTAAAACATAGAAACTGTCTTAACAAGGCCCATTTATTTTTTGTAATGCATTGTCCTGAATACGGTCTATTGTTTTCATAAGCACACAGAAGGAACTATGTATGGAAATATCTAGCGTGAGGGTTTGCAATAAATCAATAAACAATTAAAAATAAAACTGGGACTAATAAAAAACCTGTATTTAAGTATTAAGTAAAAATGAACTCTAAACTACATATTCAGAGGATTCATATCTACATTTTTAGCAAATAAAATGTGCCTGCAGACAATTCCTATTAGAATCTTGTTCAGACGTTTGCAGTGACCTGTCATGCATTGAATACATTCAAGCGAACGAAGACCAAAGTAACGTAGCTACGTTAGTTTGGTCTTATATGTTAATATATAAACTATTGACTACATCCTGTGATAATAGTAGAAGAATGGGTGGAAAGGGGATTGTTAGTAATGGGTACTGGTGACGCCATTGCTAGTTAATCAGGTTGACGTCATTATCAGCTATAATAATAAAAACAGTATAAGAATATTAGTAATATTCTAACACCATAGGATCCATGAAGGGCTATTACGGGAATAAATAGTAATATAACAAAGCTAAGTTTGAAAACTCAAAATAAACTTTAGTACCAAGTCACACGGCCAGAGTGATATTACGAGTAGCAAACTTATTATCCTATTACACGACTCGTACCCTGCAGGAGGAGGTTAATGCCTTATTGATTGAATTTAAATTAATGAAGCAATAATTGAGAATGTTGCTAAGCATTATCTTTGGCCAAAATTAGTATAACAATGCATAGTTACTCGCAAATCCAAGCTTCTACCGAATAATGTCAGGAAAATCGAAATTATTGGACCGAAAATCCAATCTCTTGGGGCAACCCTGGCTATGTGGGCACGTGTGAGTGGGATCATATGTATTCGTATACTAATTTTGCTTTAGGCGACGTTTGCGATCGCGTTTAACATTTCGGACGCGCCGCGGGTTTTTAATTTGTGATCAATTATGCTCAAGCACTGTTATTTATCGATGTTTTATTTTATTTACCTTCTCACAGCACTGGTGGGTGGTCCGATCACGATTTTCGGGACGCGATGTTCACCAATAAGTTCCACTGATTGTGCCATAGAGCTAAGAAATACTCAATCAATTGATCAGTGACGATACCTCGTATACTTCTGTTTGTTCTAAGTTTTTGCTTTTTTTTTGTAGAAATCACACAAAATTTCTTATAATATTTACACTTCTTATGCTTATAATTTACTGTCGTCTTTATTTGTTTATTTATATTTTTGAAATCTGAGTAACTTGGCTGAATTCCATTGAAGACAAAATGTTTAGACGCTGTCAACAGTGGATAATACTAAACCGAAGCACTATACGTTATTGTAGTTTGACAGATGTGGGAATTTAGGAATATTGCCAAAGAAAATGAAATATACTTAAGATAACATTTTCAATACTATATATAGTAGGTATCTATACTTTATTATAACCCACAAAAAAACGTAGATATGGCAGATTTAAAAAAAGATTTATATAAAAAAAACTTAAATTTACCATTTATTTTACTGATTGCTATTTTTATAAGGCGATGAAAGATCATATATAATTCTAATTAAACAATAGTTAGGTCTTCTCTATAAGAAACAAGGGCAACATCTTACGGTATAAAAACTTGACCGGCCATTTTGTTATTCCAAGCGCATCGGGCGCCCCTCGACCGGTTAGCGGGAAATTGTTCCACGTAATGTGATTCTAATTGAGCAGCTAATACCTACCGAGCATACACTTGCTTAATTAGCCATTACCAGAATTGTACCGAGGGGTCGAGACTAGGGGTAAAAAGGAATCTCATTATTTTTTTAAAAAACAGAATATTTTTATTAATAGCAAAAATGTGTTTAACATGTGTAAAAAATACCTTTATTTTTTTATTTACGTAGAATAAAACATAAAGAAACTTATTTTTTTTGTGACATGTTGTTTTAGTACCAACAAAATTGACCACTTTTTATAAAACAGTTACACCCGCATTCCTATAAATTTATTGATTGAAGTTGACTCTCTTAAAAGTTTTATTCGGTTTAAAGAATTGGTTTAAATTTTCCCTATTTTCGAAGTACACGCCCAAAAAAACATTGTTCCCATTAAAATACCGAGTCTTTGAATATTGTATAAATAAAATAATTAACATCGATGATTTTTATTAACAATATACCTTTGAATTAAACACGAGAATAGCACTAAAGAAATTTTGTGACATAATCAATTTAATGTGTTTTTATTGGATTGGGGCACCCCATCTTAGTTTATGGGCCTTTATTTCCCTTGATGCAGCCCTGACTATTGTATCCAGATAACTGGACGTTTCTTTCCTTGTTTCAAGTTGAGCTTTTTTACCACAAGTAGTATAATTGGTAAGGTATGTAATATTTCATAGCTCAAATGAGAAACGTTTTGGCTTTTGTAATGTAATTACGGAAATAATTACAAAACCGCCTCATTTTGGTTTATTTTCGCTTTGTGCATCTGCCTCTTGTATTCATCACGTTATATACATCACGTATAGTTATTGTAGATATATGCATATATCCGTTTATTTTAAAATATATTAATATCAATGCTACAAGTTACAAAAATATGATTTCAGGTTAAATACTATTACCATATTGTTCCTGTACGTATTAATAGTGAATCTTTTAGGGGTTAAATCCAGTGGTCATAATCTGTTAATAAAGTAATAATATTCTACAATATATATAACATATTCATTACAAAATTTTGTACAACGCCAATATAAATTTCGACAAGTTGTTTATATGAGGTATGCATTAATCAAGTTAATTTGCAATTAACTATTGCTTTATATTTGCTGTATTGAAGTTAAAATAAAAGTGTTCTAAATAAGGTTATAGTATAAACTGTGCTTTAGTAGGTATTAATATTGTGTAGTTCGCCGCACAAAACAGGTTTTCAGATATTCAAGTACACGTCCAACCCCTACTACACTACTAATTATATCGATGAAAATTTAATTAATTGAGCTAGAATGCAGAGCTTTAACGTCTGTAGTTATTTGCTTATTTATATGTGTGTTCAATGTATAAAGGTTATGTTAAGTATCTATCTATCTGTACTGAAATTTTATAGAGGAGACTATTTCTTTTTATATTTTTATATGTTTATAATGTTTATACTGATTCTAAAATTAGCTGTTATCTTAAAGCTTTCAATAAGATCCCTTTAATTTCAATTTTAATTAGAATAGGGACTAGAATATCGAAACTTGTGTAATAGATAATCCAGACATAGACGCCAACTCAAATGTCAGAATGATAATTACTCAATGTTTTTGTTAATAACAAGTTTAATAGCCGTCTAATAAGGCGCTTGTTATTATGATAGCGGAGATAGCGAAACAAAGCAAAACAAACGAAGCCTCTATCATAACATAATCCTACGTAATAACGAAAATTACCCTTTGTTCTCAACAGAATTGTACCTGGATTGTGTTGCTAACTTCAGGGGAATGGTTTTGAGAAATTATAAATTATGGACTCGTATTAAGCTCAATGAAGCGAAACATAAACCGTTTAGTAGGTACAGTAAAAAAACATAATTTTAAAATTTAAGTACCATTTTTTTATTATAATTATTAAAGGACACGGCATCACTTTAATGTAGGTATACATGTAGACAAATTACAGTAATGTATCTATATCAATTTAATTGTATTAGTAAACCAAATTAATGACTTAGAATTCTGTAGTATATAGTTGGTGTATATGATCTCGTCACCTGTTACATATTATGAACATGTCTAAAAGGAATCACTTTTTTAAAATATTGCCCTCACATTTTTAGAACTATTTTGAGAAATGTTGGAAAAATTATAAGATAAAACTACAATACCAATTTAAATACAATACTGTTTTTCGTTTTAGAATGATAAAATGCCCACTGCTATTCATCAAGATTTCTACAGAACTTATATTGAAATTGTGTCAAACATTGTAAATCCAATCAATACTTTTGAAGAAACGTTTACTATTATTAAGTTTCTTATGTAAAATCGTACAGATTGCAGATTACTTGCAGCATCTTGGTGTCATCATCTCATCTCGTGTGTTTGAAATGCATTCAAAAGAATTGTTTAGAAAGCTTTTCATTCAATATTCTTATATCTCTTCCCTAGTACTCTAGTCTACTCTAAGAATCTATTAGATTTGTTTTATTATAGTTATCATTTAGTAATAAGATTATCATGGTTCATATTTTTATTAGTAAGAAGATCGAAAATTGATTAAGGATTTGCAGAACACGTTAAATGATATCCAATTGATTCACCGTCAGTACATTGAAAGATAAAGAGCTTACCTCTTTGATAACATGTCTTTTCAAATGACCATCGAGTATCTGGCCTATATCTCTTACATCCCAAATTAATCGGTTTATCCGCTCTGACTTGTGAATGATGGCAGATAAGACCATTCGTACGTTCGTGACTGGTTCAGAATTAGTTTGTACCTACATTGAACAGTAATGTACTACATACTCGTAGCTAACTTTACTTTCATCGATTTAAGTAGATGCCGTATGAATAAATTTAATTAAATAGCTATAGATACGTAATTATATTTATATAAACAAATGGTAACTATTATATTCTATCCTTGTGTATGTGACTGAAATTCTAATTTGGTTCCATTTTGATAAAAAAAATATAGTAATAGGTATTATCTCTGTGTAATGGTTATTTATATAGTGTGGTGTCAAACATAATTTTAATAGGAGTATGCATTTGTTACAGGTACTGAAATGTGAACGAGATGTAAGAAATATATGAAATCAAACATTCTTGTCCAGGTCGGCCCTGCAAATTTTTATGTTGTCCAACCATCAGGCAGATGGTCTGCTTATGCTTCTGCTTCCCATTCATGTACCTTATCACTGGTAGCTCTGTTATATTAGTTACATATATTAAATTATCCAAAATATAAAAAGTTATAAACAATTTTATAATTATATAGTATAAAACGCTAAATTTATTTATTTTATATTAGAGTTTGTGGAGTAAAATAAATTGTAATTTTTATTAATGATATTCTGACAGACTATATTTTGCTTGGTAAAATGTAGCCAGTGGTATTGTCGAACATCTAGATGTATCAACAAATGAATTTATCTCCGGTGCCCAATGAACGTATCTCCTTATTATTCGTTTGTCATTCAAGTGACACCGCCCACGCCTCTACGTCTAATTAGTACAGAAATAACGTCGGCCGATTTGTCAACTTCCGAGCTTTTATGGCATTCCTTTGAGACTCGCCCGATAAACGTGTCCCGGCGATCTCTCATGTAAATAGATCGTTAACTCACTGTGAAATATCGTTTAAAACTTGTGGGGTGGTCATGATCACAGTTTATAACTTTTAAAATTTGAACTTCGATATTTTAGTTAACTTTATTTGAAAATTTGTAGAGCATGTCGTTTTGGTCTATTAAAAATGTGTAACAATTTTAACGAACATCAAATTTATAGCTTTACACAATAATTTTGATGGAATGATTAAATCGCCACATGAACATATAAAATTTGTGGTACCATGTGAACACAAAGGTTGCAAGCCAATATTTCCTATTCAAAAAATCATTATCATCTTGCACATTCTGGTTATTTGGACATCCTTCATTAATAATGTTTAAATATTTCGTACAAGTTCCTATAAATAAAACCTGGGTATTCATCGTAATATCACCAACAAATATATAATTTATTAAAATTATCGTACCGTAATCATATTAGAGACATTATTAGCGTGTTTACTAGTATCGTGATTTCTGAACATGCAATACAGTTTTATAAACTCCAAAGGATACGCAACACAAAAATGATAAAACAAAGTTAGCGAAGTCAATATTACGAAGAAATTAATCTGCAGCTAAAAGCGGAGGCACTCGAAACTTATCTGTAAGAAGCCGGAGCATGACCCCACAATCAAATGTCAAGCAAAGTTTTATCAGAGCAAAGTTGACAAATAAATCCCTCGTACCGCCTTAACTTTGGTCATAGTCTACGCAGCGAGACGTGATTTGATCAACTCTATCGACCTTCTGAATAATAGTGGCGTACCAACAAATATTTTATATTTATACAAGCAATATGGAAACGGATGTTAAAACACAAATAAATTATAAGCCGTACAAGTTAGTAGTAATTTACACGATTTTATTATATATACTAGCTGTACCCGCGACTTCGTCCGCGTAAAATAGTGACCTTGAGCAAATAATAAAAAATATATATTACTAATCTAACCCAATAAAAAAGTTTCATCGTTCTAGCTTCAAAAATGAAATTTCCATACATAATTCCATACAATTCAATCAACAGCCAAAAACTAAGTTTCAAACTACTATCTTTAAAATGAAGATACTTCCATACATACCATACATACATTACATCTCCCCTTTCAACCCCTTATAACCCTTTTTCTTGTTTTTTTTAATGCTACTTATATTAGTGTCATCATGTACCAATGATAAGATGTCGCTATACTGTAAACATTTATGGCTGAGTCCTGTGGCGGTAGGTACTGATATTTTCTCAACAGCCTAAAAAATGGGTTTCAAGTTTCTAGCTTTAAAAAATGACAATACATGCATACAACATTTTAACTCCCCTTTTGACCCTTACAACCCATTTTCGTTAATTATATTTAATCAATACGCAAAAAATTAAGATTGAAGCTTAAACTTTTAAAAAATTCCTCTTTCAGTCTCTTATAACCCTTTTTGGCATTAAAAAGTAACCTATGTCCTATCTCAAGATCTAGACTTTAAATTTCATTTAAATCAGTTCAGAAGTATTGGCTTTTAAGACAGACAGACAGAGTCACTTTCACTTTCATAATATTAGTAAGGTATTTATTAAATAAACTGACCCAAAAAAGCGTAAGAAAAAAGCTTCATCGTTCTAGCTTCAAATATGACAAATTTCCATAAAAACTTTTATCTGCTATTTTATTTTACCCCTTGAATGGTGACAATGTGATATTTACAAATTTAAATGTCATATTTATTTATATTTAATAAACAGTTTAAAGATTTCTTTAAATTCTTTTGAAAATTGGTGGTCCAGTTGGCCAATATCATAATAAAATTTTGTTAAATCAAAATAATAGATGTGATATTCTAAATTGCAAACTATCCCTCTACTTGCGCGAACCATATCTCTGACTCTACTGGCCAGAATGGAGAAACGCGTATTCCGAACCTGAATAGCTCGGATGGAACGGTAGATGTTGTTTCTTCCAAGGAAATGTTGTTCATATGTATTGACAACATTTTTAATATTATATGTTGTTTTATTCTTCAAAAATATTAATAATATGTTCTTACGCTCTTGTCCAAGAGCAGGGTCATCAGTTATAGGCTATACCAGGATTATATTTATGTATTTATAAAATAAAATTGCAGAGCAAACGTTTATTCATTTAAATTCATAAGGAGACAACGGATTGACAATAATCAGTTGCGCGCGCAACTTATACAAATGACATATATGTTTATTTATGACATATGAGCGTTAATAAGTCGCATATCTAGTACAATACTGGTGTAATTTAGAAATTAAAAATTTTTGAAAATAGACTTAATAACACATTTATAAAGTAGACTTTCCAAAATATCTAATTTTTTAGTTAAGCCATTATTATAATAAGTGTGTATTCAACCGCATAAAGATAACCTTGCATTACCATTTTCAACCCCTTACAACCCTTTTTTCGCATTAAAAAGTAGCCTATGTCCTTCCTCGGCGTATAGACTATCTGCTTACCAAATTTCATTTAAATCGGTTCAGTAGTTTTGGCGTGAAAGCGAGACAGACAGACAGACAGACAGACAGAGTTACTTTCGCATTTATAATATTAGTAAGGATAAAGAAAAAAATATCTCAACGCTTAATAACATATCAGTTGGTCTGTATGTATCTAGAAGAAATATTTCCAATTTATTTTAACTTACTTACTTTATTTGAAAGCAAACGACAAAATACTCCAACAGTTAAAATAAATTTGTAGTAGTTTTAGTATTTCTAAGAACGAAAGTGGTGCCTGCATAGTCTTATAATATAATATATACCATATAGCTATCTTATTGTGGTAGGCTAACACAGTATCTGAATACTACATAAATGAATTAATTAAAACTCTGTTGCACAAATTTGATGAGACATGTACTATTGAGGACTGAAAATCTACTTAGGGTTAAAAGAAATCAAATATTTTTAGGAGTATTAATTTCCCAGATTTACTAAACTAAAGTTTACAGATTATTTATTATTATATATATTATATAATTACAGATATTTTCAACATTACAAAATAACAAATAATACAAAATAATAATCCACCCTTATTGATGTTTTAGTAATTGGCTTTTGAAATCATAATTCTTCATTTGTATGTCTGTTATAAACTAAGCATTGTACAGTTCATTGTCCTTCCGAGTACTAATCAATAAAAGTCAATTGATGAAACATATTCTACATTTGTGTGTGGCATGTACATGTATCTATTTAAGTTCAAAATTTTCTTGACATGTAATACGATTTGATGGGGACTATAAATGTCACATAATATCTGTTTGCCACAAAACATATTCATTTGAGAATATCCTGAAGAAAGAATTAGTATGTAACTATCCATACCACATTGCACAATTACAATCTCGGCGAGTTTTCATTATGTGACATAAAATACAAAGTCATTGTTGAAGTATTTCTGTTAGTTATATTTATGTCATAGTATTGAAATTAAGTGAAAACTCATGAAATTGTTTTCGTCGCGTTTTATTTTATATATTTTTTATAAATGAAGCAATAGTCCAAAGAATACCCAATTGAGGAACAAACGACTCAACAAATGTGTCATGTTAATGTGTTCTTATGTTAGTGTTATTCTATTTAATTATTATGTGTCGCTGGGATGGAAAAATGTATTTACATTATTGTTCGATATTATTAGAAAATTATATACCTATACATATTTATATCTACAAAAAACTAAAATATATAATAACAGTAAATATACACTTATAGAACAGTACTTTCGTTAGTACTGAACTTTTGCTATATACATTAATGTAAAAGTGTTTTCTTTTGATCTTTCACTTTACGATGCTTGGGTAGGTAAAGGATAAAATAATTATGTATTGTAACATGCTACATTCAACAGCTGTTATTTGTCTACCGCTGACCAAAAGGTGATGGATGGCAAGCGTTTCCGTTCAAGTTTTAAAACTCGACTCTTCAGTAATGGGACCGTATTGTTATTTCAGTCGTTGGAAACGTAACGAATGGGAATGTTCAAAGTGACGGCGCACATATTTTATAAGCGACCATTTGTCTGGAGGCGCATGTGTGTCCGATGCTTGCGCTGAAATATTTACGAGCTATTAGAGCAACAAGAACAAATATCTAGTTGCTCTCATCCTTAGTCAATGTCTTACACGAGCAACGTAATGTCATTTAAGCGATAATATACTAATGATCCGTTTTCCCAGACCATAATTTTATTTGCAGCCATTTAATGAAAGTAAATGAATGAAAATGATAGACTGTTGCAATCCGTAATGATAGTACTGATAGACTTTAAAACAAGTAAGGTAATAAATGATGTACCTATCGATAATAGGTAAGTACTTAAGGTAAGGAAGATAAAAATACAAAATTATGTTTATATACAATTTTAATATTTATATTAATTACTATACTGAGATCATGTAGTAAAAAGTGTACGCCTAAATTATAAATCATTTCTCTTATTTAAAGATCTATAATCGCAATCAACTAATTTAAATTATCTTTAATCTCTAAAAGTACACATAGGACAGAGAACAACAGTTAGATCACATATCTCACCAAGTGACTGATTTAATACTAGTGCAAAATTAAACCAGTAATTACTGACTCATCGATATTCAAGCTCTTTGATGTGAGGGAGCATGTTAGTGTACACTGATATTTTTATTGGAAAATGCGCTAGTGGTAACGAAATTAGCAAATTTAACTATTGAATGGCTCTTTTAGTATCGTAAATAATTATTTAGTTTCGTCATGCACCGTAAATTGCATTTGTTTGAAACTGAAAATAAAGTGATTGTCTTGTAGTGTGATTTTATTTTTTTTATCTTCGTTTAAGTTCGCCTTTATTTTGAAAAAGATATTTTAGTAGTACGAAATACTTGACAGACTTGGATTTTGCTACCATTCATTTTTTAGACCTTTTAGAAGAACCAGTAATAATTGTCTTATACAATTACACAAAAACGTATCATTTGCGCAAACGCATAGAATTGCATTTATTTTCACTAATCACTGTCCTACATATGAACACCTTCATATTGTTGTGCATTAACATTGTCATAGTCAAAATCATTTGAGTATCAAATGATTTTCTTTTTTTTTTGAGTAGAACCTTTCGGCGATTTATGCACGTCATATTTATAGAACTAGTTGTATATCTAGTCGCTATTTGGGTGCACAATATCTTATGTGTTAATTTACTTTTGAGTAAAAGAGTAACAAACATTTATACTTCCAACCTTTGTCGCAAACTTTCGCGTTTATAATATTGTAGTAGTTGGATACCTTATTGATCACCTCGCTATAAATAAAGAATAATGATTCAGAATAATCATTCAATTAAAACCAATCTTATCCATAATGCAACTATGATAAATCCAGTAAGACGAGACATCTTTATATTAATGGGGTATATTGTAGTTTCTTTTCTATGATATGTTCACATTTAGATTCACATATGGGATAGTTAGAAGAATGCATGGACTGTCTGTTGTATAATAAATTTAAATGCAGTTGCTCATGATTCATGTCCTTGTATATTCTATATGTATATAGTTTCATGTATTACCACTATAGAGTGGTAATACATGAAACTTATAGGAATTAAACGCTTTATCATCATCATCACTTCTTTAAATATATATTAAAAAAGCTTATTTATATCAAATGCAGTCAGAAAGTAAAAATCACAAATATAAATATTATAAAATTTTGTGTTAATCTGATATCATCTCTATTGCTTCTCTGTCATTCGGTGGCCGTCAAATTGTCTACCTATTCTATAATACTATTTTGACTGCCTTTTCAATACCACCTTAATCTACCAGTCACAAACAAAAATCATGTATCTTTTTTATATGACTACAATTGAGATTAACGCCAATCCTGATGACAAGTGATAACTGTCGTCTATTATACATGAATGGCAATACAGATATAAGGAATTGACTGTTCAACAAAGCTAGCTACTTGGCGCCAGAAATATTTTGCTGTACATTAAAATAAAATATCAAAAATTTGACTAAAATATATAGCAAATAATCACAACACTAACAGAACCACCATATCATAGTCTAACATAAGGAACTAACATAATGTATCACAGAACTAACATAAAGTAAAAATAATATTTTCAATAGAAGTATCTATAAATCAACTGAAGAGTAGACAAAGTTCACCGTGTGTTTCTGTATTAATTCACTTTGAAATCGTAGATTTACATAATGTACGCTCCATGAAAAGTAGAAAGAAAGAAGCATTTATTACATGAATATACTTTTAGTTATGTTCGTTGAAAGGAACACTCAGTACCTAACCTCACACTTCTGCGAAAGGATATTTATAAACTTTGCTAAACGTGGTAGTCAAACTTTGGCGAATCCAATATTCAAACCTATAAATCGAACTGCATACCATTTGCATTTCGAGTTCTAAAGAGGGATCGTAGTATTGCTTGCATCATAGTATAAGATAATAGTTCAAAGGCGTTCTTCAGTAGTTGCCATTATAATTATCCGAATCATTAAATATTTAAAAACAATTATTAATTTTATTTAATGCATGATTTATTGCTATTAGAAGGCATATAACCATACTTACACACACCTAATAGTCTTGTGTAATATATATATATATATATATATATATATATATATATATATATATATATAATATATAAAATATATATATTTTTAATATATATTATAATATTATAAAATAATAATATATATGTAAATGTTTTATAATATGATTATAAAAAACTGAAGTAGTGGTTTTACATAACACCTTAATTTATTATGGTCTCTATTTGATTCTCGCGAAATACAGTATAATATTAATATTTTGGTAATATGATAGTCTAACCATTAATGAGTATGATTGTTGATAATGCTGTTGTTGGTTTCCATATAGTATTTACGAGTAGGTATGTGTTTATAAAAATAAACTTAAATATTTTTATCTGTTTTAAAGGACAGATAGAAATATTATTTTCCAAATTACTATATTTATAATCATTATTTATAAGATCTTTGTTTCAAATTAGATTACACTGTGCAAAATGGGCATGAATACTTAACATTTATTTATTTAATTGGCAATAAAAACTTTAAAAGATAATAATTATTACAATGTAGGTTATCCGCATATCAGTGGAATAATCGTATCACCACGATCAGTAATCACCGCAATAAACGAGTGCAATGAATGCTGTAATTCAATTTCATTATGAAAATCTGTCTAATGAGCGTTAACGAGTCCCCACCCTTGGGTAATATAGGCGCGGCGTACACTTGACAAATTGCTTAATTTTATAAAGTGGTCACACACAAGTATTTGTTTACTGTATAATGAACATGACACCGGTCACTTTGACCCCTGCACACCTACTATTATTCCTGATTCACTGAACTGCTATATTAGTTAGACACGACAAAGAAACAGTAATGGGTCCTCATATATATGCAAATAAACTTTCCCAATGCGTTCTAAATTAAAATAATCCCGAATTTATATGTAAATTTGTGACCGCACTTTGTCCTTCGCGGCTTCTATTTCCAAAATCGATTACGTTACACGGATTTAGGCTTAGATCCAACACAGACAAGTTTAATGAAGGGTTTTATCTAAATTGAGATCCTTAGTGGAATCAACTCGAATTGCGGTTGTATTAAATTTCCGTCACAGATTTTTCTAGAAAATCACTAGGTAATAGATAAAAATTCTAAACGGCGGGATGATATTAATAATGACCAGCGTTTAGCCGTGGGATTTTGTGGGGACGGGACGGGACTCGGTCTGGTCACTCGCAGTTTTTTCTTTGTATATTTTTTACCTTATTCCGACCACTATAAAGGCACATTTAACTGATATGTGAGTGACATTAAATATGACTGAAATGCTTATCTACAAATTTTATGTCGCCCGCATTAATGTGAGGTTTGATAAAAGATAGTTTTTACGACGTTTTTATTTAGTTCGTCCATCTAAAGAATTCCATCACTATCTTAATTTTTATGCTGTAACCTTTTAGCTTCCTATTATCAGGGTGTATAAAAGCCAAAGTCTAAGTTTATGGGACCACCCGGCCGCTTTGAACTGTATCGATCCATGTGTGTACCCCTTGTATGTCACTTCAATTAGTCATGATTAAGTTTAATTTATAGATCCGTTTAATGGTCCATTAACTAGCTCCCTAGTGTCTAATGACTTCTTATTGTGAAACCCTACAGTTACATAAAACACTTTCAGTCAATTAAACGGAACATTGATATTTGATCTCTGTACATAAAGTGACACTCTTAATTGCTGCTGTTGATTGGTGTATGTAACAAGTGTATAAGTATCTGATCCCCTATTTCGGCATGATAGTTACTAATTCAATATTAACTTTTTATTGCTGTCTACCGGGACTTCGCTTGGACAGAATTCTGTTTATCTACGTTTATATCTTCATGTCGAGTCTCGAACAGGATAGGAAACATGAACCGTATACTTATGAAGTTAAGTGCCTCCTATCATTACTGTCTATGTTGTTTTCTACAGTTCTTTTGTCTACTTCCATAAATTTATCTCAAATATTCACACCGGATTCCGGGGATTCTTAACTTTTCAAACAGTACAAATACGTATAATAATAAATTAATCATGAAATTGCGGGGTATCTTTGAATTCAATATTTGTATTTTTATTTTTGTGAAAACTTATGTATAACACGCCTAGTGTTCAATAAAATATTATTTTTACTCAAAATTACTAATAATTATGGTTAGTAAGTATGAGAAAATTGTTATTTAAAATAACTTCAATATTATTATCTATTCGGGGTGTCACGTGCGCGTTGCCGACCCTAATTTAAAGTTATCTCGTATAAGAAAATTAAATTCAAAGTAATCCAACTTTGTTATCATTATTCCTTCTTTCCAGGAAGAAATGCAACTTAATTTCAACAAAACGTACCGTAAAGTTTTGTATTGCTCAAGCAACGCATTGTACGCCGTTTTATTTGAGATATTACACACTTTACAACATACTAGGTTTTCCCTCTGATGATATCAGAGCACATTTGAAGTGCCTTGTATTTCTTATGTACGTATAGCTAGAATGTATTTCGTTCATAATATTACCTTGTATTTTGAATTGACACTAAAAATTTCGCCGTTACCTGTGACTATGAAGTTCCAACAGAAGTGAGAAAGTCTGGTATATATTTTAGGTCATTTATTGTCTATGTCTAATTTAGTCAAGTTATTTATATAATATAACGCTACGAATTTTAATGCAGTTTGTAGCAATAGATAGAGTGATTCAATAGGAAGATTTATATGTACATATACACCCATGCAGAGGGGTCGGGTAGCTAGTTTAGAATAAATAATAAAAATCAAAATTAAATAATTATTATTTGGAGAAAAACTATATGGAGGTACTATTACTTCTTACTCTCTATACTTATAAGTATACGTGGGTGGTCTGAAAAGGTTCCAACCTAACAGTGATACAATATTTTTTTTCTTACTTTTTTACGTACTTTTCCCAGCGATCCTCCAATCTTTTTAACACGTCCAAATAGTACTCGATATTTTATCTGCAAAATAATTGTTCACAAAGGTATTTGCCTCCTCATTTGATGAAAATCTCTGTCCACCGAACACAGTTTTTGGATGAAGGAACAATAAGAAGTCGCTAGATTAGATGAATAAGGCGGATGGTCAAGCAGTTCAAACCGTAATTCGTAGATTTTGGCATGGCAACCACTTACGTATGATACGCCGCGTTGTCTTGGTGAAACGGGATTTTCTTTTTCTACAAATGATGTTTTCCTTAATATCAGCCTCTATATACCTTTAATAAAATAATTACATATTCTTAAAGATAGTCTAAATATATTATAATTTTCAATATCGTTTCTATAAACTCCAAGAATATATTATAAGGTCTCGATGGCTTATAATTTCAATATTGATTACAAGTCAGCACCTACATACCTACCGACACAGATTTTACGTATAACATGATTTAACCTTTTAAACATCGTTAAAAGATTCCGGTATTTTACCAAGAAATGACGTTACGAATCCAAAGAAACTAATCATTTATAATTGTTATTCCAGATTACTCGAAAAATATTTTTAATTTACTTTTTGAAAAATGTTTTAAGATTTTTTTAAATGCTTGAAATACGTCTTTAATTAAAGTTTCAGATAACATTACAATTTTTTTAGGCCTGCCATTTATTATTATAAAATTCTGGTGTTATATTATTGTAGTTCCCAAAATGTAATAATAAAAACTACGAAATAAATATTTGAAATATAAAAATAAAAAATTGTATACCCTTACTTTCTATTTTTATTAAGTAATTATAATCGATTGTTTAATGTATGAATTATTAAAAAAAACATACAGGAGACTTTTATTAACAACTCAAAAGATTCAGATTACTTTTATTCATAAAACATATAGAATTCACTTAGAGTATCTATTCCATTTGTTTTAAATCGATTCCAATTTCCTTTATACGACCTACTAAAAACACACACGCTCTTCTCGACACAATACTTCAAAACAAAACATCTATTAATAGAATTAACTCCTATACTTTCAACTTCCCTAAGGCAATAACATAAAGCGTAATTCGTAATCATCATTCATCAGTGCTATCATCGTATTCAAAACTAAACATCCACATTCAAAATAGGACTGTTGAACTATATGTATTGCATGATAAATTGTATTCAATTTGCCGTCTGACAGCCACCGAGGAAAAGCATTTCGGTTACAAATGCTTATGCTTAGAATGCACGCGATATGAATAGCTATACATATAATATAACGTAGCATTGTCCGCTTTAGTGACATTTTATCAGTAGTACTTACATTTAATTTCTGTTTCTACTATGCATTAATAATTATAATAGAATCAATGTAATTACTTGTTTAATAACTTACTTACCGCTACTTTACTTCACTGACTTCGCTCATTACATTCCGTTACCGTGTAAACTTCAGGAAATCGTTTTTCGTATCTATGACTTAAATCGAACCTGAAATATTAAAATGAATATCTTTCTAAATTAATGTTTCAGATCAAATCTGTTAGCTTGAATATTTAATGGAGTGGTTATAAAAATATTTAAGTATACTCCTAGAATTAATAAAATAGTTAAAAAAAAAATAAAGCAATTGAAGCTGAAATAGGTTCATTAGTCGTTTGATGTTATGAATAAGACGGTAAATATACATATATTAAGATGAAATAGCATTTGTATTGAGTTCTTAGGTAATTTAATTTTCATAAATTAACTAACAAGTGCTTGTATACATAAAATGACGGTATAGGATGAGAGGCATGACATCTGGTTGCTCTGAAATGGCAACGAATGAGTGATATCACGGGTGTCACATGATAATGTATAGTGTGTAGTGCTGTTGACCATTCCAATTACAAAAAATAGTAACAGTATTTACCATGGCGTTTCTCGCGTGAATTCGGACAAAAAGTACATATGATCGTATTAGTGTCGAAGCAAATTGATAACATTAATAGTATTACAAAATGATATCATACATAGTTACATAAAATAAAATCTTTATCATTACTAATATGACGGATTGTACAATCCAGTTTACCAAGAAATTATGATTCCAGTTACAATTTTGGCTTCTGTTTATTTATGAACGAAAAAGGGGCTGAACGTTAGGCCTACCTACGGGGAATGCTTCATTAATCATCGCCCCTAATGCCGGGGGCTAAACGAATATGTAAAGCGAGCTGAGAAGGCACCGAATTTCACGTTGCCAAACACACGTAATCCTGATTCAGTGGGAATGACATCGGTAAATACTTATGGATTTAGTTTTACGGTAAGTGCATAACATCGTTAAATACTATAATTGATGACAAAAATAGTCCACAAGTTTTTGTATTACATTTCATAACTTTTGAGACCCACAGACGGCTAGAATTTGAAAATTTGGTACCTAATTTCTTTTTTGTACTATGTATTTTATAAGTGCCCATGATCTGCTTTATCTGTAATTTTTCTATAATATAACTATTAATTTATATTTGATTGTTTTTTTTATTTATATTAATGTATTATATATACATGAGTGGAAGATAATAGAATGAAATCAGATCAGCACTGATTTAGCTAGCCTATAGTGGCGAAAATACGAGTAGCCAAGGTTTTAGCACGTGTGGGTTAATCTGAACACATTGCTAGCAGTGGTCACTAGTCTCCGTGATATGTAATGTCATCGCCATATAATGTTAATTTTTTATAATGTAATATCGTAGTAATATTACCAATTTCAAAGTTTGTATGTTTGATACTCAAAATGTTTGTTGCACAGGAATTTAATTACTAATATAGCATATTAGTACTTAGAATACTTATTATATGAATTCATCTGGGCAATACCGTGGGACACAATTATATGGAATGATAAATAAAACTAAATTTCTCAAGATAACTGCCGAATACGTTGCCAACTTATTACCATCAACTGTGGTAACATGTAACTAGTATTTTGTATTACTAAAACTAACAGCGATACTTAATCATAGCTAATCTGCTTTCAATCTAACATTAGCTGAGTGTAGATCATAATTAACTTGTGCACTGAGTCGTCGAGTCCAGGAAGCGTTTTGTTCATATCGTGAACGTCCATCGAGCCACGCTCGCTTGTACTCACCCTAATATTACTGCTAATGTTTGAATTTTCATGGAACTGTTTTTTAGTAACGATCTACATGATTATAGTAGGTTGTTTTGCATTTAAAGAATATATTTAAATTGAAAGTGCTCGATATACCATACAAATATAAGTAGGTATTTATTTTCTCAATGTACAACCTCAATAGTCCAACGGTTTAGCACATCGCTTTGTTTCCGATGGTCGCGAATTCAATTCATCGCTCGATGTGAATATTTCTATTCATGGGTATGATTGTTTGTATCGGTGAGCATGTTTTCTATGTAGGTATTTACAAAATTAAATGTATTTAAATATTTCTATCTGATGTCTAGTACCCATAACACAATCCCTGCTTTTCTTGTTGGTGGATATCATCTTATAAGCCCTACGGAAGTATTATGAATTTTATTTTTGTCCTAATTAACTTTGCATAGGTAAACGTTTACAGTTCATCAATATCTGTTCAAACATTCACAGAGTAACTATAAAATATATGCAACTGTACAATAAAAATAAAATTTTGCACAGAGCATCACTTATGAGAATATAAGTTCTTTATAGAAATTTCCAAGGAATCTTAGGATATATTCAAATGCCTGAAATTGTCTTTACTACTAATATATGTTAACCATAAAAGTTAAAGGTTGGTCTAACATTACATAAGTAGGTATGATGACAAACCAGCCAACATCGTGATGTTTAATATTTTAGAAAGTTCAACAAATTGGCCCGTCACATCACTAATGCTATTTACTTTGTTAATTAATGGAGAATACCATTCCATACATCAAAGTCATTTTATAGATTCCAAAATAAAGCTTACTGAGTTTGCAAGTCCCCTCCCTTTGTGAGTTTTTGTAAGCTATAAGTATCTTAACAAAATACCCAGTTGACCCTTCTTGTCTGATTTAGGTGTTCCGGCAACCCCTCATCCTGGGGGATATACATTATAATTTATTTCGAGACATTACGAAGAATTTTCGTAAATGAACTCTTAATATAAAACAATTACTGTCTCAGCGCATAGATAATATACAAAATCTTACTTCTCAGTGAGAATAATGGGAATACAAAGTTTCCTCATTTGAAACTCCTCAGATCTCGGTAGTTGAGTGGAAATTTTATTTTTGTCATATTGGATACAACAGTTATAATCAATTTGCTGTGTAGTATGATTTAGTCTGCATGACAACAGCTATGTTATTGATTTGTATTACTTTTGTTATTATATACATATATTTAATATTATTTTTTGTGGGTTTAAATCTATCTGTGTTCATCCCCATTCCAAATGTTACATGCAGACCAATATTTTGTGGTGGCTAAGTAGTAGGATTATGTAAAAATAACAAATAAACTCAATTCACTTTTATATTACTAGTTAGGATACTCCATGTATGTCCTAGATTATGAGTGGACGTTGTGTATGAACAATGTCAAACAAATAAACTTTCTGTAACGTTTAGAAGCAAGAATAGATAGAATGATATTTTCGACACTTATGACAGACGTGTCGTTTGGCTTTCGAGTATCGTATTCTTGTTAAATATTCCAACAAATCTAACATACCAGTAGTTTACGAAACTATTTAGAGCTTATTGTTACAGAAAATTTACACTTACATAAACTCAAGACTACATAGAAAGTTTATATGTTTTGCTGATTATACATTAAACCGTAAAAAATTACAGATATGTTTCTATATTTTTACTTTCTACATTTAAATAGAGTCATTATTAAATGTATAAAAGTCCTAAGTGTTATTATTGTTTAATACGAATCTAGTATAAAAGAAGTATGTTAATAAAGTAAAATTCACAAGTACGCATGTACGTGCCCTAGTTTACTTAGTACTTCAGCTAAAACCTGACTTAAATTACTGATTCAACTCACCACTTGCGTTAAGTATAAAATAAAATGAATTTGTATGAAATTTTGTAACTACAAACAAAATGATATCAAAAAGCTGGCTCGCAACGAAAGAGTACTCTGAGTCTTCAAGATTTTATTCTCCCTATTTGTAAAAGAGGCGGAATGTGTGTCAATATAGAAGTATGCATGAAACCAACGCATTACGTGTCTCTAACATACCCGAATTGTATGGAACGTGATCTGGGAGACAAATTGGATACACATTTTTCCTTGAGAACCAATGCTTACACGGAATATTTTAAATCCGTTACTTTTGATCTTGTGGGAACCTTATTTTCATGTAGATTTGTAAGAGTAGCCTTTATTTACAGAACCGTAAGTAATCTATTGTTTATTATTGAATGTGCTTCAATTGTTACTTTAATTAATTATAAATTATTCATCTCAAAGCTTAGCTCAGTATTCAAGTTACTTTGATTTGTTGTTGATGTAGAAATAAATTATATATTAGATTTTAATAAATGCCGTCGTAAATGAATACAAATATTTTTTTTTATTTGATGAATTATTGAGAAAAAAGTTACATTTGTTTCACTGAAACTAAATAGTACTTTATAGTGTCTATATAATACGGTATATATTATATATATTGTATTGTATATAATAGGGTAATATATAGTCAAATTTAGCTCAGTTTCAATTAGATTCATATATTACGTTAAAAGATTTTTATATCTGTGAACAAGAGATAATTCATAATAGATTTTACAATTCAGCCTCTTTTTAAATATACGCCTTTCTATACGAAAAAACAATTCATTATATTCTACCTTTTATTCATGTCAGTCATATAAATGTAATGCAATTATACATTTGAGAATGAAATAAGAATAATTTGTTTCATCATCAAGAGCAGGCAAGATTTGTAGGGCCATCGATGTTGGAGTGGATCGATATGGTACAGATTTTTTTATTGGCTCACTGTACCTTAGGGTAGAGTGAGGCCACTTCTTATTGGTTGCATGCACGGACACTTGAACACAAAGCTTTCAATGATACAAAAACTGTGTTGAGCATAAAATTAATGTACAAGATAGTTCTAATAACTTTCTTTTAGAAAATATAATATAATAAAAGAATCGAGCGGATTTAGAAAAAAAATAAATTCAAAGAAGCAGGAATTGAGATTGTATTGTAACTTCTTTTTACAAAATTGTTTGCCAAAATCGGTAATAGGGAGAGAATGATCCTCATTTAAATCTAACCGATTTTTTTATAGTTTTTGCAATTCGGATTATTTTAAAAAATGTCTCAAATATATGCAACCCTGTTTTATAGTTTAGAATATAGAAAGAAATTCCAACCTGAAGGTCAAATCTAAAAGCAATTTATTACAATTTTCGTGAAATGTCGTTCAAGTTTCGATGGTAATATTATTGATGTAATCTATCTATATAACAAATTACGCAGAATCTCCTCCGCCGTTCGTGCAAGAATGAGATCCTATTACAAACTTCCGTATTTCCAGTACCTACTAATAAGAAAAAAAAACTTTAAAAGGTGTCTGTCTATATTAGAAACCATTTAGATAAACTGTTCTGCAGTATTATCAAACTGCCCACTAAATTGAACTGGATCCAGTCGTTTCAAGTACATTTGAAGTGCACAGAGCGCACTTGGAATCACTACGGATAACCAATGATGGCCATTTCGTGTTCAATATCTGGACCGACTTTTCATTAAATTGTTTCGATTACTTTCTTTATGGAACTTTCTATTTGGGTGGTCAAGCTTCGGACATTTAATTTTTCCTGTCTGTAAGTCGATTTCTGTCTGAAGTTATTCGTATAGATTTTTGTATTATAATTTACTATATATTTATTGAATGGCATGGAATCTAAATCAAGAACAGATACTTCTCTTTTAATAGTGTGAGATACTATAGTGAGAGTAATAACCTCGAGGTCACGGAATGACCTTATATACACCTACTCAAGACTGAGTTCACCAGTTCGATCATCAATAGGATATAATAATACATAATGTTAGTAACATATAATTTACTATAGCAATACCGTTTACCGAAAATGATTCTGATTTACCAAATATTAGCAAATGGTAAGTACTAGTTATGGTTAACAAAAATATGCAAGTGTGCTTATTCTTATCACCAAGAATTATGCTATTAAACGTACTAACAAGGGATTGATGTGATTTTTTATGGTATTTATTATTAAAATAGTTGTGATACTTGGACAGGAGAAAATCTGAAAAATATATGAAATAAAAGTTCCCGTTGAACGTTATATACAAATATAATTTTAGTAGTATGATAAATAATAAGACTGGAACGAAATAGAAAAGAAATTCAAGAATATGCTCTGCTCACTCCAAATGACGAAAAAAACCGATGAACAATCAAATGTCGGATAAAACTGATACACAAAGTTTCGGTGTCGGATACATTCTATTCATGGTCACTGATATATTTTTGAGAAAGGGTAATGAAGTCTACGAGGATCTCAATGTTAATAAAATATCTCCTTGCAAAATACCTTTTTCCGCGATTTAACGTTTTCCTGCTTACCAACATATTTGAAACGACTGAAATAGCCGAGGGTATTTTTAGACGAAGGCTTAAAACTTAATCTGAAATAAAGGACCTAATCTCACTGGAGGTAATGAAGATATAACAATTTCCATATTTTTTGACGAGAATAATTGAAATAAAAGGAGTTACATTTACTTTCGCGTCACGCAATGCTAGCAAGATTAAAGCGACCTTTATGTTTCAGTGTACGAAAGATGTTTAGCCACGTCGGTATAAATGCTCATAAATTGTACAGGCCAAAGCCTTATCATGAAGGTACTTTGCATTTTGCGGTTTGATTGAGTACTATCGTTTGAAATGGAGAAATTATATTATATTTACTTAAACAAAGATGGAAACGATGTCAAAATACTCATGATGGCTGGTTTATTTATGCAATCACATTTAAGTAAGACTTATATTAATGTGGTATGGCAACGGTCTCAGATTTAGAAATAGAACTTCAGTATTATATATATAATTAAATCATACTAACGGAATCTATAATAACTTATTACTAATGTTGCCTTAGAGTATATTACAAAATATGAAATTATCGAGTATTTAAAATTTCGATCGCACATACATTATATTATATTTCGATAATATAATCTCATTATATATTTAAAACACTATAGTATATGTAATTTAAAATAGATGACTGATAATGACCATTTAGAGAAATCTCGCGTCTTCATACTCAAACAGCACTATGAAAAAACAAGCTGTTAACTGGCAATTAACTGGTTCTATTTTTAGAAATATCCATGATAATGTTAGTTTAATAGTTATTTACAAAAAAAACAATGATACCTATATGAATATGAATACCACTCTAAGCGTTGATATGAATTGAATGTAAATATTGTTAATTACTATAGAATAAATAAAATTCAAATATGTAATAATACACTGTGTTGGAAAACAGGGCACATCTTTGCCTACACTATCTCAAGTCCTTTATTTAAACAGTTATGTGATACCATTAGTCAGCCATTTCTATTTTGGGAAACATTCAGGAAGTACTTTGCGGTCACGTAAAGTTATTCAGGTTTCGTACCTTACTTGGCAATAATTGAAATAAACCAGGTGACATTACTGTGCTCAGTCACGCACCCGGTTGATGTAAGTATTTTATGAAACACCCTCATAGCCCTGTAATGCTGAAATGTTTCAGTAAGGTAGAAACTAAATCTAATATTAAAACCAATTAATTGCAGAGGTAACATATATTCCATTGTATTTATAGAAGGTTATTAAAAATATCAGTTTTAAATAACATATTAAACCTGTTATTGTAACTTTACATATTTATTATTTAAAATGAACACGGAGTCCATATGAATAAAGTTTAATGTTCTAAATTGGGTCACGCGCAATATGTAAACATTTTTGTATCTTCTCAAAATAACAAATACATATTACGTAGAATAAGTAGAAATGTTTTGACTACGGTAAATTTTAAGTTTTGTGTACTCAGTGTATATTCGTGTTTTCAAATTATTAGGTATTACAAACGAGATATGAAGCGTATTTATATCACAATATTAATAAAAATTGCTTATTAAATGCTAAAGGGGTTTATTTATAATGAAAGTCTTTTTCCTGAGATAGAATTATATTAACCGATTAAAGGCTATCACGATCTACGAAGTGTTATCCTTTCTAATTATTCTTATTTAAAAAATAATCCTTACAGATTAAAAAGAAAATTCGTTAACGAACCATTTGAGTTATAGCAGACGATTAATTACCCTATCACGAGACTCAAAAATTTATTTTATTGTGCTTTTCCAAACAAATTCACGCCATGCAGTCAGTCCTTTGTGGCAATATCTGCGTCTGAAATTCTGTTGTGATAAATGATGAGTCAGTCCAATGAGATGGTAACTTCCTATTTTAGCTCCATCTTAATCGCATCTGTTATTAATAATTCAGTTCGATAACATTTCAAAAGCTAAGTATAGTCTGAGGCGGTAAAATAATCCGTAAATCTTATGATTAAAATGATCCTCCGATATATTGTTTATTATCTGCATATTAATACGAATAAAAATATGTATTAAATCAGCCTATAGATGTCTATCCTGTTCTTATAGGAAAATCAATCCTGTCATATTTATTTATACACATTTTCTATATTAGAATTCTCCATTTTCGTTTTCTAATAGTATTATAACAGGTCAGCTTAGACTGTATATAATATATATTTTGTTCAACCTGTGAAGTCAGAATGGGCACTGAACTTAGAATTATCAGCAGTATACTGCATATTACAGCAAAGAGAAATTTAAAATTAGAAATGCATTTAAATAGTAAAGGTATGACAGTTTCCGTAATATCAGATACTAGAGGACTAGGCGACGTCGCGTCTCCGTGCCCGGAATACGCTGCTATTCTGAGCAGGACGACGTCGACACCTACCAGGTCCAATTATGTTTTCAACCTAGAACCTATTGAAATATACACTTATAAATTCAGCCAAATCGCCCCAGTCGTTTAGAACGAGTTTGGTAAAGAACCGACGTATAGATGAATTGTATACATATATTATGATATTTGAGCAGTGAGAACCTTCACCTCTTTGAATACAAAAATATACGTTAATTTAATATTCCCTTTATTCGGTACTTTCGAGGTTTGTGCCTTGAAAGTTTAGTCACCTTGGTCGCGTTTGTAGTGTAAAACCATGTCTTCTTTCACCAGTTAATCCCATTTGAAATCAATGGGGCGATAACGTCCTCCTCATGCATATTCGTCCATTTAATAGTAATCCAAATGAACGATTAGCGTCGCAGCGCGTGGGTGTGGATTAACCTTCGTACGGAATTAGTGCAGGCGCACACGATCCCTGAGATGGATGGGATACTTTGTTTTTTATATTATGTCGTGTTATAATATATTCTCTCTTCCTTTAATTCTATATGGGAGTATATATTTTTTAAAGAAATGGTATGTAGAAGAGTCGTAAATTATGTTATAAGTATTTAATAGTAGTTCTACATACTTAGCGCAATAGAATAGAAATAATCTTTATTCAAATTTATTTAATATTAAGCATTTTTATCAGCTGTTTTATGATCTATTGACGTTAGGTAATTCGGAAAGTATATTTAGCAATGTATTAATACTTTTAAGACAGTTAACTTTGGGGCACAGAGTATTTGTAAATATGTCTTCAAAGTATTTTTAAACTAAGTTTAGATCTTTAGAAATTAAATTAAAGTTTTAGTTTATTTTATTGAATGAATTACTTTTACTACTAATTAATTGACATAATTAATTATCTAATGTAAGCTACGTTTGTAACTTTCATAAGAATATAAATTATTAATAGACGTAATAATATGATAACTACCAATAAAGTATTTAATTTAAAATACATTTTTTATTTTTATTATAACATCAATGAGGTATTGATGTTATAATAAAAATATAGAAAAAGTTATCATATTATTTCCTCTATTAATAATTTATATTCTTAAGAAAGTTTTGTTTAAAATATCTTGAAAAAGTGGTATAGAAAATAAATATATGTATTAAGATTACATAAACTTCAAAAGTCACTAAAGAAATAAAACACATGGCATGACAAACATGACACTTACATTTATTATATCTTTGAATGTCTAGACGATTCGTTCTCACGATTAAAATGCCAAGACGATTTGGATGAAAATTGACAGAGGTATTCGTAATTCAAAGACAGATAAAGGATATGTAACGTCATCATGAATTTACGTAAAGAAACGAAATGGCGGGTTCGAATTTGTAACACAATAAATTCAACTCGGCTTGTCGTAGATAACATTTGCTGTTGATGTTCTGTAGTATTTATTTGTCTATATTTTCACATGATCTACATAATATACTGATATATAAAAAATATCTTATATATGTAGTAGCTATTTCTACCTTTGTTTGAGTTTCAGATAATTAACATATTGCCTTACAAATGAGACAGATTACAATCATAATAAAACTCGTATAAACCGGCATAAGATTATACACTGTCGATTAAAATTGAAAAATCTCTTTTATGAAGTAGACGGTAAATTATATTATATATTTTTTGGACAATGGTAAGTCTATATTAAGTTGTATTGTAAGTTTAATACTAAAGGTTGACTATTCAAAAGGACGGTCATGTTAACAATTTCTATTTTCCAATGATTCAACAGCTAATTTCCGTTATCAAAAAACATATTTTTATACTTAAAATCTTTACAAAGTAGTTATAATATTATATGAGTACCTAAATTAAATATTGTCTTATGTATACATATGTTTTAAATAAGTAATTGCAATAATCTACAACGATTTGTCTTTAAATGTACAAACGGCCGAAGCTTGCCAACGCCGGCCCAAATTAAAAAGCTTATCTGGCACCAACCTAATTATGCTACCTCAGTCAGGTAACATTTTTACTCTAAATTATGCTTTTAAAAATACATTACTATATTTAGAAATACAATGCTTTTAAATTAGGTTGTATAAATAAAGTATGTTATTTCATTTACGCTACTATAATTGATATTAAATGAATAGGTTTGATGTGATATAGATAGATACTGACTCGTGTACATATTAACTTATTTGCAGCTAAATTACACAATTAGTCTTTACATAGTTTAAAATGAATTTGCTTTCGCTGTCTGTTCGCATAGATCTTTTAAACTACGCAACTGATTTTAATGTTTCAAGAGGAAGGTTTATTACATATAAACCTTCCTCTTGAATTTAATATATATATGTATCTATAATTACATTAAAATAAAATCAATCCAAGATAAGTTTTTAGGATTACAAGGCCAAGTTGAATTTGCAATGAGGTTCTTGCAAATTCATTACATAATTTAAAATGATAATGAACTGTCGTCTGGGAAACTGAGAGATGAATAATGAAACGACCGATACCATCTATTGTTACTGAATTCTTCACTAATCTTTAAAAAAACTATACTTCATGTCAATAAGTTTTCGCATAGATAAATATATAATATAGTAAATACAAATTTATTATAGGTATGGATTGTACATACGTTTTTTTAAAGTAAGTTCTCATAGCAATTTACATAACATATGACAGTTAGTATTAGTAATAATATACCGTTAAGGCTGTTACCTCAGACGGGGTAGACAGAAGCATTGTCAACTGTCAACGCCGCAGTTAAGGCAACACTGGATATATAGTAATATAATATTAGTGTAATTTTTATTAGTATTGTGTTGTGTGTAATAATGTACAAAATATAATAAAACATAAAATTATTTACCTGTACTAGTAGATTAGCGACAATTATTAAATTATTTATTACAAAGACATTAGCTATGTGTTATTCGACAGTATAATAAAACCCTCTATACAATTATTAAATTGTTAGTAACGTGGATTAAACTAATTAAACTAGCAAAGCACCATATCAGGTTGACCTCCACGCGGTGCCCTGGAAACCATTGTACTCAATTTCTGGTAAATTCATGGGTAAACTGACATCATGTTCATGTTATCCTCCACGGATACCCCGCCAGCGTATACCGTTAGCGTATGCCGTGCCATCTCACTACTCCGTTAAATACGTTTGAAAAAAAGAAAACACCCTCTATAACAACTGATTGTAAATAACATAACTATCTACATGGTGTTATTAAATACATGATCAGAGGATTGAATATATCTACCAATATCAGTCTTCGTTTTCAAACAGATCGAAACTGTAATGTAGCGACAACTGCGACTGACGACAGCGTGACGTTCTACGATCTATGAAATCCTATTCATGCTTGGAATATTAATATATCTATCTTTCTCCGGAACGTAAATGAATAAAAATATTATCACACTAAGACATTATTTCATAAATTTTATTGAAATAGCTCTTTTGTGAAAATCCATTTCACTAGCTTGTTATTATATTAAATTAAATTTATATTCAGTTAATATTAAATTAAAAATATTTAATTCAATTACGCTTATATTTTTAGAATTGATATCATTGAATTACTCATTAATTTAATATTAAAACTTATGCGCAAAGCGGTAGTACTCCTGTTTATCAGATATTTGTAGTATCACTTAGTCATGCAAAAGTATTTCAATTTTTTATAAATATAATTGGTATGACAAACTAGTTGAGTGCAAGTGTTACTATATGTCGGTTTCACATCAAATTAATCACAAAATATCTTAGACCGCCCGTGGTTCCTCACATTAATTCTCAACCCGAATACCTCTCTCACCCTTCAAATTTAAAAACTGAGGTACAAACACAAACGAATTTGTACAAGCCAATCAGCAAATTGTCATCGATACTTACATTTAGTATTTAAAGAGAGATATATGTTAAAGTTTTCGGTGTCTTTTACCGACCTTCATTTCAAATAAAACCCTTTCTCGATACTAATGTATTAGACCTAACTTTATGGATAAAGGTCGAGAATTTGTTACTCACAAGGAAAGTATTTGTTTTGAACCGTATGTAGTAAGACAATTGAGTTGGTATTTTCAAACAAAATGTTGCGACTAAATTAGTTTATCTAGATAACATTTTTTTTTAATTTTTTCATCTGTACAAGTATTATTAAGACATACAAACATATATATTCTTAAGAATACTGTTAAGTAGTCTTATTTTAATGTGCCAGTAACGCATTTTCCAGTGTCTATTTGTTAAATTCCTCTTTTCTGATGGCAGTATAGCTCAGAGGGAGCCAGAGATCTAGTTATTTACGGATGCTTTATACTCAGTGTCAGTAAGTTGGTGACAGAAGTATAAATCACCGCTCGCAATTGTCTTCTCACCTAGGTTCGGAATCTTTATAATATATAATAAAATATAAATAAACTCGGTCTTTTCCACTACCTGAAAAGTATAGCAGTAATTGAATTTTTACTATTGTAATAAGAACATACGTAAGTCTGCTATTGTGTATAAATATGTAAGTTACTTCTATAAAATATGAACAATAAAGACTACATTTAAGATAAAACATTTTTATATTCTATCCATAATACAATAAAGTTCAAGGGGGATGGGGAGGGGTGCCAGTAATGGGGACTAGCTGTTAGCGATCTATCATTGCTAGTTACTCGTATCATTCTGCACTGATGCCTCGTCTGCGTATACGGATAGCGCAGGCTAATCCACCATTCTATTATCATCCATAAATTAATCTTAAACAGTTTAGTACAATAACATTACAAATATTACAATACACCTATAGCAAAATTGTCCTCAAAATAAGACCGAACCTAAAACAAAAATAATATGTTTACTCAATATAAGCAGGAATTTCCGTCAGAACTGGTTGTGTTGCTTTGGGACGACCGCTGTCGCGCAACCACTCCAATTGACTTGTCGTCTGCAAGTGTTTGTATTAAGAAATATGTGACGTTTATTGTAAGTCAATAGTCCCGCATGTGGGCGCTGCCCCATTATCGGCGATTTGGACACAAATGGCCGATGGTCACTCTCACGACTCACTACAATCTGGTGACAATAATATTTGTTTTGGATAGTACTATCCCATTTTTCTAAAGACAAGAGATCCTAGTTTGCTTTAGACAAAATAGTGTAAAAAATATTGTTTTGCAGATTTTAAAATAGTTTATTATATTTGTTTTCTAATGGATATGATAGTAATGTACCTACTGCCGAATTATTAAAGCGTAATCGATTCCATTGAAAACTGAATACAGTCAGAATATCGATTATTACTTACAATCAGTAGGGTTTAGTTGCATGATTCTCCCATTCTAATTTATCACAATTGATAGTATATCCATACTAATAATATAAATGCATAAATAACTCTGTTTCGCTTTCACGTTAAAACTACTGAACCGATTTAAATGAAATTGGGTACACAGCTAGTTCTAAGAAAAGACATAATTTGAAATAAGTGTTGTATGGGGTTGAAAAGCGAGATGAAAGTTTATATGGATAGTCGATATTTTTGAAGCTAGAACGATGAAATTTTTGTTTGTCATTTTGGTTTAGATTTTTTAATATTTTTTTCTTTATTTGGTCAAGGTTACGCAGACGAAGTCGCGCATAGCTAGTACATATATATTTTTTACGAAATAAAATACACAGAAAACATATAAAAATATATTTTCTCAATAATTATATTTCATTGTCGGTTCTAATGTAAAGTCGGAATCTATTAACATATCTAATTTCGACATGACATGTATCGATATTGACGTTTTAAACACTAATATTCCGTATGATAGTTAAACATATGGTCACTCCACAAGTGAGTCAGTCTATATCAATTTGACACATGCCTTCCCCGTCACATTGACGGAATGCACTCGTTATTTTTATCACATTTTTATTGACATTCATGTTGCCGCCACTTTTCGGTCTCGATATTAAATTTTTAACGGAATAACCGAAGCACATTCCCAATATAATCGTTTTTTTTAGTTGCTAGTATTTTATGCGATATCTTTGCCAATTATATGTAATCATTTTGGTGAAAGAATTTATTTTTATAAAATATTAAATTATATATTTTGTTTCTTTTCAGATGAGAGATACGAGTGCAGTTTAAAAATGTCATAAGGTAATTATTTTAATCATTCATATTATCATTGAGTAAGTTACTAATTTTACTATCTTTTATAGGATCCTAATAGGTTTACAGTCACAAATAAAGTAGACATAAATGATGACTCACTAGATTATTTCTAAAAGCGAAATAAAACAATGGAACCAAATATTGCGGACTATGAATCAACTATGACTTTCTAGTGATGAGTGGGTGTGAGATCGACCAATCATGGGATCTTTGGAGGCGGGGCAACTTGGATGCCCGCAATTAATGGCCATATAGTAATTTTTTATTGCTTAATTTTGCCAATGTTGTTCACATTCATAAATTATGTAAAATATTGTAAACTTTAATATAAAGCGTATAGTATCAGTAACACTGAAAGAGCTATAATACTATATGCATATATATTATTATATGCCCCATAGACAAGCACGTCAACTATATCTTCATTTATCGTAATCCTAATGTAATATACGCCCACAGATTAGTAAATAGGGATATTTCTGAAAGCTGTATAAGTTAATTAACTTAGGCGGTCCATTCCACAAATCCCTGCTAGCCGGGATTATTGGTTTGCTTTCGACGAGTCTCCCACAAATGAGGTTAATACCGAAATGTTTGGACAATAATGCAATAGTTTCCAATTGAAATTATGATATTAATTTATTTAAAAAGAGTATAGGAGTATTATTTAAAAAGAGTATCGATACCACGACATTATTAAATTTACTAAAAATTGGCGAAAAAAAAATCTTTTTTTTAAAGGGTGTAGTGTATACATTAGAAATTGTAAGCATGTATTACACATATAAACCTTCCGAAAGCAAATCTTGATATGATAGTGAAAGCTGTATCAATATGCGTTAAAGGAGCACAGAATAAACAAAAAAAATCATATGAATTTTTTAAATACTGGAAATATAAATTTCATATGATTTACTACCTAATTTTACCACGCTGCCAAAGCGATTTGGGTACAGTCATACGAATTTTTGTTTAGAGTTTTCTTTCTGTTTCGCTAATAAAGTTCTTTGTTTCATATTTAGCATGTCATACTTACATAAAACAGTTAATTGCAGGAAATATATGTTTTGTATGTTTCTGAAAATTATGAAAACCTACATTATTCAATATTATTATATTACCTATTATCGATTCATTATAACCCAATATAACATACTTATACGTTATAGGCGATATCAAAACTTTTATTTTAAAAAATCGGCGTTTTTAATGATAGAAATATATTGCAATTAGCTAATGATACTAAGCTTTTTACGTGAAACTTTTAAGAAGTATAATGTCATGAAAGTAGTTGCTAATTTTATAATGTAAAGTAGGTGTAAAAATATTCCGCAACTTACTTAATTTACCTTTTTAGATTTTTTCATGTTAAAATAAACGAGACAGCGAGAGCAAAAGAGAGAGAAAAACGTTAGTCGCTAATAGGTACTGAACATTTTGAAAGTCTTTGGAAAAAAGTTAGTTATAAATTTATTTACCTAGAAATCTGGTTCGACTGAATGTAAACATTTGTAACTAATCAGTTTTAAATGTAGATTCAATTTATTGGGATGAATATCTAACGCAGAAATTAATTCCTGAAACTATAACGAATATCTGCTAGTTTTATTTGTATTTGAAATTTTATATTGCTAGCAAAGTACCATATCAGATCGACCTCCACGCGGTCCGTAGTGGTCTATTTTTGTTGAGTATGCTACGATGAGCATACAGACCTGATTTCATGCGCATACTATCATCTTCCACTCACTATTCCATTTCATTACTAACTCTGAAGAAAAAGCTGGTTTAAATAAAATTATAAGAATAAATCCGATTAATATAGTACAACAGAAATATCACCATACGTGTGACCATAAACGAACCTATAATACCGCGATAATAACGCTTTAGTAAAGATACGAGACATGACATTATTGTTTATGCCATATGGATTGTGATAAGGACATCCGATACTGATATATAAATATGACAACACCATCCAAGTCAACAAAAATATTACAACTCCAATATTATACAAGCGTATCCCTTCCCATTGAATGTTCCGTTATTATTGTCTCTTTTATAATAATAGCAGGAAGATTTGTAAAGATATTTTCCTACACAATAAAAATAAAGATTTCAATATGGGTATATTCCTATATCCTGTATGTGTATATAATATTATATTAGATTTACTATATAAATGCAGACAATATTGCTGACTTTGTTAATAATTAAATATAACTGAGATACTTTTCATTTTATTTTAGACGCACAATGCTGTTTCAACAACTAAAAGGTGCCGCGATTTAACGAACATTATTATAAAACAACACAAGGAGAAGTCTTTAGATTAAGAACTTATTAAACTATTCTAAAAAGTCTATATAATTTATTCCGAGATGTTGCGGAATCATTTGAATCTCAAAACACATATTTCACTCTTTAAATAATTGAAGATGTAAAGCGCGTACATTTGTTGTTATATTACATAGATTATTCTCATTTAATTGTATCGGACTGCCAGAGACAAATAATATAAAAATATTATATTATTAGAATTGTAAAAACTAAACTACACAGTTGATGGTGAAGCAAGCGATTCCCCATCCGTACGCCTCGGGCGTATGTCAACCGCTCCGCTACAGATTATGCCCTAATCCCTTTTCTATACTAAGCCGCTTTCGTAGCTTTGTGCTGAGCATGTTGCGATGCCCGTCAAGTGCGTCCTAAATCTGTTTTCATAGGCCACCACACATGTATACTGAGCTTTCACGAATAAATCGATTTTTAATCACATATTGACCTGATTGTAGATCGTTTACAGTTTTGACGGAGTTTATCGTATTTCTTTGTATACCCGCGACTTTTTTGCACAAACTTTCATCCCCTATTTAACCCTTTTCCATATTATTTTATGAGATAGTAGATGGTCCCACCGCTTTTGTGATACAATGAAATTTTATTAAGATTCGTTTAGACTTTTTGTTTGTAAAAAGGTAATAAAGAGACAGACACTTTCGCATTTATAGTATTCCTGTGGATTACCTAATACCTAATAGTACACTATAACAGACACTTTTGATAATACCTAATAGTAACACTATCAAGAAATGCAGTTTGCAGGTATTAAGTTATTTGCATTTATGTATAAATGGCTGCGTGTAATGCACGTATAATTTCAACAAAATATATTTTTCAAATACAGTATATTCAGCGATAATACTTATTTTTGTTAGAAATGGGATCAGTGTGTTATCTGTGAACTGCTACCAGTTTATTTATAGTCCATTCTTTCAGAGAAATAAAATATCACATTGAGTTTAATACAGTCAAGCTGTACCCTCGTTATATTTGCCGAGTAAACCTTTTTCAGCAAGATAACTGTAGGGCACAGAACAAAAATGTCACAAGTGGTAATCGATGGAGAGCTAATGTGGGTTTAATGCGGTCTCGAGTTCGAGACGCGTGTCTCGACATCGCCTGTTGAGATTACTGAATAATCCCCTTTCTTTGTGCCTAAGTCACTCGGTTCCCAACTCAAGCCCAGTATGCTCTCTCGCGAATCAATTGCGATTTATGACTGTTACGGCACATTCCGGAGAGTTTCGGACTCGTACTGCTTTCTTTGGAACACAAATCAATCTTAAAATATTTTTTGTTAGATGCTATAAGACACAATTCGATATTTAATACCAGTAATATTAAATACCGAATTATACCTATATATACCTATATATATATAACTAGAGGGTGCGTGTGTGCGCGGGCCTCAAGAGGCCCGCGAGGCGTTGTCGCTGATTTTTTTTGTGAAGACGGTTTTCTTTTCGAATATCTGTTTTGATACGAAATCATTCATGTGACTTCAAATTGTAACAGTGTGGCAAAACTTTATGTTGTAATGTTCACAATACAAAACCTAACCTAACCTACCTTTCTGTATACTATATTAGTCTAGGGTCAAGTTTTTAATGTAGAGATTAACCTACCTTTTTGTTTACTATATTATTCTGAGGGCATAATTTCTACTGTAAGAGTCGCAATAGAAATCCTAACCAAACGTAACTTTCAGTATACCATTTCGACCTGTGGCTTTAATTTTTATTGCAATAGGCACAATACAAAACCTCACATTACCTACCTTTCTGTATACTATATTAATTTGGGTTCACAGTTTATAATGTAGAAATCATAATACAAAACCTAACCTAACCTACTTTTTTGTTTACTATATTATTCTGAGGCCATAATTTCTACTGTAAGAGTCGCAATACAAAACCTAACCTAACCTACCTTTCTATATACCATTTCGACTTTTTATTTTTTTTTATTTTGGCTTAGCTACCCGGGTGACAAAAACATTTCGTCCATACATTGTCAACTCCTTCTAATAGTTTACTATGAAAACCGATGTATCAAACTTACATCGGTTTTCATAGTAAAGTTTTCCAAATAATTTTGATAAAAGCCTTAGGGTTATTATTTATCGTAGGTAAAGGACCTATGATAAATAATAACCACTCAACACTCTTTTAATTAAAATATCATAAATATTAAAATCGGAGAAAGTTTTTAGCGCTGGCAATACTAAGATTCAATGCCATCCCATAAAAGCGGACTCGCTGCATGGTTACAATGTACCAAAATAAAAAAATCTTCCAAATTTTGTTCAAAGCCAACCTCGGCGACCATCTTGGATTTTTCCATTTTGATACTTCTGACGTATATATTACATGACGACAGATATATTTCGTCCATATAATGTACAGAGACACGGTCCTTTTAAAATATTCGGTCGGTTCCTTAGTAAATATTACTTTCTACGAAAATCTATGCATGGTGTTGCCCCCTAATTTTACAAAAAATTGCATAAAACTATTAAGATGAGATTTATTATAGATACCCGTCACTTTTATGTTTAAATGTCGAAAAAAAATTCCCACATTTAAGGTTTGCAAAATTACCCAAAAATCGGGGAAAATTTGTAGCCTATATAATACTTCACGTCTTTGCTCCATAGAAGTAACTTGCTGTAAGAAATAAAATACTACCCCAAAAATGAGTTTTAAAACGTCCCTAAACTTGTCATCGGGAATAAAGTACCCTAACTCGGCCGCCATCTTGAATGATTCCATTTTAAATAGTTGTTTTAACATATACACCTTGGTGAGAAACATTTCGTCCATACATTGTACAGAGCCAAGGTAACTCCTTCTAGTAGTTCCTAAGTACTGTTTACAATGGAAATCTATATATGGTGTTGCCAGCTCATTTTAACAAAAAACACCTAAGACCCCTTGGGGATTATTTTTGACAGATCGTCATCATTGTTTGGTCTAAAATGATGAAACAAAAAATTCCACGTTTTTTTTTACTTCTCTCCGATATTACCCTAAAAAATCGGGGAAAATTTTTAGACCAGATAGTGCTTCGTACCCAGAGTTTCCACTGTTCCATAAAGAAGTCAACTCGCTGCAGTGACGATGGGTACCTGAAAATTGAATTTAAAAAAGTACCCTAACTCGGCCGCCATCTTAGATTTTTACTTCTTAATACTTTTGACGTATTCACCTAATAACAGAAACATTTTCGTCCATACATTATGTAGAAGTCTCGGTGACTTCTTCTTGTACTATTCTAAGAAAACTGATCTAAGATGTTGCCAAATAATTGTGACAAAACCAATAAGGGGATGATTTTTGACAGATATCCATCATTATTTTGTTTGAAATATCGAAAAAAAAATCCCACATTTTGGACTTGTCTTCTAAATTACCCAAAATCGGGGAAAATTTTCATACCATTTTTCCTTTTTCGTCCATATATTGTACAGAGACACGATCCTTCTAGTGGGTCCTTAGTAAATATTACTTTTTACGAAAATCGATGCATGGTGTTGCCACTAATTTTACAAAAAATCGCATATAACTATTAAAATGATATTTATTATAGATCTCCGTTGCTCTTATATATAGTTTGTCGAAAAAAAAATCACATTTTTTGGGTTTGCAAAATTACCCAAAAAACGGGAACATTTGTAACCTAGGTAATATTTCGAACCTTGAGAAATCTACCGGCTCAATAAAGGTCGACTCGCTGCAGGAAGCCAGGTAAATTTATCATCAGAGAAAAAATACTCAAACTCGGCCGCCACCTTGGATTTTTCCTTTTTTAAATACTTTTAACTTATCCACTTTGGTGACAGAAACATTTTGTCCATACATTGTACAGATGTAAGGTGACTCCTTCTAGTACTTCCTTAGTACTGTTTACTATGAAAATTAGTTAATACTTCGCACCGAGAGTTTCCATTCCTCAATAGAAGTCAGTTCGCTGCAGGGTTGATAGGTGCCACAAAACTGAATTTACTAAAAAGACCTTAAAATTGTCATAATAAATAAAGTATCCTAATTCGGCCGCCATCCCGGATTTTTTCCTTTTAAATACTTTTAACACATACATTTTGGTGACAGAAACACTTCATATATACATTGTACAGAGCCCAGGTTACACCTCTAGTTCCCTTAGTACGGTTTACTATGAAAATCGATGTATGGTGCTGCCAGATGATTTTGACAAAAACCACCTAGGATCCTTTGGGATGATTTTGAACCAATGCTCATCACTGTTTTGTTCAAATTAACGAAAAAAAAAATTCCCACGTTTTTTTACTTTTCTCCGAAATTACCCCAAAATCGGGGGAAAATTTTTAGACCAGGTAAAATTTTCCACCGAAGAGTTTCCATTGCTCTATAGAAGTCAACTCGCGTCAGGGATTAATTGTACCCCAAAATTGAATTTTTAAAAAGTCCTAAAATTGTCAACATAAATTAAGTACCCTAACTCGGCCGCCATCTTAGATTTTTACTTTTTAATACTTTTGACATATTCACCCTAGTGACAGAAACATTTCGTTCATACATTGTATAGAGCCTCAGCGACTCCTTCTAGTTCTATTCTCTAAGAAAACTGATGTAAGGTGTTGCCAGATAATTCTGACAAAAAACACCTAAACTCAATAGGGGGATTGTTTTTGACAGATTTTCATCATTCTTTTGTTTGAAATGTCCAAAAAAAATTTTCCCACTTTTTAGGACCTATCTCAAAAATTACCCTAAAATCGGGGAAAATTTTTTATACCAGGTAATACTTTGTGTTGAACACACATCTCTCCATAGTAGTCGACTGGCTGTGGGGTTGCCAAGTGTCCTAAAACTACATTTAAAAATATCCCAATTTTTTCTCCGAAAAGCAAAACTCCCCTATCTCTGCCGCCATCTTGGATTTCTAAAATTTCATAATTTTCCCTAGAGGCCGAGTCCTTCGGCTATCCGACGCCGTACAGTGCGTTGAGCTAGCATACTCGTAGGTACCCTATCAATTTCAGTTTTTGAAGCTAGACCTCAATTTCAAAATTTGTCCGATGATGTATGGGTGTTGCCAGCAAATTCTGAAGAAATCCACCTAAAACCCTTCAGGGGACGATTTGTAGTAGACCAAAACGAGTTCTTCATTTAAAATGTCAAAAAAAATTTCCCACTTTATGGGACTTTTTTCCAAAATTAACCCAAAATCGGGAAAAATTTTAGACCTGGCAAATCTTCTTACTCAGACTTACCCATGTCAGTAGGTGGCATTTAGCTGCAGGGTTGCCATGTGCAGCAAAAACTCGATTGAAAATATCCCAAATTTTTTAAATCTCCCATAGCTTGGATCTTGGATTTTTTGAAATTTCATAATTTTCCTAAGTCCCAATGCCCTATAATAGGGATCGGTAGCTCCCCCAAGGCAACCCTAGAGAGAGACACCCCAATTTCTATTTTGGTCAAACCATGTATGGGTGTTGCCAGAGGGGATGTTTCTCGATAGGCCTTGATGCCTCTTTTGTCAAAAATGCCGAAAAAATTTTTTCCCACTTTTTGGGACATTTCTCCCAAATTACCCTAAATTCGGAAATTCTTTTTATCGCTGGCAATACTTCTTACCGAGACCCATCATCGCCCCATAGAAGCCGACTCGCTGCGGGGTTGCCCTGTACCTAAAAAATGATTTTGAAAATAATCCGGATTTTTAGGACCAAATTCACACGCCCCCAACTCGTCGGCCATCTTGGATTTCGAAATTTCATAATTTTCCCTAGAGGTCGGGTCCTTCGAGTTTCCTATGCCCTACAACCGGTGTCGCCAGCACCCCCGCAACTACCCTGGGAATTTCGGTTTTTGAACCTGGAAAATTTTCAACCAGTTTTTGGCAATTTTTTCGCCGCCATCTTGGATTTTAATTTTTTGTTTTTACGCCATATTCTGGGTCCCGCCGAGACGTGCCAAATCACTCTTTGAACGGAATCGATCCGAGCGAAACTGTAAAGTTAGCGCCATCTTTGTCCGCCATCTTGGATTTTCCCAAATTTCGGAATTTTCTCGTGGTCACCCTAGCCAAAGGAACATTTCCCCCATACATCGTCTCGACCCCCGGACGCTCCTTCTGGAGAACAACTATGTCCAATCAGTGAGTGAGTCACCGTAATGCAGCTTTATATATTATAGATATAGGTATACCCAGACCAGAAAATAATAATTTAGTTGACAAAAGATAACCTCTAGCACGAAATCGGATAGCTTTATCCTAGAGGATATAGGTTCCAATAGTTCACAAAAAAAGTTGAATTCTCAATTTATTCTGACCGAGGTTTTTCTCACACAACCTCGAGAAGGTGATAATGGTCATTTTGGCTCTTATTAGATATGTATAACCTTGTGTGACTGCGCTCACCATCAAGCTGACATACAAACAAAACTAATGCGATACTAACCCCTGTACGTTTCACTGGTCTCCATTGTTTCGTATATCTAACAGCTCTGATTTTTTTTCAGATAATAAACATCTGAAAAAATGAGCATTCTGTAATATGTCTTTCATTTTTGTTAGAATATAATATATACGTTAAGCTATATTACAAAAATAATAAATATTAAAAACTAAAAAGCATAATCTGTAATAGTCTAAGTCCGGTTAGAGCTCTAGGGGGATTTTATGTGAAAACGTAACTAGCTCCGATTACGGGCTCACTATGAGCGCTGGCAGTTGAATTTGCTTCCCCTAATCTTCTTCAATGCTCTCGGATATCGACTATCCATAATCTTTCAGTCCTTGTCTAGTTGCCCTTTTTGTATTCCACTTTAGTTGCCTTTTCTTTTACCACCCGATCATGTAAAATTTCATATATATTTTATTGTATTCGTAATTGACATAAATTTTGATCGGTGTCTTGGTGCAAATGATTATTTGAATATCTAACTGTAACTCATACACCACGCTATAATCTCGTTTCTATTTCATATATTCCTTTCGGCTGTGTTGGTGATAATCTTACAAGTGCGCGTCATCTTATTAGTTTCACTATCAGTTGTAACAATATATGAACTTTAATGTTTTATAAAAACGTTAATACATTTTACTTAAAAAAATCCATTGTCCACTAGCTCTTTGGACTAAAAAATATTTAAAAGAGAGAAAGATAGTAGAGAGAGAGAGAAAGGCAGATAGAATGCGTGACGAAGCACGGACAAGAAAGTCCATATTAAAGCCGAGTTTAGAAAAAATAACGCTAACCGAACGAAATGTTGGGCTTATTAACTTGTTATTGAACTTGATAAATACACATTTAAACTAATAAACTTTGTAAACACTACATACGTTATCCTAAAGACTATATAATGGATCGATTGTGTTTGCCATTCTCCCCATCTGTTTTTTAAACGAGTTCTAGGAAAGTTGATTTAGTATAACGTACATATAAGTTACAAAAATAATAGAAAAAACACCAGATGTTCCTCACAAAAGCTGTAAATACCCAAAAAAATTGTTTACATTGGCGTTTGTGATAACAACTAAATATCGTCGGCGTACGTTTCGTGAGACGTGTTTTATTTAGAACAAATAAAGCAGTTTGCCGTCGAAATTTACTCACCCTAAACGTAAATAAATCGTTTCGGTAATCATCCCTGACTCTAATAAAAAGAATAACGTGGGAACTCGTTTCATTATTTTTTCTCCACGTTATTTTTTAGTATTTTCCTGTTTTCAATGCAATATTCAGAATCGCAGTGACATTTAAATTTATAACGAGTCGCTGACTTCAGAAAAACGTAGGTTTTCTTTCGGATTAATGAATGCAGGGTAAAGTAACACCAGAGTTGTATAGAAATATTATATAAAATTACAATTTGAACTGGATTTTAATTCAACTTTAGTTAGACTATATTTATTATTACTTGTGTCATTACAAGCACTCAAACGCTGTCCTGGCATACTATTCCAAAATCGAGGGTTCGATCTACACACAATACGAATATTTGTTTTTGTTTTTTTTAATATTTGACGGCCTCGGTGATTTAGCGGTTTAGTACATCGCTTTACTACCGATGGTCGCGGGTTCACTTCCTCGCACGGTGCAAACATTTGTATTAATGAGTAAGATTGTTTGTCTGGGTATATTCTATGTATATTATGTATTTATTTACAAAAAAATATCTAAAGCATAATGTTATATCAGTTGTCTAGTATATATATAACACATAGTCTGCTTACCGTGGGACTAGATAGCGTTGTGTTATTTGTTTAGGGATTTTTTTCGTATATTATGTAGGTATAGTAGTTGGTCTAATCTATTTTAAGGTTCTTATTTTTATCTTGTATTGTGCCCACTCTGAATAATTTTCATCACAGGGCTGCTTTCAATTACTTAAACACTAATTAACTACTACAAATGTTATCCATATATTTTTTTTTATAATGTGGCATAAAAAATACGTACAACTCTATAGTTTCATCCTTCTATAACTAATCCCTATTTTTAATAGCGATATTAATTTATATGGCAAAACAACGTTTACGGGGTCAGCTAGTATATTCATATACAAGTATATACTACAAATTTATGCAGTCATTGATGACCAATGTACTTACAACATGCGAACCCTCAATTCGTCGTCAATTCCTGTCGACTGTAATATATTCTCGTCAGTCAATATACCATTATTTAATCTCTTTTCAATATCACTATACTGATAATAAACAGTAACGGTATAAAGCGTTGAAAGTGGACTTAATGGGGGCACGTCCGGTGCGCCCGCGCCCCGAGCCACGGAACTTCAATTTCCGCCCCAAAGCTGATTTTTCTCTTTATGACAGTAACACGGCTCCTATTTTTTATTTTCAAGATTATTGATGAGTTTATGGTAACTCTATGAAGATAATTAGATTTTGAGTCTCTCGATGCAATGAAGCTGTAATAGTTATAATTATCTTTTTTGCACATGTAATGCATATATTGTACAATAAAAAATATTGTATTTGTTTATAAATATATCTATTTTTGCCTGCTGCTTTTGTCACTATAATTATGCAAATATGAAAGTTTGTTCCCTTTAATTTACTGTATTGTAGCAATCTAATGTACTCGTAAATATTATAATAAATGTAACTTTTCATTTTGCAAAGCCAATCAGAAGATTTAACTGTTAATTCTAATTCCCAAAATGTTAAAATTTGGAGTTAACCAGCTTTCTGAGGTGCGCGATATATCCAATTCGCACAGTGGGAACTCGCCTAAGAAAGCCATCTCATAAAGACTCTTTCTAAAACTCCGTGGATAGGCTTGTATAATACCTCAAATTGTAGCCAAAGAGTTACTCTATCATTATAAATATGATTCAAATCTCTGACTATTCATACTTCATAGAATAAAGCCTCTAAAGTCAAGGAATGAAAAAAATGCAAAAATAATTTTGTAACTTAAATTTGTTTGGTATAAGTTTATAGTATCAAAATAATATCAAGTCATATAGTGTGATACCATTTTAGAATGCTTAGAATGTGTACTTTACTATAAAATAAAAATATATTTAGTTTAGTTGAATATTATTTAACTAAAAATCCATATATCGTTATATGTACTATTTTCTTTTCTCAGACTTTCACTTGGAGATTTGACAGTTGCCGAAGCTTGCCGAAGTTCTAAATTTGGTTTTATTTATTAGGAAATATAATGTAATTTGATGGCATAACATTTTTTTTTGCAGTTTCACTGCGTAAAATATTTAAATCGAGTATAATATCATGGTGAGATTTGTTTTTTCTGAGTACGTATATTAAGATTGTTTTCTTTATTTGAGAATCTCTGTCTGAATATTCAAAAAAATACTTTTTGCTCAATTATTACTATATATTTTATCTTTTGCCTTACTTTTATCAATTATTTCACACAGTATATAGTTCCCATTCCCATACAAACCTATTCTATAGCGCATAATGATAAATATTTTTTATCAAGTAATTTTGCACACGTATATGACCATTATTAAGTATAAAATAGTGTATGTATTTGCATATGAAATATTACAGTTCTTCATAAGCATTTGTTATTACTAAATAATTGTTAATTACTCATCTCACCCCAATGAGTGAATTCTCGTGTACCAGACGCGACTTAAGTGTCTTATTGATTTAAAGTGATACAAATTATGTTGATTCTATCTCAAACTACGAAATAATTTTACCGAATCTTCAGATGCGAATATAGCAAAAATTATCGCAAGTATTCAGAAGTCCTTCATAACTCATTTTCGTCAACGCTATACGAAATATGGTCGAAAGAAAGAACAGTTTTTAAATAAAATAGCAATTGATAGGATGGTATTTTCACTGTAAATCTAGAAAAAACTACATGCGAACCTGAACCTCCTACTTCGACAGAGAAAAGAGGAAGACATTCTAAAACGTACGAAGACAGTTCGGACAAAGAAACGGACAAACAAGGCTTGCTTGATACCTGTGGACTTCATACTGAACTCATATGTACAGGGTTTAAGGGTTTCATCATTGATATTTTACTAGCAAAACCGGCAGAAAACTAGAATGAATTGAGCAATCTTAATGAACCGGCACATATAACAGCATATTCAAAACATTAAGCTCTTAGCATTTTCATAAAATTGGATCTGAACAAGGCACAGTACGAAAATATGAGGAGTTGTTTGATAGCAAAGAATTACTTATTGTTTCCATCATACAGGTTGATTTGTGAAGCTAAAGAATCGTACTATCCGCCAAAATTGTATTTTATTTTATTTTTATTGTAATGTATAGAAATTACTAACGTTAAAGCAGAAATCAAATGTATGTACCATTTGCAGTGCAAAACCCACAGAGATGAACAATTTAGAAAACTACAAAATAAACCTGTCGATGAAACTTCCTATCAATACGAGTATGGCCTTTCAACTTTGCATTTGTGGAACTTATTTTACATTTATCTTACAATCAATATACAAATCAATAAAAATGGTCTGCCACAACAACAGAAAATAAAGATTTAAAAAAAGCAAAAGAAGGCTTATGTACAAGAAGGTTCAGAGAAGAACTTGGATTAAATATAGATAAACCGAAGCAAGTTAGTGGCAACACTAATGACGGCAATACAGCCACAAGATTTTTCCAAAATTATCATTGTACATCAGAAATTACTAGTATATATGAGGAATTAATAAAACTGTTTTATGTTATGAAATGAAATGTGAACGTGTATATTGTTACTTTTCTGTCTTGCCTTTTGGGCAACTTTCAGAAGATGCTCAAGAGTCACGGAACAAAGACTATAAACAGTTCAGGCTTCATCATGCAAGACAATGTTCGAGGGTGCCTCTAACAAAGATGTTCTACACGCATTTTTATACACCTCTGACCCATACATAACAAGTTTAAGAAAACCTTCCAATTAAAAATATTTAGTACTTTTTGATGAAGAAAAGGAGCTCTTGAGTGACTTGTAAGCTATCTTTATAAGAATTTTGGTTTTTTACGCTGATACTTTTACTTATTTCTGTATAAACTTCTTAGGACATAAATGTAAGTCTACAAATTCTATATTTTTTGTATTCCTAAATTATTTATAACTATTAAAAATATTTTTTTACTCACAAAGCATACATTATTTAAAAGTATATATATTTAAGATTATCAGAAAAAAAAATCATGTACATATCTTTATTAATACAGAAGTTATAGATTTATGAGATGAAAATGAGTCAAAGTTCCCACTAGCACTCTGAGTAATTCATATTGTATGCGTTAAATTATGAAATAGTAGCGTCTTGTAAGTTCGTCTATGTTTCCGTAATTGAAGCAACTTATTCATGTTAATTTCATCTCACGTTTAGGGATACATTTTCAAATATATATATATATAGTATATGTCTGTATAATCATTTGCCTGTGTTTAGGTTTATATAAAACTAGCTGTATACCGTGACACTGTCAATGATTTCGGGTAAAAAATACATTCAATGTTAATGTTGAATATCATCTATCTGTGTAGAGTGCCAAATATCTATTCATATTCGAAAACTTTTGCTTTAATAATAATAGTAATATATAAGACTGTATAACAGTGGGTAAAGGTCAGGTAAGTCGATAGATAGACTTTATGAAAGTAAGGTGAGCTTATCCGCTGCCATGTTTACCATTATAATTTTCACACGATATCTCTTATTCTTGCAGGTTGTATAGAGAATGCTGTCCTTGTTGGAAAAAAAATTTACAAACAATAATATTCAAATGTTTGATGTTCGGTGACATGTAGATATAGGTACCCAAATGTTTGTCATTAGAATAAAATTCGTTTGATCTAAAATTGATATGTTTATATTTGTTCAAATCAATGTGAGCATTCCTCAAATATAAATTGAATGCCTTCTAAATTTTACTCGCTAATGTTTTGCAAACAAGGTTGCAATTAGTATGCAGGTGCCGTCTTTCACTTTCAGTAAACTACATGAACATAAATATGTACAAATAACAAGCATCTCTTTTGCTCGTTGCTCCGTTCAGTCTTCCAATACAAATATAAATCTGTCGTGAGATCGTGTATTAATCGTCGTATTTGGTGAATAAATTTACTTTTGTTTGAGTTTGCTTTTCCTACGGCGTTATTTATTCAGTAGGACCGGGGCCAGAGATACTTGGATGTTTACATAACATTCCGTGCCACTGTTGCCGTTGACTTGCCGATATTTCCACGAACATAACTGAATTTATTAACTGGATATTTATTTAGGAAGTAAGATATCATATTTTTCCGAAGACTTCAATATCTATTTGTATACATTTGTCTTTTTTGACGTTATGTTAGGAATATCTCACGTTATTATGAGAAGAAACTGAAGATGCGTTTCAGTTGCCATCATAAGTCGATACTAAATATGCAACAATAACTATCATATTTAAATAGTGGACTTGATGGAGGAACATCACAACTTAATCGGAAGCTCGTAGAACTTTGCCCGGTAGGAGTTTTTTTAGAAATAGACGTCTATAAGATTTTTTCTATAGAAAAGAAAGGTTCTTTATGATGAATGTCATAGTTCCAGAACATAATAAGTATTTTATGTTCTGAAACTATGAAATTCTTAAACATATTTTGAAATTAATTCTTCTAAATATAAAAAAAAATATACAAGTAGAGATACGATTTGAACTTTTCTTCGTTATTATTCTTAATCGATCCACGATTAAGAATAATAACGAAGAAAAATGGATTGATTGCTTTTTTAAGATAATATTTTTATAGCCTGAATATTTTAATCTGACAGCTGACAGGAAGAATTGGCGAAAGGGTAAATACTGTACCGACCCCAACTTCGGGTGTTAGGCTAAGAAAATGATGAATGATGATAGATCGTGTTTATTTGTTCTTTTTGGTGTGGTTATTAAAGAAATCGTGTATTATAAATAACAGAAATCTTGAGTGCGTCTCTATAATAATTCATTAAGGATCGTGATACTCCGTACTTCCCTGATTTAGGACAATATTCGTGAACATAGACTTCTTAATTTCTCTTCTAATTTTATGACCAGCAGAAGAAAATTAGAATCGGTTGATTATAGACCTTAACCAACATATTTTTTACAAATATTTATTATAATATTATTTATATTTCTTAAAGGTTATATCTATAATTAATTTATATCTCAAGAATTTCAATAGAGTCATGTAATTGTAATGGGGTGTTTTATACTACTTATACTGTTGTTTTAGGTGTGCAATACTTTGTTTATAGGATAGTTTAGTCAGATATTTATACCATCGCGTCGGAACTCTAAAAAAACGGGTTCATAATCTACCGTGAGCAGTAGCAGGCAATATTTCAGTATAGACGTCCATATAGTGTATGTACAGTCGAGATAAGAAGCTACTTTATTGCCTCTAACGCCCGCACAGTGTACATCGGCCTTAAACCAGTGAGGAAGTTATGGTAACTACCAGGATGGCAGGCTGTGTAGGCGACTGATTCACAACTGCCTATTGAGACAAAATACGGAGATAGCTGATTTGAAAAAATAGCTGGAGGACTCGAAATTTAAAAGCTTGTGAGTTACGGTGAGACAAAATTGTAACGATTCATTTATTTAATACTTTTCTTACTGTAATATATATTGAGGATTCTCTAGGAACTTCTATGTGATGCTGAATAATGTAACATATTTATTTTGAAGCCACTGTTATAAAAAGTTTCAATATAATAAATATTTTTTATGTACTCCTATTTCAAGCTTTAGTTTTACCAAATTACAACGATTTCTATAATTAATTATGCAATTAATACTTGTGTAATGGACACCTACTAATGTTTTTATTATAATATAATAAATAACCACATTTATTTTAGAGAAATGAAAACACAAAAAATAAGTATTAACAATATGTATTTTCATGAGATCGTGCAAATTGTGGAATAAAAAAGATATAATTATGAGCATAATTTATATTTATATATATGTTATTAATTTTTGCTATGTTGCTTTTAAAAGTGTTAATAGATTGAAATACTTATACGCTACATTGTGCTCAATGACTACTGTAATTATATCTTTAATATAGAGTCAACCTAGTTTTAGATAGAAACTACAGTTATAGGTAATTGAAATTCAGAAGGATATTCACGATAATAAATAAAGAATAGAGCAAAAATATAATAATGTTAACTCGTAATAAAATAACGGAAATTCTCATAGCGGAACCATATTGTGTTCCTAGTGGTTACACCCCGCGCGAATGTTGTTTGCAACCCACTCTGACAGTGGCATGCCTATGTATATTATGGATAGCTCCTTGTTATCCCAGATATAAGTTTAAATACAGTGGTCTCTAAGAAGATTTCCTACCAATAAGGCTCAGTTGTAGATAAAAATACTTATTATTGATATTATAAAAGCAAAAATTTCTAATGACGGATGGCTGTTTGTTACTCTTTGACGCAAAAAACTATTTGATAAATTTTTCAGTAATATACATTAGAATAACACATAGACTATAAAATTCTTGCGGATGAAACCGCGAACATAGCTAAATTATCATTCAGTCATGATGGTAAGTAAACTGAAATCCATAATCATTTATTCAACTACAAATTTATTTACTAAAATCAACTGGTATATATTTATGTGTAATTTTTAGTCAGTTTCAATCTCAATTATAATATATACTTATAAGTAATAGGCTTTTGATTAATAACACTGATTAACTATAATTACACTACCACTAATATTAATATTACACTTCTGGCTCTTAGATAATACATTGACTACTTGTAGTACCCATAAAGTTAAGAACCTTCTTGTTGTAAGTACCGCGCAAGTACTTACTTACGCGGTACTTATTAACTTTAAGAAGATTTAGTACCTTTAGAAAAAAAAACATGCTTAATTTAAAATTTGGTATCTTGTATTTTTTTAGTGTAGTATCACTACACCACACCTTATATTTTGCTTATTAACTGTCAAATGTTTAGCCATATTTTATGCATATGCAATCGAATCGAATCATTTGTTTGTAGAATATACAATCATTGTAGGTTTAGAGAATATTAAGGAATAGATTATTATAAATCAAATATTTCAAAAGGTTTCTAGTTTCTACACTTATTGAAAACTTATTATATAATTCTATTTTCATTTTTCAATATATTATTTTGAGATAAAACGTTCCCAAAACAACATAATATAATTTTAATAATGATAATACATTTAATAATGGCCATTCGGAACAGTGAGTTTGTATTCAAAATTAAGAAAAACTCTTACTGTAATGAACGAAAGGAGATGCCATTAAAATAGCGGATCATAAATAATTCAAGCTCGGGTTTGGCGTCGTTTTCAAGACATTACCACATTAAATTTCATGAGAGTTTCATTTTTCTGTGGAATGTGACGTATTTATGTACTACTAGACTACTGAAAAACTATAGTCTAATTGACCATTTTGTCTGTTCGCCCGTTGTCTGCGGAGCAATTTCGCTTATATATGTCCTTTGATAGCATCTCGTAGGGCGATTTATTACCTTTCTGCGAATTTCGATATACTAAAAGAAAATCATTTAGTGTAGCAATTTTTGTTCAATGTGAGTTAATCAATCTCGTTAAGTTAATAGTTGTCTACAAGTTTTTTGTACAATATATAAATAAATGGACTTACTAGCTGACCCGTGTAGCTTCGTCTGTGTTACACTTACTTGACATTTATCGTTATATTTCAGCAATTTACATAATATATGTCATTCTGATATATAAGCTATATTACTGTGAAGCTTCATTAAAATTCGTTCAGTAATTTTTGCGTGACAGATTAACAAACATCCATCCATACTCACAAATATCCGCGTTTATAGTATTAGTAAGATTATTACAGAGGAGATAGAATTGTCATTAGTATTTTAAAAGGGTTCGCTTTTACATCTTTACATTTAATCACATATTTGATTTTTTTATTCAAAGAACTATGATAGTTTTTACTTGAATAAGCAAAATTATAAACTGCAGATTATTAAATAATTACTTATTAAACAATAATATGCAGTCTAGACAGATTGGAAATAAAGCAAAGAATTATGCATTCTAATTTTGGTAGCTAATATTAATTCAAAAAGTTAAGTTCTATGAACAAATAACTGCACTTTGCAAACTTGACATTATGGAGTTAATCTCTCAGATTAACTTTACGCTTACTTTGGAGCTTCATTCAATTTGTATTTAAATTATTTTTTATTCTTTGCAATAAAGTTAAGTTGACGAGCAACTACATATTTTGTAGTTCAAACAAAGCTATGACGCTCTCAGATTAATGTATTAGAATAAAACTGAGGATGCCATAGCTTTGTAGTTTACTACTACAGATAGGAAACACACAGATTGTGAGTTCTAAATTGACTGACACTTAAATGCTTTGTATACCAATTTATATTTCTGACTGACTCTCCAATAACAGAAATACCAATAATAAAACAAATTAATCCAAGAAACGGCCATTGTCTCGCCCCATGCCACTGTCAATAGTTAGTAATGCCTTAGACATCCCTATCAGGAAGAACGGTTGTATAGGGTATATTTATTTTTATGTTTATATAAGATTTTAGTATTACCCAAAATACTAAAAGAACCCAGTAATCAATGAAGGATTCTGTCGCAAGTTACGTAAATAAAATTCAGTTAAGTTGTAAAGACGAGCAGAGGTCAACAGCGACAAAAGGTTGTTTTTTTACACTGTAGGCACTATACCCTCGGCCCTTTAGAGTCAAGAGATACCTTTATTTATGGGGTTACAGTACAAGCTACGTGCTCTTTTCCTGTTTCTAAAAATCTGGCAGATGATGTTACGTTATTTTGGTAAATGAAGTACTTTATTCGATTCGGCCTTTATAGGTAAAAAAATAGTATACATATATTTTTTATTCTATTATTTTGGAGTCGGCCAGATTCGATGATGACACACATGATTACACATCACATGATTATGACTTTTAGTCGTGTTCACGCAAATATATGTATAACATAATTTATGTTATCAATAACGTTCAAATCACTAACAATCCAGACGCTGAGAGGCGGGATGAAAAGTTTCTTCGTTTTGTGTACGTCGCCCGCCCAACGACGCAGACTACAGCCACATGTCTATAGCAGTCAGGGGTGCCAACCATAAAACACTTAGTACGACGAAATAAAATCTAATGAAAAATTGTAAATTAAGTCTTTTTTGATTACGTAACTTCAATGGATTTTGATCGATTTCCGTATGTCAAAATATCGTACGTATAACTTTTATATGAGGCTAAAATATTCTCGTACCAAAGGCCTCAAACATCGCATTTATACAAAAACCCTCGTACAGTTGGCATCCTTGATATCAGTTTGTGTCCGTTTATTTTTATTTGCGCATCATAAACCAAATATTTAAAGCTCGGCAGACCACCAAATCGATAATCGATTTATAGTCGAACTAATAATTTAAACAAGACCAAGTTTTTAGACTAAAGTGGGACTACAACAAATATGCTTTTAATTAGTTCTTGTTGTTCTTGTTTGCCGTAGGTACGTGAATATTGGGATTTGTAAACAAGGCATATTGTATTGAATGATTTTCTAAAATTATCATTTAATTTATTATAACTCCTTTAGCCAATATATTATTATTCTAATATATTTATAGATTATTAAAAAAATTCCCATTTCAAAAAATCTTTAAAAGATTTTAATTCTGTATTTTTTTATCTACGATGATATTGTGTGGAAATTCTGGAAAATAAGAATAAGATCAAATAAGTGAATTCTCCCTAAAAGATGTATTCAATTCTAGAAAAGCTTGACTGATGTGATTAATACAAAGCTGAAGGTTGACAAGACGTGATTAAATGTTTTAGCCGATGTTATCTATCGATCGTGTACTAGACCCTTATGAACTTTGATTTATATGGTAATGGTTCATGCAGAGGACGCCGAAAATTCATTTACTACTACAAGCTAGCAAGATGTATAGTGAACCCATAGATTTAAGGGCTCCTAAGCGACAATGTGGAAACGGCCATCCATCATCTTAATATCAAAATTTGAAGTTGACATAAAGTGGATGAGAAAGTGATTGATGCTTTGCCCACTTCCAAAGCAAGTAGCCGTAACCGTAACTAAACAAGTAATTGAATGTAGGTACGACCAATTTCTGAAATGATTAATCCTGGAACTGTGTATTTATTTGGAAATCTTTGTCAATATTCATTAGGTAATCATTACGATTTGTATACTTGTATATTCATTTGAAAATCCTAAAAGACTATCAGAATCTGTTAATAGAACTTTTGGAAGACTAAATTTAATATATTTGTAGAATATATGAATTTTAGAAGTTGGTTAATAATTTTAGACTTAATTTCTTATTAAGATCAGTTTTAGTAAATTTTTTTTTAATTTTCTTTTTAAACAATACAATACATTTGTTATCTTACAAATAGTATTCATACCTATGACAAGTTTTTATTATATGTTATAGTTTTGATAAATTCTAATATATATTTTCCACTATATATATTGTAGAGAAATATTATAAAGATATGAAAATCTTTTTGTAATATTTATTTCAATAATTATTATGAGTGGGCGGCACTGGCCCTGTATGGCGTACAAGGTATAGCCACGGAAACCTCCGTCGGTCGCTTCGAAGATTTTTCAATCGTCCAATACATCAGCATTAGAATATAATTTTCATATTTTAATAATAATTTATCTATTCCTGGTGCAAATTTATTGAAGTATACAAACCTTAGAAGCCATAAATTTGTGTATACATCTTACTAATAAGTTTCTATTAAAAACATTCCGTGACGTCCAAAAATAAGAAGAATTGTCAATTGTCTGTTTAATTATTTTATATATTCTTGGAATTAGTAAAATAAATATACCAATATAATTCGAACAACAATAATAGGACTAAAAAAATCGATAACACGCCAACTCTAAGTACTTTTGCTTAAGTTACTTTGTTTTACATCTCTAAGGTCTTGTTTTTCAATCTCTCTTACAAGCGAACGAAAATTTGTGTTAATAGAGGCGACTATAACCATTGGGTTGTTAACGACTGCTTGCGTCATTTGCAGTTGTGGTATGCTTTGTCCGTCATTTTGGCAATCGAATGCTAATGTCGTATATGTAGTCGCAGATAAACCTTTATATTCGGTAGTGTAATCAGAATAAAGTGAAAATTTTTAAAGAGTTTTATTTTGTTTTCGTTACATTCTATTATATTATATATATATATATATATAGCAAATTCACGAATCCTGAAAAACTAACGCTCATTAGTTTGATGACTTGCATTGTGAATGTGGGACAACGGTATAATGGATGTTTGAACCTTGTTGTGCTTCGGCCGCCTTCTCTCTGGATTAAATACTAGCGTAATATACCGCAGATTTAGTAATACTAGTTACTTAATATTACCCGTTCGAAACTATTATTCAAGCCTAACAATACCCACAACTTCGACCAACTATTTTTTCTATTCGACCCATCTGGACATTGAACTACAGAGTTAAAATAAGAAGCTTTGCATGCATTAATTTTATCCAACAGAGTTTAATAGGCATCTCGAACTAAATGTTTAATATAAACGGACTAGTACAGTTTTATTGGCGGCTTATTCGAAATTAACGCTATGAATTATTTCAATCTATTCTTATTTAACTCTTTTGTATTTATTATTTTATCTTCATCTTTTTTATATTACTGAAAATGACAGATCTTATAAATCATTGAGGAAAGATCAATTTTTTTACACTTACTAGCTATCCGCCTCTTTACCTGCAATTTTTGAGATGAAAGGTAAAACGTAAAATTTCATGAAAATCCACTTAGTCGTAAAAAGTAATAAACAGAAAGACAGACGTTTATTATATTAGTATAGAAAAATACTTTATCGTTTAAGACTGTATTTCCAAAAATAAGTATCATACGTCACAGGTCAAGAGTAATATATAGTATACCTATATATTTTACAGTAAATCCTTGTACTATAGCAAACGTGAAGAACGAAAGAATTCGAGAAATTTAATATATTTTTGTCTCCATAAAAACAAATTAAATTTCCTCGTTATTTTATATAGTACATTACATGCTATTTTCATTCCTATTACATAATATCATTTTCGTCCTTTCCAATTGCTACCTACGTTTATCGATTTATAGCGTTAATAGACATTTTTGTATAAAAATTTCATTGCAAAAGTATCCACATACCGGAAATGTTTTTCCCATATTACTTATAACATTCTCGTGTGATATGAGATAACAAAATATTAAAATTTACATACAATATTGGCATACCTATACTGCCATGAAGTTTATTGTAATTTAACATTAACTTTTATGTTAAAGAGATTGTTTAATTCAGCATTCGTGTAATAAAAATCGAAACATTCAACTAGATATGTAAATATTTACCTGCGGCACTGTTTGGTTTTTTTAAAATAAAAGACTGCTTTTTGATATACGGATAATGAGACTTCTTAAAAATCCATTAAGCTGTACAGTTGTGTTATGGTTAATAAACAGACACTTTTACGTTTACAATATTAGTATGAAGTATGGATTTTGTAGTAGAATAAATATTGTTAACAGGCTACCATCATTAAAACCTGGTAGTATTATGTATTCACATTACAATCATGACGCTTGTCAAAAGCAGATCTACGAGTGTGTTCGAAAAGTAAGTACGCAACATAAAATGTTTATTTTCGTCACACAGCCCTTCCTCGACCCAATAACTTGGATGGTTTTCAAATTTAGTAACTAGATAAATAGGGTTTCGTAGGTATAAAACATTTGCACATTATTTAGGTAATTTTAAGGCTATCCGAAATGGAAACACGTGAAAAATCTTACACAATGTAGGTACCGTCGTTGTAAAAAGATTATTTTATTATCATGACTTTTGGGATCCGGTATATACTGAAAAAAGTTTTAACTGTAATAACCATAAAAATGGTGACATATTTGGATTGTATTTTTCCCAAAGTTCAGAAGTACTTTCAAGTATTTCTATATAATATACTGTATGAATGATTTAGTGGTTTAAGGTTCTGGGTCGAACAAACTGTTTATTGGGAAAACACTTTCTGAACTAAGTTCATGTTTGTTTGTTGTTCCCCAATTGGCAAGCATAGGAATATAGCAAGTATGGTATGTTACAGATATGAAGTCCTTTCAACAGTGGCAGCCTTTGCCAAATTATATTAAAATATAGAACTGTTTACCGGTATTTAGTTCAAGTAAATTAATTCGTATAGTTATTTGTCAGTATATTCTCGGGTACTGTGTAATTGTAATTACTTGGGTACTTTGTCATAATTATATTATCAACATTTTCACTGTTTCAATCACTTGAACGACAGTTAGAAGTATAATTTAAAACAGATTTTGTTTGGGGTCGTTGTAGTATTTCACTAATTGTAAGTCAAGGCACTCTCTAATTCAAGTGTTATAATAAAACGATGTTTGCTCCCACAGACTTAAACACAATATTTATTTACTTAAAAGGAAACGGTAATTTTCTGGATTACGATATAGTGATCCCAATGGGGACACATTTCCACAAATTAACGTTCGTACCTACTATGATATGCAACTTGAACCCTTAGGGAAAACGTAAATACATTAGAGTGTCCATGTTAATCCCATAGAAATTCACAGCAACATAATTACGTTACGCCTGTAACCACTTCATACATATGCCCGCTCTATACACGCTTCATTTGATTGTTTTCATGACTTGCAAAGTTCGTGTATAATGTGTTTTCAGAGTTCCGTATATATTCATTGACTATGAAAAACAGTGTTATAATTAATTATAAACCCGTTGCGGTCGTGTTAGTCTAAGTTGTTACGACATAGACACTAATATTTAACCTCGAAGTTGTCCCAAGATGAATGTCTTTATATATTACCTACTGATAAATTGAAATACTAGTTATTTATTCATAGTATAGTACAGCATACATTTCGTATTCTAAGTATAATAGTCACAGTTGTTTCTTTAAGAACGTAGACTAATATATTATTATAGAGTGGCGTGAATATCAATAATAGTCAGAAATAGATTTTTTTATGATATTTCACCCTCAAACCTGGACTTTAGGAATTTAATCTGTATGCATACAAAATTATAGTTGTTACATTCTTTTTACAATAATTTGCTTCCAATTTATTAAAAGAAACAGAGTAGATACTCACTATAGAATACTATTTAGTTGATAATCAATGTTAAAATGAATTTTATAAAAATAAATACATCACATTGAGAGCATAACTGAAGTATAACAAATTTAGTAAATTGTCGTTTTAATCTTTGTTTTTAGATCGATTTTACAAAATAGTATTTTCGATTTATTGCAGTTTATTATTAAGCACGCGGTATCTTAGTACATTAATCGTGCCAAATCAATTTCTATTTAAATTCACTTACATTACACCAAAGGCCTGTCAACAGAATGACGTTTGAACAGCCTTTGAGGCTCACAATTTGTTACGCGTCAAAATAAGCAGATAGATTAAATTATCTACAAAGGTACGTAGCCCACGTTAAGGTGAGTGGATTCATTAGTCCAGTGACTTGCAATGTAAAATCGTATGTCACTGGACACTCCCTCATTTGCTGTTAGTAGGACCGCCATAAATCACGGCTCTAGAAGTGCGCTCCTTTTGCACGCTTTTACTTCTGTAATGGAATGAATTGTGAAGGGGCTCTGATATCTTGATTTCTTAGTACTTAATTTATTCAAAATATCTAATATCTATCTAATACAGACTAATATTCATAAGTTGGAAAACACAAAGTTTTATCCAAACATTAACCATTAAAGAACTTTAACTTAAATAATAAAACAAAAATAAAACTTATTAAATATTTTGTGTAATTAAACATCCCTAATCATACTTAATCTAATTTGATGTTATAGTACAAACGGTCTAATAATATTAGTAAATTAGTGTAGTAGTAGTAATTTTTGTATCTAGGATATATTTACATAATAGTTATTATAGCAAAATGTAGCCACTATCCTTTGTTAAAGGTGAATTATAAAAGTTAAGTGATAAAATCCATAATACAGATTCTTATGTAATTCCTCTTGAAAGCTTTATATATGGCAACCCTACATTACCTTAAGTGACCAAACCTGCGCCCACGTTTTACTGCCTCTAAACCAAATGTTCATATCACGGACTGCATTAGACTAATTACATTTTAAAATTATTTTAATGGTTACAGCGTAACTATGGAAAAATGATACTCAAATTAGCTAAATCGTAGTAGCAATAAACCAGTAGAAGTCATAAACGATAAAAATTCTTGACTAATTAACAGCGTTATAAAAATATATAGTATGTACATACAATGATATTATAAATAGGTTATCCTGGATTAATTACTGTGCAAAGTGGGTAATGTAATTGAGTACATTTAGTACTCAATTACATTACCCACTTTAATTTTTTTGATATTATATATTTATAAATTATATTATATAAATCTGCACAGTAAAGTAAAATTATATGACCTTAAATTTAATAAATATATTAAAACATAAAATTGATTTTATCCACTATTGCGATTAAAATAAATTAGATTGTGGAACGTCGAACTACGCGACTATTTTGTTTTTTTCTTGTAAAAAAACATACATTTGTCCACTGAGCAAGTAATCGCTACATTTGCGTTCTTAAACCAAAAACTATGCTATTAAACTTATTAAATTAAACTGATTAAACTATGCTTAGCTAACAACTACAATTCGTATACTAATTAATGACCAACTAATTTCAGAAATTAATTTATAAACCGTTTATTTGTTTATAAGCACTATAATAATAAACCATACGTTTATGATTGTGGCGATATTACGAGGAAATGTTTGTAAATTAATTTATAACATTTTGTTTACTTTAAATTATAGGAAACTGAAATTGCGTTTGCTCAAATATATTATTGTTGTGTGCTTACAATTAACGCTTCCGGCTAAATAAACATGCCAGCAGTATATAACGAGTATATTGACGGTAACGGTGCAATAAAGGTGATCCTCCCATTACACCATTTCGTAATTGAATCATAAACAAGGATATTAGCACCTGTCTTTTACGAGTGCACCTCATAATTCTCCTCGCCCGCTTTACTACGCGTTAGAACTTAGTAAAATTGTTTGATGAGCTTTAAAAACCATGCTTTTATGGTATTGTTGGTTTTATGTTACGGTAATAGAGATTATGCGATAATTAATTAATGTGGCTTGTAATTAATTACATAAAATATGTAATTAATCTGAATTTGTTTTAGCACTTATAAAAATAAATATCACAATATAAAATGGCGCATACATACATATAAATAAAATTGGAATGTCTGTTTGTAACATTGAAATAACAGTTTTTTACTACATGCATTTGAATATAAATACGGTACATATAACAAAATAACATTTTTTTACAATTTCTCTCTGTCTGTCTGTTTATTCCGGCTAATCTCTCAAATGGCTAGACCGATTTTGACGGGACTATTTTTGGCAGGTAGCTAATGTAATAATGAGTAACTTAGGCAACTTTTATTTTAGAAAAATAAAGACTAAGTCGCGTGTACAGCTAGTTAAATAATATAAGGGTTACATTTAAAATCTTACCTCTAAATTATATGAAACAAATGAAGTAACCAAAAACCATGTTTCTCATTTTTCTTTATACCTACACTTGTGCCTAGCCTTGGCTTCTCCAGAATCCTATTGTAGAAATCTCAATTATGTTTTATTATTATTCATTAATGAGTAATTTAATTAATAATTATTATATTTATTTATATGAATATAAAATGCATAAAGGATTAATATAGACAGAGAACGTTCAATGATGTATTCAGAGAAACTCATCAAAGTTTCATCATTGTTGATTAAATGGTTTAGAAATGTATAGGGGATAAACACAAATATTAATTATTATTTATAAAGTTTGGTAGGCTCGCCCCCTACCGCGCTAAATGCCAATGTATACCACATTCAAATATACCCAGCGAAATGTGGGCATGTGAGTGCTGAGTTCACTAAGACATCAAACGTTTCCAATGCACTACGCCATCTAGAATAATAGACGTGACAGTATAATAATAATAATCTCAGGACAATTCACACAGCGCCATCTAGACCCAAGTTAACTGAGCTCGTGTTATGGGTACTAGTTAACTGATACAAATACATAGATTTTTTTCGTAAATACATATTATACATAGAAAACAGCCAGACTGATACAAACAATCATACTGATAAATACAAATGTTTGTGCCGTACGAGGAATCGAACCCGCGACAATCGGATGTAAAGCGGGCTATTAAATAGCGACCACCGAGGCCGTCTATATGTTATTTATACGTATATTATAATTATTAAATGCTTACGCTACTATGTTACAGGTGGCAAATGAGTGTTCCATGCACGATGAATGTGTCAGACAAACATCGCTATCTACCCCCTTTCAGAGCGACATTATCATACTGCACAGACTGATTGATGTCAAAGGTCGTTTCGTTCCCGTAATGTATGCTCATATCTGTTTGCCAATATTTCCTTTATCAGTGAATGAATACCAATACTGTCTCTCATTCGGTCGCCAAACGAATAATTCTGTTTATATTTGTATGTCATTTTTGGATAACCGTTCAAACAAATACCTTTGCGACAAGTTGATCACGAATTTTATGTCGCATTCGGTCCTTTTGATACGGAAATTAAAAGTCAATACAGTATAAAGGTTATTTTAAATTTACACGCTTCTCTGAATTTGTGAAGTAGGCAACTGTTTTGAAAATGTTGTGATTAACACAATAAAATAAGGCAGATCATCTCATGACATCAATTTTATTAATCTTTTAGTTACTTCAAGAAAATGTTGAAGCTCCTCGGGTCGGGTAATAAACTTTAACAAAAGCTATTTATGTAACAAGATGCAAATTAATTCCTAATTGCTTGTAGTTATTGCAACGGAATACTTGTGAAAATTATATAATTTCCAAGTCTGCACCCATCCGGACGGTCTGGACCAGGAACTTGGGTAAGAAGTAATTATCTTCCATAACGGTGCACGGCCGTGTTGGAGGAGTGGCCTAAATTTTGTTTATATCGTGTCCTTTTTTAATTAATGTCGTAATCTATATGTAATCATATTATAATGAAATGTGTAAAGAAGCGTCCGGGTAATCTAGGCGGCGTGATGGTTTCAGTATCTTGTTATTTCGCAGTTTAATTTAAATATGTAAATTTTATTAGGCATAATACAGGCTGAGGACTCTTGAATTGCAAATGAATGTGACATTACGTTTTATAGGCTGGTAGCCAATTCGCCGGGTCGTTTTCTTGGAGCTGGCGGCAAATTTTCACTTAGGATTGTCCTCAATTTTAGTGGTGTTTTATTAGATACACATTTAACCGAAGTAATGAGATGTTTACGTTGACATTTCAATAAAATGTTGGTCCGACCTTCATCCGGTATACCTACGTTCGGTAAAGTTAGGAAATAATCAATAAATATTTTTTCAACAATTATTTGTAAAGCAATATTTTTTATGTAATGGAATATAGTAGATATATATATTTGCCTAATAAACTTAAATTAGATACTACTATATCTATATTACAAATAGGTATTTCCAAGATTAACAGTATACTTAAAACTATCAAAAAATGTTAAAATGTAATAACATTTTAACATTTTTATATGTTATATAAAATAATATACTGTTGCGTACTGCTTTACAATAAACAATACGATCCCTTTCAACCGAAACATTATTTGTAGTTACATCACAAAATATATTTTCTTATTTTATATATTTGTTTTTACCCTGAATGCGCTGCAAGAAACGAACATACATGCGAGCGTCGCGAAGAAAGATTATTATTTCTCCAGGGAAAACTATACAGTTTTCCCTGGAGAAATAATAATCTTTGTCGTAATCGTATTTATTTAAATATCCCCTTTGATGATACCATCAAAGGGGATATTTAAATAAATACATTTCGATATAATAATAACAAATCTTTTCAATAAGTCTAGTATCCGAACTTTCAACACAAAAGAATCAAATAAAAATACCGTACAAATACTCAAAGAGATAAAATTGTTGCAGAAAATATAACTATCATTTGTGATACCAGATATTTCCTCGAACATCAATATTATACCCCTATTCTATACTAATATTAAATTATTATATATAGAGACTATTGAATAATAGTCACCGTCTCCCATAGAAATTAATATAGAAGTATGGATTCCGTACAACCTCGAGAATTATATTCACCTTTATCATTATTATTTCCATCAATACAGGAATTGTAGAATAACAATAGTAATACATAATAATATACTTTCTTTAATAACAAAGAAAAAGACAGGACAGACTCATATTTTTTATAAGACTTGGAATATCAATAAGATTGGCGGCCACAACGATTTTATCACATGGATAAAAAGAGTTACCGTCACTATCACATCTAATAAACATCGTAGCCCACGAAATTATATAATAAACTTTGATAGAATATAACAGGGGTTATATTTTATAACCTTCGTTTCCTGGGAACTAAATAAATAAAGAATTAGGTCTTCGTATACCGCCCACACTAATTTCTCTGCCATATATATCAACCCTCCCTCAGTTATTTCAGTGCCACGTTTATTTTAAAATTAAAAACATACTTTATTGCTCTAAGTGTATTTATCGCTTTTGGTATGGAAAAATTTGCATTTGCATGCAAGCAAAGTATTACTTATACTAGGCAGTTAATTAATGAGAGCAAAAATGGTATATCTAGACGACTTTGTTGAAAGTCTCTGCAAGTATAAGTATATGGGGCGTCTACAGAGACGTCCCTAAAGTCAATGTCAAAATCGCATAGGTGGTGATTATTGACCGTCTTCTGCTGTGATATCGATTCCAATACTGGGGTTGCATATTAACGTTTTAATAAAATGATACAAATAACAATAAATATCCCAGAACAACACAATTCACACAGCGACATCCAGTTGCAAACTAAGGAAATCTACTACTCTGAGTACTGAACAACTGTCATTAATACTTAATATTTTTTTGTAAAAACATAAAAGATACATAAAGGCATATATTTGATATATTGGTAGAAAACGACCAGTCTTAACCAGTTCAATTACAAACAGTCTTAAAAACAATTTCATCTGAAAAAAAATTTTCATCGGAAAGCAAGATGTGTTCTAAACCACTAGACCACCGAGATCGGCAAGTGTCAAGATATCAAATACAAGTATAATTACATACTCGTATGTCAATACTTGTTCTTACGTTTGCGTAGTAAAGTTAGACAATCACACATTTAAATTACATCAAAGAACACAATGATCAGTACATCAGAAGTTGTAACAGGATTTATTGTTGTCGACGCATATGATTTCACAACACATTGTATACTTCACGTAGTCTCCCTTGGGGTGAGTCATTAACATTCGGTGTAAGGCTAAGATCACATTAGAAACGAATAGCCTCCCTTCTCAACAGTTATGCCTCAGTGTAAAGTTAGTTCATAACTGAAATTAGTTTAAAGGTGAGGAATGATAATTTTACGTGACAATTATTTACACAGTACAGTATTATCAATTATGTTATCTGTGGTATTATTATATCTTCATAATAATTAAATATATATTTATCTGGTATAGTTATTTACGCATATTAATCATTTTATCACTGTTTTCGTCAATCTACCCCATAACCCTTTCTGTTTATACCCAAAAGGTTAGCTATGTAGTAGAGAATTCCATACTCAAGCTCGTCTTCTGTACATGATATATTGTTCAATAAAAAATAAAAATATATTTTATCCTTTATTTCTTTTAAGGTCATTTATTACATTTTATATGCCGTATTTAAAATTGTTGAAGAGTTAATCTTGTTACTATTTATCCCAATTATAAAGGACGTCCCATTTTATATCACTTTGAAATCAGTAACATTTAACGAACGCCGGGTAAGTGTATAAAACATAAAAGGGAATCCTTTGAAGTAATTAATACTTTATTCGTAAATATTCTGTCTCCGATATTTCGTAATTGATTGGATAGTCTCCAAAGTACGAGTACGGTAAGGGGAATTAATTATATAAAAAGTTAAACAGATATTGGCTATGTAAGTAATTTCCTTTTTATTATATGCATCTGGGGGACCAATCCATCCATCGAGTGTGCATCAAACACTGAATATTTATATTTAGGCTTCTAAAACATCTAATATAATATAACATATATAGAAAATATTGGCCCGCTTGAAATGTTATGATATAATAATAGTTACGTCAAATTGTATTTGTTATTTTTATCCTTTTTTATCACTTATATTTTTGTCGTTTTCATCGATACCATTATTTTTGTACTTGGTAAAGATTTTTGGGGTGTTAGAAATAGATGTATAAATTGTTGTTTAATTATTGTATGAGAATTATACAATAATAATTCGATAGGTTTCAAATGCACTGGTAAATCAAAGTTTATTCATATGTTATCAGTTTACTTTCATATGTCTGTAAGAATTTACTGAGGCAGACTATATATGCAAAGTCTGCGTGGGTCAGTCTATATATCAGTATCACCTATTACAGTCACCAAGCAGCTTGCTTTATCTGTATTTCATTTAAAGGACAGTGAAATACTGTATACGAGGTATGACGTCATAGTAGTTGGGTGATAAATGGCGACATTGTTCGTGGTGCTGTTCATATATATAGACGACGGTAACCATTTACCATAGGGAGGGTTTGTATGAGGAGGTGGGTGATAGGCAGTTTGACTTTCTAATTACCAAAAAATATCCTATCTACATACTGCCATAATTGCAGATTACTAATTCAAAGGTGCAGAATCATAAATATTCTATAAACAAAGCTGCGAGCTATAAAATAAAAAAACGTCTTCAAAGACCATTCAACGTGTAGCCACTTCGAGTATTGCGGTATGGCTTCTACGGACAGAAATAACATTTCCCGTAACGATTCCAAGTAGCAAATTCAGAAACTTTCGCCTCTGTCATCAATTTATTACAAACAATTCTTCATAGGCAACTTTGTAATGAATAAATCAGTAGGTAGTATCTATAAGATTAATATTTTATTCGTAGTACTAAATGTGTTATTTACCAAGCTAAAAAATATGACTAATTATTTTGATATATACAATATCTATTTCCAGTTTTATTTTATTTTTATTATCACAACGATTAGTCATCAGAAAAGCGAACAAGTATATTTTCGCTTAGTGTTTTCAGTATATATATAATAAATATTCTTTATTGCACTTAAATACATTTGTAAGTATATTAATTACAACTAATGTTAACAAAGGAGGACTTATCTCTAAAAGATATCTCTTCCAGTCAACCCAATAGAGCGTGACATAGGAAGTGTTGAGTGGGTCAAAATGTTTAAATAATAATTTAATAAAAATGTCATAAATAATTAAAACTAAACATAAAAATATAATGTCCAAAATACACATACTAATACAATATACATAAAGATACATATATGTACTTGAATACCTAAACAAAATTACATTTATAATAAATATATAATAAACAACATAAATATATACTAAATCAAACAATAAATACTACAAAGATATATATATATACAATGATGACACTATTTATATAGCAGTAGAAAGGTAGTACGATTTTAACTTTTTCTTAAAAGAACCACTAAATGGACAAATTGAATCTCCAAATGGAGATTATTCCATAGCTGAGCAGCACGAAACTAAAAGGAATTACCCATAAACTGAGTTCTACTGCTAGGAAGCTTCAGATTCCTCGAGTGGTTCTGGCAAAGGCGTTTGGGACGGGAGGAGGGGGGTAACAATTGAAAGCGGGATCGAGGGTAGGCGTATATATACATAGTTTAAAATTCTTAAAAATATTTAGTTCCTTTATAACTTCAGATAATAAATACACCATTATGTTCCATTATTGCTACTACAATAAAATATGTGGGTGATTTACTATCCAAAATATGATTCACTCCATTTGCTATATTTAAGTATCTATGTACATTCATAAATCTGAAACCTGTTTAGATAACTACATTAATAGCAAACTGTTTCTTATATTAATAACGTTTTCGATACATTTTTTCACAATACTACCTTTTAGAAGCCCATTAATTTGTTTCTATTCAAATACTAAACCTATAATTTAATAATAAATATACGAACGATGTACAGAAATCTTATTGATATACAACAATCAATCAATAATGACTCCGCCTGCCCTAACTAGAATAACATATACGCAATTCATTAGCAAATACTTTTTATATTCTATCACCAATTACTTAGAAGCTGTAGAACACATGTGACCACACCACAGTAGTATAAAAAAAACCTATTACACGTAATGAATGGACACGAGGGGTGCATAGAAAATGGGAACACTTATTATTTTATCGCCTCATGATGGATGATGATTATTTATAATGGCGTGATAACGTAGGGTATATTGCTATTATTCCGCACGTAGATGCGTTACATGAATTTTGATATCTGGAACATTTGTGATGTAGATGAAGTATTTACGATTACATAAAACACATATATTTTATATGTGTTCTATGTAATCGGGGCCAAATAATGACAATCTGAAAATCAACCTGATAGAAAGTAGCAACTATGCCCTATAAACAATTAAAGGGTACACTAATCTTTCAAAAATCGAAAACTGATATCTCACACATTATGTAAATGTAACCTCAAGAATTGAGTATAGTTTAATGCTTTTTAAAGGTTGAAAAATATTTTACAAAATGTAATACATACTCACTTATTATTTGCATAGTGGTAAATATTGCTGAACCGTTGGTCGACAGCAAAGCTGTTTAACAGATGATAGTCAAACAACAGCACTACAGTGAGGAAGACTACCGACTAAAGTCTGGAAGAACGATGTGTAAACACTGCCTTCTTATACCAAAAATGCTGGAATTGAGAACTTATTATATATTTACAATATTAGTAGCCTGATGGAAATAGCATTCTTACTCACCAACGGAAAATATAGGATGAATTAAATGAATAACTTAAATCTTTTACTAACTTTTCACTATGGACATAAAAACACAATATAAAATATAAAAATTAATTCGAGAAACAAAGGAAGGCGCAATCTGGGCGAATCTGCTAAGTGAAGTTTAAATATAAACAAGAAAATAGCTATGTCTTTAGATTGTTTTCAATTTTTTCCAAATAAAACCAATTTCATTTATACCTATGGTAAGATAATAATCATTCATATTGTTATCGGCAAAGATATCGCATAACATAAGAACTACAGTCGATTTAAGAATTTCCGTATTTAAATATTTTTCAATTCCGAAGACGGTAATATTTCTATTATATGTTATGTAACAACTCACTTACTGTGATATAAAAAGAGAGTTTTTCTTCTTTCAGTTGATTTTAAGTGAATGGGTTCAACCCTAAATGCCTGAACCCTGTGCCATATTAAATTAGTATTAAAAACGTGTTATAAATTTCATTGCAATTACGTTGGCATTAGGAAACGTCGCGTGATTTTTACACCCTCATAATGTATTCGAACTGTATAACGGAAGGGAATACAGATAGGGGACGAAAAATGTGCTGATATCATGTGCCGTATGAAAGAATGCTATCGCTTTTTGTTGTTATAACTTCAAATATCGTTTAATTTGCAATGTTTCCTTCAGTTATGTAGTACATTGTTGTATTTATTGTTCTGATTGGCTTTAATAAGGAATCTGCATATTTTTTTATACTAATGAAAGTCAAAGATACAATACCTAAAACTAATGAATACTATTGTAGGTATTGACATCACTAATAATAGTAACTTTATAAGCATGAAATAATTAAGCTACAAATATGTAGATATACTGAACACCGACTGCATATTATAAATAATCTAATCAAAATTATAAAAAAGCTAAAAGAAAATGCACTGATTAGAATGTATAAATATTTACCTTATTATTTTATTTAAATAAGCCTTCATAAAAGTTAAATACAAGATAATAGTGTTTGACCAATTAAAGATAATGAACGCTATCATTACCCTGCAAGCAATTCGAAAGATACATTTGATAACCCATACACAAGAGAAACAAGACATCACCGACATATTATTATAGCAATCTGCCGTTGTATACCATGAAATGTTTATCAAAAAACCAAACGAGCGGCGCGATCTAACAAAAGGCCATTACGAATTTCCCCCAAATACACAGAGATTGCGACAAGGATGCGAGTCGCCTTAACAGTGACATACACAATAGAGACGAGATTCCAAGACTAGCGGGAAAGATAGGCCATGACGGGCAGTAGTGGGCAATCCGGGGCATAACAAATTATAGCCACGGCCGGACGGTCAACGGGCGCTTTACGAGCGGCTTCCCAGCGCTGATGATGATTTAGATGCAAGGAATATCGGGCGGAAGCGCAACGATAAAACCGCGGGATCGGGACGTTGCCATGACAACGGTAGGGTACAGACGCCCTTGCGACAGTTGCGACACTAGTTCACGGACACTTATCGTTATCGTAATAAATTGGTCTGGAATCTGTATCTACTTTAAGGGGATCCGCAACAAAATTGGACTATTGGATTTTTTTTAACAATCGTGCTGGTTTTGTCCAGCGATATTTATTCGGGATAAAACAGTTATCAGTTAAACAATTCTTGTTTAACTGTTTTAACGTACGCAATCCGAATTGATATTTTTCGTTATCTTTATTTATCGTTAAGTCCTGTATTGCAAATATATCATTTATAAAAAAATATGAAACATTTTATATTAGATGTTCTTTACTATCCGTTTAGAATAGAAAGTGACGGCGTATTAAATGAAATACTGATTTAAATAGTACGAATATGACACCTGCGTATTAAAAAATTGTATTATACTTGCCTTCGATTCTTCTTACGAACCTTTTCAAATTAAATTATTTATAATATTTAAAATTGTACTATTCTCACTATTTATCATGTAGTGAATGCTACGTATTCAATATTCGCATTAGGCATATGTAAATAAGGTCACATTTTATGGAGCGGAAATAATTTATAGCGGGGTGTAGTAATCCATTTTTCATGCAAATATGATCAGTGTGCAATTTACTCTCTTTATGAAATCAATAGATAAAGTATAATAAAAAGACTTATAGGTATATATTTCAAAAGTATTTTTTTAAAGATTTTAAAATCTTTTTTATGTGTTGTGTATCGTTAACAAATTAGATTTCGGTGATTCTTTTTGTAATCCTTTGGTATAATTATTATTAGGATTGATAATATTTTTGGTTTGGTAGCATATTGTGACAAAAAATATAATATGCAAATAAAAATCCTAAATCACAGAAATAGTAAAATAGAAATCCGACATTAGAAATTAAACAACCGTTCTTATGACAGAATACATAAGTTCAAACCGCAAAAAATGGTTACTCATTAGTCGAAATGGACATGCTTCTTCGATGTAAACTTGGATATTCTCATTACAAGTATGTAAATTGTACAGAGATATTTAACAACATAAATAAATATCCGTCGTAACTTTTTTATCTTCCGAGCGATATATATATATATATACATAGATATATAATGTTACTTATCTAAGACACAGCACTATCGTTTTTCAAATCCGTTGCGTGTATAAAATGTAAACATGGTGTGAAATCCCGTCTACCGATTTATAACCCAGCGACTGATGATGATATATCGACGTTGGTTGCTGTGTTGATCGCTACTTACCCTACCCTTATCACGGAGCATGTAATTTCGGATTCATTGCCCTCGGCCTCAGCACTGCGCTCCGGTCACGGGCCTTTATTAAAAGTAAAATATTTCATACACAATATCGGCGACACAATAATAAAATCGTATATTAATATTTTTATGTAAACATGTACGCAGCACCAAAGTAAATTAGATTTAATTCGCTATGTGGATAATATAAACTTATACAAAATTTCTTTTTTGCAGGTTCTAATTGGCAATGAGAGGATGAGCCATGGAATCACGAAGCGCGCCGCCAAGCCCCGACGAGGCGGGGGAGGCGGTGTACGACTCACATTGCGTACGTTACCCGACACCATCACTGCAAAGAACTTTTGCAAGTTGTCGCGAAACGACGCGACCTCGCCCTCATCACCGCCACGCAACCTCAGAACCAGCACGGCCAGACGACCGTGTTCTTACGACTGCCGAAGTTCACGATTATCCTTCATCAGAATCAGGCATCGCAGCCGACTGCCCTCATGCGCATACCAGCAACGCTGACGATAGTCCTTCTTATGACAGATCTGACTATGAAGGCAATTCAAGTTATAGTCTTAGGCGCACTTCAGATTATCATCACACTATTGATTGTAAACATCGTCCTGTAGACTATAATCGAAGTCATACACCAGATTATAATCATGGACACGGCTCAGATTGTGATCGACCTTATCCACGGTCTCAAACTTCCCGAAGACCCCATAGAAAACATAGACGAGAAGAAGATGATGGTGCACAGTCGCTGGATGAACGATGTGCTCGAGATTTGGATGAAATTTTACCGGCGAGACTTGCTGCTGTCAATTTATCTAGAGAACCGCCTCCACAAACTTGGAATAGAAGCAATATTGCAGCAACTATGGAAAGATTTGAACCTGTGGACTATTCGTATGCCTATTATGATCATCATTTATCGATGCCTTCTTCATCGAGAAAAACAAATCGCCAAAGAGGACGTGGTGGCATTCCTAAAGATCGGTCTGCTCGTCATAATTATGTTACAAGATATGGAACAGAAGAAAATATCTATGAAGAAATTACAGATGGCTCAAGGACATGTCCAAAACATAGATATGTACCTAGGCAATCATTGGTCTCACTTGATAGAAGTGTAGTTGAAGAAGAAGTACGCCGTGTAGAATCCAGGCATAAACGAATTTTAGGGGAATTAAACCTTAGCGTAGAAGCAATGTTAATGCCAGAATGTGAGTCACCAGATTCTGAACGGGCGGAAGATAGAGATAATATAGAGGAATTACTCCGAGTAGGTCCAACTGATGAATTATTATCACCTGCTAGTTGCAATCCTCCTGATCTAGATAGTGGTTTTAGCGGTAGCAGCAGTGGAGCAAGTTATGTAGGTAGTTTGCGACGTAAGCCGACGGGATCAGTGCCTCATTTGCCTGCCGTAGCATATGGAACGCGTGGTGCTGGTGTACGCATACTCGGTGCAGAAGATTGTGGACTGAGATGTCCTAAAGATATCCCTTCGCCGCGTAGTTCCAGTTGCGGGGATGCGAAAACTAGCGGGTTTTGGAATAAAAAAGCTTGGAAAAAAATATCGGGCTTTTCGAGCTCTAATAGCATCAACAAAGCTGGCCTCACCGGTAAGTTTAATCGTTGTTATAAAACACCTTAACCAAAGAACTTTCAAAGCCAAGGTTCTTTTTACCCTAGCGTTAAACTACTTTTTATGCATGGATAAGTTAAAAATAATAGTGTTATAAGCGCTGCTTCAATTATATATAGAATAAAATATACATATCTGTATTTAGCTCAAATAAAACGTCTTAATACATAAAAACATTCTTAGAACATTCACTTACTGCCATCACACAACAAACAAAATATATTTTTAGAACAAAAATTGCACAAGTTATATCTCAAGTTCTATTCTCACATAAAATGTGAATGAATCCGGTGGTGTCATGTCGTGGAAACCGTGAGAGTGTCATCTCTTTTTTTTATTTCGCTCGCTTTCGTTCGCCCATAGGCATTTTTCAGATGGACGCGCGCCCGTGGCTCTGTTTTAATTTTGGTTTATTTGTTTATTTTGTTAACGGTTCGGCGTTTTGCATTACAGGTCTGCTCGTTAGGTACACTTTCCGGCGTAAGTCCGGCTCGCAGGGCTCTCAGGGCAAGCGGCGTGCCGAGCCCGTCAAATGCGATGCGTGCCTCTCACAACGATGTTAGCCGCGATATTATTATGGTAAGGGTCCGATAAATTAAAAATAGACTATTTTCTATTTCAATTTTCAATTCCAATTGTGATACGTAGATATTTTATTTTATCTCAAATTAGAAAAGGCGCGTCCATGAAAAATTAAATTAACAGTGTCATTAGGATATCATAATCCTTACCTCGTAATTTTTATTTTGGTTTTACAATCATTAATCACATACCACAACATAACACAAGAATAAAAGTAAAATATTTCTGTTTAAATAAAAGAAAAAAATTGTGAAACAACCAAAGAGTCGATAACAAGCGGCGCATCGCGGCTGGGTCAGTGGCGATTAACAAAGTCGATACAAAGTTCCCTCATTAAGGTATTGCAGATATTACTTTTGCAAACTTCGACTAGAGATAAGTTTTGTTCCACAAGAACCGAGACAATAGCATGCGCTACCACTTAATTAAGCCTTCTCGATAGGATATGAGGGGAACTTTGCGATTAGTCTGCTAAGACAAACGTCGGATTCTACAAAATATATTGTTGTTTATCGAAGATGGCTTAAGTTAGAATGTCTTGGTTACAGATGAAGCCTGTAGGCCAAGCAGAGCTAAATCCAGAACATCTACTATACCATACAGGTTACTATTATATCTATATATTATAATTATATCACGTCATCTACACGTAAACTTACACTTCAAACTTTTATGAAATACTACTATTACTACATATTAACTACAAACAAAACTATTTTAAAGAGAAACTTACCAGTATTAATTTATCGGTGACTCAAAATGTCGTTCTAACTTAGGTTACTTTTTTCTGTTGGTTTCAGCTACTCCAACGGAAAACTGGTGGTGCCGCTGGATTCCCTAGCACAGAGCTGAGGGGCCGAGTCCCCTTACCATCCCCGCTTCGAACTCCTTCGAGGGGTTACTTAATACAAAGGGACAGAACTGAATGCAAAGATTTGATAAAACGCAAACATTCAATATTGCTGAAACAGTTTTGTCGTAAACATTCCAAATTAAAAGAACACCTCATAATGTCTCAAAGACTTATAGGTGTGCCAATCTGTGTAAGTACGGTAAAAGACATTCAACACTTAAATGAGGTGTGTATACGGTGAAGTGATAGAAAAGCCTAATTAATTATTTGTATTGTTATGGCAAACGTTTCATAGAAACGCAGTGACTACGTTGTTGTTACTTATCAATTTTTAGTAGTTAATAGGTACATGAAAAGGCTGACGCAGTTGAATCAGATTTTGTAAATGATAAATAATGCTGCCATTTTATCTCTTATAGTACTCGTTTGTGACAATTTTGATATCTCATTATTAACTTTGCTGTATAAATGAAAATCTAATTGTATATAGTCTGTATAATTTCATCTGAGTACCCTAAAATGGTTTATATGTTACTTTGAATATGATAGTGTGAACAATTTAAACAATATTTAAGGAAGATTCAAATAATTTATTAATTGTTCATAACAATAATAAAATATCAAAAAGTATTTGTATAATGGTGATAGTCATAAATAGATTATTGTGCCTGAAGCATTTCATGTTTTTCTTTCCAAGAAATAATTGACTCAATAGAATTGTACGGCTTGCGGGCAAAATTATATTATCTTCTTTTAGATGATCATTCTGTAGTTCGTTTATTTTAAAACAAAATATATATTATATAGATGGTCCAACCTATTTATTTTTAATATCTATAAAAACGTGTAAAAATTTTGTTTTATTAATATAGAATAAAAATGTTATTCCCGGAGAATAATTGTCATTGTTAATAATTGTTAGTATAGACTTGTATATTTTGTAAATATCTAAGAAAAAACATGGTGCACCCTTTATGTTACGTATGTACATAGATACATGTTATTTGATAGTCACTTTCGAGTTTGCTTTAGGCATAATTTCATATATTTAATACATTATAAAATGTAAAATCTTTCTCAAATAAAAAGAAATTAGTTCACTCACAAAAAGCCGTTCAAATAATGAACCGATGTCGATCAAACATATTTTAACATTTTGGCATTACATTTTATGTTTTTGTGCCAAACTGGACGAATATATTACCAAATAAACTATGAATACTGAATGGGTAACGATTTAACCGTAGTAACATTACCTTAAGGTAATCCCAATTAAAAACAATCGCAATTCAATAGTTACGAAACTTTACTGGTAATGATTTTTTTAGCAACAGAAGTTTTTAAACGCATACTGTAAAACAATAGATGTTAAGAAGATTGGTTAACGATAAGAGTCAGCACTGAAATAGACTTTGAGCATTAAAAAATAAAAAACAGTAATATAAATGTAATTAGTTAAGGATTCGGTAACATAAACAGTACTATCAATCTTTGCAAAGATTAGGTACAGAAAGTAGAAAAAATGTATGTTCAATTATTATATCAATTATGTATCTACAAATGCGAAAGTCATATAAGTTACATTGCCAGAATTCCAATAATTTCTGTAAACAAAAAAGGAAGTAATAAATATACTCGAAAACAAAATAACGATTTATAAAACTAGAACTAATATTAGTATACCGATACTTGATTGTTTAAGTTGAAATTCTTATCGCAACCATTAAAGGAACCTAAGTAAATATATTTGATCGGTGTGTCATCTTTGCGTTATATAATTAAATAAGGCAGATGTTACCCTAAGAAAATGCAAGAACTAGTGATAAATAATAATCATATAGGTAATTAATGAATACTACTTACTAAAACATTTTATAAGAATATGTGAAGGCTATTTTGTCTTATCTCTGTAATACTCAGCACATAGATTTATATAAATTGTTGTTACTGACTAATATTTTAATTTTACTGCATACACAAATAGTAGGTGCAGGCTGTTAATGAAATCACAAATTATATTAAGGGCTCAAAATAGAGTTAGGTACCAACTGTAGGGTATCCAATTTATTTGCCTACGTTTTCTGTATCGATAACTATATTCTACTAACTGGCTTACATAAATCCGTGTATAATTAGGCCTAATATCTGTATATTATTATATAAAAATTTATTTTTATCAATGTAATTACAATTTTTCGATTATGGATATTTTCTCATTGACTCAAAAAAATACTTCTTTTAGAGTTATGATGTGTGTAATATGAAAAAAATATTTATTTATATATTTCAGTCATTATCAACATTTTTATCATCCACATCATCAGAATCATAAAATAATATTAGCAAATTCCATTTATTGATAATTACGGATATCCCAGTATTGTCTAATAAAAATAATAATATATTTATTTTTCTTATAACTAATCTGCAGCCTATCCATTTGTTCGTTTTCGCCAATTTTCATTGTCACCTACGTACGTTGTCTATAAATTGTAATGAGGATTTACAATTTTATTATTTAAAACTATATTCATGGTTGCTCTATTTCTTAATGCTGCTATATCTATATTTTTTACTTAGAAATATGTAAATATGATGTATAAATTCTTTGAATCAGTCAGTGCGACTATGGTTAGTAACTACTGTTCTAAGCTATTCGACTGATATACAACGTAAATAATCTGAATGTTACACGATATAAATATTTCTTTAATTGTCTGTAATTTAGTGATCGTGTTCAAGTCAAAAGAGATTTTTATTAAATAAATCATAAAAACATAAAGTTGAAGTTTATTTTCACTATACTGTTATACATATGTATATATTTTACTCTTGTGGGCCAATACATTTTAGCTTATCATTCGTCTTCTGCTTGTAGAGACTTGTCTGTTTGGATTACGGCTCATACAAACATACATTTTAATATGTTTTAAATTCATACAGGTGTTTTAATTAATATGTTTATATTTTCGACCAGAGATAAACTGTAATAAGACGTCTCCGTGGGTACCTCAGTCTCACCTATATCAGAGTTAGGCACTTTGTTTCAGGCAAGTTGTTTATTGCTAATAGGCTTCAGAATGAGCAGTGTAATTACAGAATAAGGTGCATAAGATCTAATCCTCTAGAAGGGCAATGCATTAGTGGTATCACGAGTGTCAAATGATTACGTGATGTTCTAGTGCTGTTCATGTATATAAGCGATGGTTGCCATCAGGTGGGCTTTTGTCTTGTTTGTCATTCCAATTACATAATAAAAATACAAAACAGGAGCAAAAATACAAAATTCACAAATACAAGGGTTCCCATTTATTATGCATGGATGGATCGTACAAAGGATAACAAAAAAATAATAATTTTACAACTCACATAAAGATCTAGACCTAATTTAACCCTCCCTTTAGTAAGTACCCAGCTGAGAGACTTCCTCATTTAGTAAATGGTGTTCCAGTATTCAGAGCAAACGCTTTCACCTCATGCGGCGAACAATCGCCCTAAAATTCACCACAATACGCCTTCAATGAGTATAAAATTTCGCTCGACGCAGAGGGGAACCTCAGAAATTGGGTCTTTTGTACCGCTCAAAGGGTTAATTGTTTAATTGCCAATAAAAATAAAAACAGAGCATTCATTGTAGGGAATGTCCTCCACACGTACAGCTGCCAACGAATCAGAATTTGGGAACATACGCATATGAAAGTGACGACGGTCAACCTCAACAATGAAACCAGTATTTTTAAGCATAAAATAGCTTTTTATGTTTCAATTTGTTTTTCAGAATTATTTCTATTTGAAAGAATCCGACAATGAGCAAAATGAGTTTGTAGTATGATTTCAGAACACTCTTCTACTCGTAAAACATGTCTAAAGAGTTTATGAAACTGACTATTACGCGCTACTGAAATTCGTCTTCGTAGTTGTCACAATCTGTCTCGAATTTTTTTGCGAAAAGCTAACAAACAGTATTCACTTAGCTTAGACACATAAGTGTCTGTTAATGATAATAAACACTTCAGAAATTTAATACGTTACCTTTTTTTTAAATAAATTTATAATTCGATATATTGATGACGAATCATTGGTTGTCGCAAATACATCACAACAATATAAAATTTAGATAAATTCTGAAACGACATATTTTAAATTTCTTTTAAAAATATGGTTATTACAACTGCGGAAGAAACTCAAATAAGTAAAAGAGATCGATCTTTTAAGACGGTGCATGGTCCGACAATCTAAAATATGTTGTAGTAATAATAGAGATGGATGCTGGTGGGCCAGTACTGTGATTTGTGATGAGAGAAACACGTTTAGCAGTGAATGATAGATAACGATAATAAAGTTACAGCGAGAGCAAATTGTAAGCAACTACGTTATACAAATAAGCCTTAAATAACACATAGGAATACAATGAATAATTGGTGGCAGTTTTCTATATAATGACAAAAAATGTAGATGGTTCTGGAAATTTTCAACTCCAAATTTATCCGTAAAGAGTACATACTTTTTTACCTATAAAGAATTCTCCAACGTATCTTATGTTCGTACAAGTAGACACTTCAGTGAGCGGCAACATCGCCAGATCTTTTATTTCGAGCTTCTATTCTCAAAACAATCTGTAGGTCCTTGAAATGATAAATAATAACAAAGAAAGAATCCTCAATATCTCTATAGATATACGATGAGGTACAATCTCGTGATTTGGATTTATTAGACGTATCTCAAAGTCACAAAGGGAATTCCTACAATTGGGATCGGCTTTTATTAATCTGTTGTACGTTCCCAGTAGAGCGGTTTCTGTGTCATCCAATTAATATCAATATAAGCGTGCAGGGATTGGAGCATTCCAACCAGATGGCTCACATTACATGTCTCAAAATTATGTTTGTCTGTACAAATGGATTGGGTTCGATAAATTAAAGAAAAACACGCGGAACTATTTGTACGCCGGATAGATTGTTGCGTACATTATTGATTTATAATATTATACTCCCTAGTTTAGGTTTTAGTAAGTAACGTATTGGATTATATTATTACAAATATAAAAACAAATGAGATATTCGAATATTGTCTTTATATTTATTATGTGGAATGAAGCAATTAACAAAGGTACTGTACTCGTAAAAAACAAAATCTGACGAATGTGCATGAGACGTATTACGAATGTGCCTGAAACAGTGTTAGTCTGTATCAACTGCATAAGAAATGTAATGTGAAAATGTACAAATGGTATTTAAGAACGATGGATATCACCTCACTATAGCGTTATGTATGATGTGATACTTTATTAGTTTTCAGTACTATCTAGGTTCAATATTACACCCATATATTCACATATATGGTGTACTACATTAGTAAATTTATTAGTGGGCTACATTGCTTATCGGTATTGCAGTAAACCCTCTACGTAGAGTCGTAATGTGAACTGTCTTAGCAGTCGCACTCCGACTCCGCAATTAGATTCCTTTCTTCAGTGTTTAATTACACTGAAGAAAGAAATCTATGTTATATGGCAATAAATGTAAGCATTAGTGCCGAGCGTTGACAGAAATAAATATGTATTATCCACTACTTCAAAATATGACGTGGATAAAAATAGAAGTTACATTATTTTTTTTTTTTTTTTTTAAGTATTACATGGTATTTATTTTTATAATATTATTATATAACTAGTATTTACATAACCTAATTGTACAACTAAGAACTAAAATAAAAAGCTTAAAAAAAAAAAAAAAATAGAATATAATAACTAAAATATATTATTAAAAGTGGTCCCTTTAGGCAACGTTCCGAAGATACTGGCAGCGTTCCCTCTTTGAATAGCTAGACTAATTCTTTGTCCAAGGTAGCTGCCAGCTCTTCGGTCTTCTGTGATGTCGACTAACCTTTTCGTTATTTCTTTGAAAAGTCTTATAGCGCTAGGACCCCACGGACCAAGGGTCTCGACACCGAATGGAACAAATTCATATTCGGAGCCTAGACCCCTATATTTACATATTTTGGCTTTTTCAGCCGCTTCACATGCCGCACCAGCTCTGTTGTTGGTTCCATGTAGATGGGATGGGGCCAGCGTGTCTGCACAGGTTGCATCCCATACCAGCACCCGGCCCATCTTCCATGGAATCAAACTCATACCGTCCGGTCTCTTACCATCGTCTCTTGCAATACCAGTCGGCTCAAGTAGACTTGGTACGTTGACGGTGGCAAGGGACCGGCGTATGATATCGTTAAGTGCGGCATGTCTCGAGAAACGGCCCGCACTTTTTTGGCATGACAGTCCGTGATGTCCTAGTTTGTCGACATCACTGCCACAGGGACATTTGTGAGGAGCGCAGACCGGAACCCCAAGCCGTAGACAGGTTGCTATTCGGAGCGTGTCAGGCTCAAGAAATGTTCCTGTATTTGACGAAGGGTACGCGTGAAGCCAGTAGCCGGCCTCAGGCGCACCCACGGCCAAAAGCCTAGCACGCACCGAACCTGTACTACAGCTCAAAAGGTTGTCGTATATCAATTTACAACTTATGTCGTCCCAGCTCCGCTGTGAATTTGGAGATATTGGAAAATTTTGACCTGGGCATGCAATTAAGAAAGCGTTCCTAGCTTCTTCCAAGCCGGCAATCTCAAAGTTTGAAGGGCATGCCCTTAAAATTTTACTTATGAGAATTGCTGAACTATGGACAGAAGATAGGAAAGCTGGTAAAGCGACAGAGGAAATTTTGCGAATCCCTAAACCACCATAACGGATGGGTAGGGATGCTTGGATCCAAGATGGCTTGTTTAGCTGCATATTAAGAACCGATTCTAAGGTAATTTTTATTAAATCGTCTACTTGAGTCAAAAGATTTGGGTATTTCCAGAATGAGCAGCAACGGAGCACATACGTAAATTTTGGGACGAAAAGACAGAATTTTAAGATGCAAAGTGCATAATGTGGACTGATTTCAAGTAGACGGTCAGCAGAATTTTGAAATTTAGCAATTGAATTATTAATATATTCGGAAACAGATTCATCAAAAATTGGAGATCCTAAAAGGTAAAGGGAATTACTGTTAACTATTTTAATATTTGGAGCCAGAGTATTGAATTTTTGTTTTACATCGTTTAAATTTAAGTCGGTGTTATTTATAAAAAGTTCGCATTTGCTAAAATTAAGCTCCAAACCAATGGCTTCAAATTTATTTTTGATTAAAAAAAGGTCCGAAAACACAGTATCCACATCACCTCCCAGAGATCCGTCGTCCAAATACCAAACATTAAATTTAGAATTTAGATTTTTTATTATCGGATTTATAGCCAAACTAAAAATTGCAGGCCCAAGGGGATCACCCTGTTGACAACCTACTTCCGAGGACAGCTCATTAGAACGATATAACAATTTTGTTGGGTCAGCGTAACTGAGAAGTAGATAATTGTATATTTCCGGTGTGTGTTGTTTTATTTCCGTTAACAGGGTATCCCTATTTACCGAATTGAATGCATTTTTGACATCAATTTTGAGCAACACGTCAGGCTGCCCGTAAGTTAGGAAAGAGCGTAGGGCATGGACGGCTGCCTCACATCCTCCTTTTACACCGAAGCCTAACTGTACGGGTTCGAATTCCGAATTTAATTTTGGTAATATATGTCGAACAGCAATTTTGGAAGCCAGACGTCGTAGTGTTGAACCAACAGCAATTGGTCTCACCCCTCCGTCCTTTTTGGTAAGGGCAATGAGGTTCGCCCCGAAAAGAATGGGAACAATTTCTGAATTAACAAGACCGGAATACATAAAGTTGATTAATTTAGTGATCGAATTTACAAGTTGCTCACCTGCATCACCCACAGAATACGATGTTAGGTCTTTCAAATGTTGGGGTGAGATTCCATCCAAACCTGCAGCCGAACCTGGTTTAAAGGATGAAATGGCATCCGTCACATCTTTGTTTTGAATTTGAAGGCATATTTGCCCTGCTGTTGGTGGGTCGAGAAAAAATGGATTTACTGGAGCTGGAGGATGTTTTGTCCGTAGGGCCTCAAGGGTGTCAGGGGTATCTGGTGATAGCACGTCGTTTGAGAACAAAAGGCGAGCGGCTCCTTTGAGATCTCCGTCGCAGATTTTGTTCTCGATAAGCTTGTTCTGATTGCGAGGGGTATTATGTTTGATTGGAGGTACGGGAGAAGGCGAGGAGCTTACAGCACAGTTATTCTTTATCTTTTGTGTCAACGATAAATTCGGTTCATCAGTTTTTATTGTATGTAGTGTACTGTATGAGAATAAAAATAGGTTCTGCCAGTCTTGAGTACAATTGCTTACATAACATTTCTGGATTAATTGTGACAAATGTGTAGCAACTGTTATTCGAGCTCCTCGAGGTATTCTTTTGACTATTGGTATACTGTTTTTTAAATGGCTGAGATATATGTGGAAAGGAGTTTGGTCGTTGGCTGCATAAGTAGGCACACTCGGAGTAAGGGGATGGGTAATTAAAGGTGAACTGTTTTGGCTGATACATTTTCTGTGTGTTTTTGTAGTGTGTATGTAGAGGCCTTTCAATGATTTGAATGTCTTTTTGCATTGTGTACATGTATGGGTCGCGTTCGATGTGCCATCACAAGATTGGGTCACGGACTGCATTCACAATGGTTAAAAACTTTCACAAAAAATAATAACTTATAACAAATTAAAAAATTAAAGAAAGTAACTTAAAATGTACACAAAACAAAGAAAAAAAAAAAAAAAAAACAAAAGTCAAACTCAAAATATAACAGCTCCTTGTTTTGGTAGGCAAGACGCATGGGTCGTTACGTATTTTAACTAGACGCTGCGGTGGAAGAGACCTAGCGATGTCATGGCGTCGCTAGGACAAACGACGGCGGCCTTAGCAACCGCGTTTTGAATCCAGTTTGTAGAATTTGAAGTAATTGGTAGACTGAACAATGAAATCCCCATGCGCACAGATGAAAAATATCTTGATAATGTTTTGTATCCTGAGCCGTCAGGAAATTAAACTGGCTTAAAATCAGATATTTTGACTGACCTGAGCCTGCTTGTCACAAAGGTAAATCACATTATTAAATCACTTTACGTATATAGTTTATTGTGCAAACGGTATCACTTGGTTTTTAGGTGGTGAGTAACTACCGACACTCATATTTTATGGAAAATTCATTCGTTTTGTGATTTTTAAAATTAAATATTACAGAGAGCTATATTTACATGACATTGTTGACACGTGTCATTCAAGAATCTTATTATATACACATAATTTAATAATAAACAAGAACCATATCAATATGACATAATCAATTTCCCCTACACTTTCTTTAATTTATTTTAATAACAATATACTAATTGTTCTTATAAATTCACCAACCATCTTGTGCATAGAATATACAAAGTTGTATCAAGTCGTAAGCATTAGCATAAAATAGAACATTGCTGAAAACCACGGCATGAAAATTAATATTATAAAGTAAAGATAACTATGTATAATAAATGGGTTTGTAACAATAAACGCCTGAGGGGCTTGTTTTTGTTTGGAATTCTCCAAGTTACTATCGGAGCGTAAGTTGGATTTAAGTAAACATTATCTGACTTACTGTGCCCGACCCCAGTTCGCCCCGGGATAATTAGTTTTTAACGCCGACGTCACCCGGTTAATAATCACACATGAATCACTGTTATCGTGCTTGTACCCAAACTTACCCGTTTTAATAATAGAGGACCTAAGTTATTTCTGTTTTCAAGGTGGAGAAGAGGTCGCAAGTATAACGACATGGTTTTCTTATATTTGATATTACCCCTTTGTTGATTCATTAATGCAGAGTATTTCCAATCCCATCCAACTATTTTACACCCGTGAAGGCATTTGTTATTTTATCTATGCTAATATTATAATAGGTAAGAGAGGTTATGGTTTGAATTTTAAAGGAAGTATTCTAAAATGTCGTAGGCTATATATTAAGTTAACATATACAAAACTCACACGGTTATGGCCGCACAAATGTGTTTGGAGAGAGCCACAATTTTAATAATTTTAGAAACTATATCAATAGTTATGAAAATTATAGAAATTACCGTGTACAGTCTGATACAAGCTCAATTCTCTTAACATTTTGACTTGCTAATTGCTACCCGCGACTTCGCTTGCGCAAATTTCGATCCCCTATTTTGCCTTCTTACATAAGATTTTTTGAGATAAAGGATAGTCTATTTCCGTCCTCGTAATAAAATTTATATTCTTGTAAAATGGTATTAAAATACGTTCAGCCGCTGAAGTATTAAAAGACAACAGACATACATACATATATACTTCTACATATAATGTTTATATGGATGGTACGGATTAACATTATTTGTCAATTGAAAAAAACATCTGTACAATATATATTTTTTTAATTAAATATTGAGTTTCTCACAAGCATAGGAACGTGCCTTATATTTATATATTTTGCACCGTATCTATAGTTAAGAATTACGTGTCGAGAAAGTACTCCAACTCAGATGATTCACCTCATTCAGACAGCACTGAATCTAAAAGAACATTACATTAGAATATTGCTCCAAACTATTGTGTTACATACAGGATACTGTAAATGTTAAAACTGTCAAGAAAAGATCTCGAGACCACCATGCATCCACCATGACAAAATAAACATTTTATATTTCTATAGATGTTCATAATAAGTGTACGATTGAATTTTCCGCCTAGCCACACGTTTTATCCAAACAAAATATATGTCAGTACAGTCCTCACTCGTTATTGTATCAAAATATTTCCCATAGCCCCAAGTAACAATTTATCCCCTATGTTTATAGAATCTAACTATCTATCAATCAACTACCAAAATTCATACTAACATTAAAGTAACTTTGCCTGTCTATTTGTTATCATTTTACTACTAAACAGCTGAACGAATCTTAATGCAATTTCATTTGCATTTTCTTCAATCTTAATGCAATTTCGGTCGAAAGAAACGAAGTCGCGCGTAATAGGCTACGTTATTAGTAATCATTTTTAAAAAGACATTGAATGGATTGTTATTTTCTTCTCATTTCAAAAAGTTCTCATTTTGAATTATATTTTAGAAAAATCGCACTTTGCAAGCGTCGGCATGAATACGCAATCTTGTGGAACATAATGGAAAAGTTTTTAGTTGAAAAGAGGGAATACGGGGCATGTTATTCGCCCCCTTAATAATGCAGTCACGTATCGTGCGCTAATGAAAATTGTTTCGTGACGACTGAATTCGGGACCATTTTATTTCGTGTTAGGTAACATCAAACGGATCTAATTGGAACTTCTGGTTGTTTATTTACATCTGTTTGTAGACAACTGCGGGTAATTGAGTTATTGTTTGGGGTAAAATAATTATCTCGCCTTTGTAGGTGGCATGTCCGTTAAAGTTAAGGAAAGGTTCTCTTGGACCACAGTGTCTTATTAATATTGTTGGTTTGTATTATAATTATAAATTAGTAGGTAGATAATGAAACCGAGTCATCGTTATGTTTTATGTATTTTTTTATAAAAATCTCAAAGATTTTGTATTAAAATTATAAGTTAATTTATTTTATAGTACACAGAAAATTTAAATTAATAATAGGGATATTAATTTTATTAAAGGTAAACAGAAACATAAATCATTCTTTTAATTATTATCCTAGATGGGATGGGTAGTCAAAGACATTGTCAACTCTTGATGTCGTGGTAAACAGAACACTTGACTTTTCCCTGTGTAACTTATATTTGAAACCAACCAGGCGTGGGCGATTATGATTAACATAACACTATAGTATAAATTTTATTAGACAAAACGTTTAAAAATCCAATTATAATACGAACTTTAACATTTATGATATTTATAGACATACCTGATAGCATCTTAATTTAACATGTATATTTGCATGTATGACTAAACTTGCGAGGCTCGCTTTTGAAACTATCCCAATCATATATTTAAAGTGACCAATAAATCATTCCATTCATGTAATGAAGTAAGTATTAAATAAAAGCAGTTGCTATATTGTTGCACGTAGATACTCATGGGTAATAATTAAAACAAGTCCAAAAGATCCTTAATGTCCTTGTATGAAATTTTAATTAGACCACAAAGCACGGCTGACTGTCCCACCGCGCCAAGCCGCAAACTGAAGGTGTGTGGAGAGGTGACAATAAATTTAACAGCACGTGTTATGTTAAATGCTTTTCATATATTTTGGTTATAAAATTAATACGCTTTCTTATGTGAGTATATGGACGAAACGTTTTACAAAAAAAACTTAATTTGGATAGCATAGAATAATTCTAAAAACTCATCAAATTCTGTTTAGAGTTCTAACAAATCTATGAGATGAAATGGTATCTACTTTAATCTTCTAAAAACTGGACTTTTATTTGATTATTGTTATTTTATTAACTTATATTATTTCAAGAACTTCGGAATAAATAACAAATTTGACATCTACACAGATATTTTCCTAAGTATACCCTAGGTATTAGTTTCATAATCTCTGTTCTTTATAAAGTTGTTACAAGTCTCTACGGCATGTTTAATGTAATTAATTTCTTAAGAACCATTATCTAAATTTCTATAAACATAATTAACATATAAAAAATTACGTTGTACTATAAAATGAAAAAGGTGAAAGGGCGCAGACAGAATGTGTTGGTGTTGAACGCCAACGTTGAATTTATTCATCACAACGACGAAAGATGATAGTTGCTCCTAACCTTGAATAACAGTTGTGAGAAAATATGTATCGAGTATTATTATACAATAGTATGCGTGAGCATGGTACCTCAGCCTAAACAGCCTAAGCCATCTAACAGCTTGCATTGTAAGCTATATTTAGGTTATAGAGTAGAAAGAGTAGTGAAAGTACGAAGATAATAAGAGACATGACATCCCAGGCCTACAGAATGGCAACGCATGAGCGGTATCAGCGACGTTACATGATAGCGTAACATAATTTATTAATAATTAGACCTCTAGTGATATGCAGGCCCAATAAAATGCGTAGCGAATTATGTGGCAACCCATTAACCAACCACGTGCAGTTATGTACAGTAGACAAATTACTTTACCACAAACTAACTGGAACAATCGATTCTGCAAGAAATTATAGTTTGATTATAACCGCACTCGTGTATTGCTACTCGGTTACAGTAGTGGATATATTCCTCGCTTCCTCGCCAATAAATATAATAAATAATTAATCTTATTGACATTTGTAAACAAATTTCTTTTGCAAACAAAAGGAAACATACCTTTATACTAAAATAAAACATACACACAAAATAATGTACGGACATTACAAGATACTAATGTAATTAAAATGATTCAAACAAAACTAACTGATAAAACCTAAAAAAAATGCAACATAATCGGTCTATTAACATTATTGCCACAGACATTCACACAGACACGTCAAACTTATAACACAATTTTACCTTCTACAAATATAAAAAAATACAACCAAAATTAGGAAAAACAAAAATTGTCATTTACAATGGCATTTCTAAATATAATTTATACTAAGTGTTGAAAGATTTTTATTTGATAATACCTATGTAAGCTAGAAAGATTCTGTCTAGGTTTGTTTGCGCTCGCCTAGCCATATTGCTGGAATGGTGCCAGATCAAATATCACTTGTGTGGGATGGAAGCTCGGGGAACAGGGGAATGACACTTAAATTTTAGATTTTCAAACAACTATGTGCCTATAAGAGAAACCCTCTTAAATTACTCTATAAATTGTTGAAAATGAGAACGGCTCAAATTTTTAAGCACACGTAAACGTTCAAATAAATTATTTATTTCAACAGTATGCTTGTATTCAACTATATATAACTACATGGGTATATATGCACTGAGTACAGTTATTTAACATACTTAAAATGAGTCTTGTTCTGTACAATATAATACGTTTTTCTATACAGGGCATTCTTTATAACTGTAATATTTTTAAAAATGTTTTTTTAAATAATCCTAACTGTAATTAATACTTTTATCAGAGGTAGACTGTAAAAAGTCGTCTGTCTGGACCACACCTACTTCAGTCGAGCAGCTTGCTTTGTAAGCTTCGGTTGTAGGGTGTGATTGAAACCACAGGATTTCTTAGTTATAGTCACAAAGTAGTTCTCTCGCCTGGCTAATGAGTCACAGATTTCTCATGATAACGTGATGACTATTTATTCATCATATTTTAAAGTCTCTCTCTTTTTTCGACGTAAGTTTTTATATGTAATACCATTCCTATTACATACAAAAACTTACGTTGAAAAAAGAGAGAGACTTTAAAATATGATGAAAAAATAGCCCTGGACAATTAACACAGCTCCATATAGTCCCATGGTAAGCTAATAATGCTACGGTAATGTTATGGGTACTAGACAACTGATATTATTAATTTATGTTATTTAGTTATTTTTTATAAATACTTACATAATATAATAGTATAGAAGACACCCAAACCGATACAAACAAACATAGTCATGAAAACAAATACTCGCACAGTGCGAGGAATTGAACCTGTGAGCATCGGAAAGAAAGCGGTGTGTTAAACCGCTAGACCACAGAGGTTGTGGAATAAATATAGTGTAATAAAATATATAACATAATGTTCTTACAAAATTTGGCATTATATTACGTAATGCTACATTTTGTAAGAAAAAATATAACTTTTGTTTTTATTTTCTAGTACTTTGCTGATGAAATCGCGAACACAGCAAGCTGTAAGTAAACTAAAAGTTTCTAATTTAATGTGAACAATACACCCACTCTTAAGATGGTTCGTGACATACAAGTTGCTACGTTTACAAACTAACTAATGACCAAAATATTACCTTTTCAGTCTCAGCCCCTGAGAAGGCGACAGTAACAGACCGTTGATCTCAACTTCTGTCAGGACATTGCTCTTTTAATATATCTCCCTAGTTTCTAGCGAGTAGAACAAATAGTAGGATTTATGTTATTTGTCTTATAAAGTATCACATGATTTTTCTTTATATATCGCTAAGTTTGTGATCATTATTGTGGTATAAGCGATCGTTATTTTAAAAGAAACGATGTTAATAAAATAGTTTAATAATGCCAGAATGTAATAATAATAAAAACACAAGACAATTCTCACAACGCTATCTAGTCCCAAGTCAAATAGAGCTTGTCTTATGGGTACTAGACAACTGACAGAAATACCTAATTTATTTTATACACATACATAAATATTTAGCATATCAGCATACGATATATATATATATATATATATACACTCACACCAATTTTTCGATACACTATTCACTCCCACTCTTACTATCGTGCAAAATCCATGTAATTATTTTAGACATTTCACATATATCCAAATTAACACCATTTCAATAAAATTGTACCGCTATATTTTTTTATACTTACCTTCTAATAATTAACTTTTATTTTACAATCAAAATGTTGTTTTTTGTATGTCAATGATAGAATATTCTTTTAAAACACATATAATATCCATTATATTATAATAATATGTACTTTAAAAGAAAATTTAATTACGGAAGAACGGAATGCACCTGTCATAGACATTGCTACGCTTACTAGGTAATCCCAGCACTGTTTATAGAAATCAAATTGTTTTTGAAAGAAATAAACACTTTTCTTTTTTTATGTATAATATATTAGTAATGTTAATAAATTAAATAAGACACCCAGACTGCTACAAACACTGATACCTATTCATGGCTGATGATCGTGTAGGGAATCGAACCCGCAACTGCCGCATGTAAGGAAGTGTGCTTGATCACTAGACCACCGAAAGCGAATAATGCATTCATGTTCTTCTTGTTTACCATTTCAACTTCACAAAATGGACATAATTTTATAATGCAATTTTATTCTAGATTCTATTATTCCTTACAGTAAACTTAAACCATGACCCTCTGAAGCAATATTCATTCTTTGGATAACACATTGATCCTAATACTCTGAATACAATCCAAATAGATATACCCTTATTTCTAAAAAGGTCGCGGTCAAATCTACAAAACATTTATCTTGTTCACGCAGACGAATCCTTCCTAGTAACATGTATGTATATTGGATTGACATAAAATGGATTACAAATTAATAGAAACCGCAAATTTTTACAACGCTAGTTAATGTTACATTAGTTTGTAACCATCGTAATAAAGAACCAAAGCAGTACCTACCTACTAAGCCGCTCGAGTAAAAATAGGTAATCATCAAAATCAGTTTGAAATTGTATAATAACGAATCTAATCTCACACACTAATCTAATAACATATAGGCATATATATCTAAGTAGTTATTGTCCACAATGACTACGGGCTATTGCAGGTATAAGAGTATATTAGTGAAGCTAAAAAATCACAATACGAGCCAGACAGCATAAAAGCCACGTTATCTATTTTTAGTTTACAGACACAAAAGGACAATAAATTCACTTAAATTTGGATCCTTCTTCTTTTCGAAGCTGATTTAAAATGTCACGGTCTAATTTAAAATTCATTTAACCGAGAAGGAGTTTAGATATTAAAAATACAATTGAAAATATCCTTCATATTGAAAATATCCTTCTATATCTGTAGATAAGTCAGTTATCGAATCTAGAAAAAACGGTTATCTTTTTCACGTGGGCAAAACCTCGCTAGTACTTTGTATATTGGATCCACTCCAAATGGATTAAAAATAAATAAAACCCGCGGATTTATAACCCCGGTGGTTTATATTGCAATATGATAAACAAAAAGTCGCTTTGTGGGTGGTCAGTTTGCAAACAGGTTGGTCCGCTTATTACGAGTTTAGCGACTTTTTGCCGTTAAGCTAATTCATTTCGGTCCCGCTATCCGTTTTATATTTCTTGACAGATATAGTAGGAATTAGTATTGGGATATACATGCCCTGGAGATTAGACATTTTGTCACTATCTCATAATGGAACGGAAAAAGTATTATTAGTAACAAAATAATATTTTTAACAGATATTAAGACTTAAGAATTAACACGTACATGTCTTACGAGGACTCGAAAATATGCGTTTAAAAATAAACAATACTAACAGTATTGTTTTTTTTCTACATTGTTACTGTCTATGAAATTTTATAAGTGGATTCTCGGTTTCGGTTGAACTTATAGTCATGCATATACAGGCATGATTAGCCTAGGTTTTCCAAATATAAATAATAATTTGTCACCGGTCTTTCAATCACCAGAGTGGGTTATATAATAATAATAATAATTTTTATTTTGCATGTATTGACACACTAAATTGTTTTTACTATCATCCAGATTTGACGTCACGTATCTCATATAAACAATCACGACATAAAGTCTGGCGCATCCCCTCCGATCGATTCCCCGTCCAATTCATATGGGGATCGACGACGGCATGAGCTAAGGTTCGAACCCCTTGTGATGACTAAAGTCATATTCGTCAGGCGGGAGTTGGCCTCAAGCCGCTCTATACGTCCTACGGCGGTTCTGAAGTGCCATCTGCACTCTCCCCCATCGTTCGGAGAAGCTGCAAAGGTTAGCTGCGACCAACAGCATTAGAATAGTCTGAAGAAAAAATTAAATCAAGCCTGGACGATACGAAAACAAAACTTGTCTAACAAAATGTATGTAATGTAATAAAGTTCTTTTGTAACTTATACACTAACAATAATAGATTGAAAAGTCAGAATACAAAGAAAAACGCCCACCTACTATTATTTTTTTCTCATTTATAATTCTATGAATAATTAGTTTTCATTTTATAATACACATACTTGTTATCAGAATAAAAATACCCAACCTTCGGATTAAAATTTAATCTTACAAAACGAGCGAAATGTATGTAACATTTATGCTCGTGTATAAACACGTTGAAATAAAGTATGGAATAAAATAAAATTCTTTGTTATCTTTGGGAAACAGAACAAGCCGAACGAAATACCTATTCCACTTCCGATTGTTATGATAGTAAGCACGATCGGTAGGTATCTTTGTATGTGTACCTAATTGTTAATGGCAGCTCTTGATATGGAAATAAAGACCGTGTACATTATGTTAAAAAATTTATTCAATTGCTTTTTGAAAGCAAACAACTTTTAGTTATGAAACTGTAAGTCAAGATGAAAGTTGTTATATGAACATTTTTGTTTTTATTATTTCCAGAAAAGGAAAATAAAGTAACGTTCACTTTGAAGACAATTATATTTTATACTAGCTTATCCTCGAACTTCGTCTGTATTATTACAAGTTGCAAAAGTGTGCCTCATTTTTGACACATAATTCATTGTTGGAGAGGAGGTTCTATTGGTTATAGCGTGATGTTGTTTAATTGGAACGGATCGGTGGACTATTTGGGTGTCTAAATAATGAAAATACGTAGATTATAATAACAAAATATATTGATATACAGTTGCGAAATATCGAAAAAACAATGTGGCAATAAAGTGAAATGTATAAAAAACATGATATATGAAAACCTGTTCTGAAATTATAATTTTAAAAATATTAAAATAGTTTGTGACACACTGTTCGGAATGAGTATATTGATTTTTGTCTTTCATATAAGTCTCTATATAAGTGAACTATTTTATTCCAATTGTTAAGATATCAATACTTAGGCAAAGATCTCTTTCTTTTTTTTGTACGACGCAAATGACAAACATACGTGCTGACACGTGGTACTCGTAGCTGTAGCAACAATACCTTGAATTTACAAAAACCTTTGACTCCTTTGTGCATTGCAATCTATTCCTGAAGAGTATATACCCTGTACTTAATAATTTCAGTGACCCACATGAAAGTTTTAGTATAAAAAAATAATTAGTCCTCAATAATATCTCAGTCTCACCTATTTCAGCCGCAGCTTATTTCATAATTGTGTCATAGTTGTAGCGAGCAGATTAGACAGTGAAATTACAGGATAAGAGGTATGATATTTTAGTTCTCAGGAATTGCAACTCATGAGTAGTCTCACAGATGTTACATGATAACGTGATATCCATAAATTCATGTTTACTACCAATGGTTATCCTTCACCATTATGTGACCCATCAGTTTGTTTGCAATTACAAATACATAAAAAAATAAATGAGATTTATGTACCCATGTAGACTATGAACTTGTCTTTATAAATAATCTGTAGCTGGACATATAGTCAATATTAATCCTTAAAGAAATTATTAGGCATAAAAAATAATGTAATGGTACCTATACTTTTATGTTAATTACAGGTATGTGCGCTGAAGTATGTTTAATTATTGTAAGAAGTCTTGGCTAATTCGCAAATTAGGACCTATAAACATTAAAGTGGACGGAGGGTGCCAGAATTTGGGTCAAGAGGTAGCTTGTATCGCCAGCTCTTCTACTCCGAAATGTCGCACCTCATTTTCCGTCACTTAGCTTTACATTCTCCTGTGCGCCAATGAATTGTAACAGCAAGTAAGTGTTACGATAATTTCAACTTTCAAAAGTTACAGGGAAGGTTCTTTTTACTACCGTGTTTCTGTGGCTCTTATGAAAAAGCAGATGAAACAATTTTTCTTTGAATACTCGGTTCTGATGAGGAGCGCCTGAGAGCTACTTTTTAAGAGTATTTTAATATATGGGTATTAAAATGTTACTGATTACAATAGGTAATTTTTATTATATGATTATATTTTTTTTATACAATTGATTTACCAGACCCGCAACAATGATAACTTTTTTTTTTATACCACGATGGTGGCAATCAAGCATACGGCCCATCTGATGGTAAATAGTTACCGTAGCCTATGAACGCCTGAAACACCAGGGGTATCACTTGCGCGTTGCCGACCCTTAAGAAACCTTAATATATCCTTCTTAAAACTCTACCGGATATAAAAGGTATCCTTTTAATTGAAATGAATAAATTAAATAGCATTATATGAATTACGTTGAAAGAAAATCAACAAAAATATTTTTTTGTATAATTGTATTATGTTTAATTATATTAAATTGTTATTTATTTATTAAAACTCAAGAATTTGTAGATGTATTCTAATCGACTATTAAATTTGAATACCAATTTCAATTAAATAATACATTTTATAGGAGTTTTATAAGATTAAACCACCTTAAAAAAACTGTTTAACCCAACAAAATATTGGCATGTTGGACCGGTAAAAAATAAATTCACGGACGGCCGTCGCTTCCTGCAAGCACCACCTAACTTCCGGGATCGATCGACGTCGGATACTGCTATTGACCCTATAATAGTGGCTGTTACACCTAACAACATTATTCTGCTTTTTGCTACGTTTATACACGCAATAAAACTCCGTGACATACCAGTTATAAAGGTCAAAATCGCCTAACTACAACTTGGGCGCGACGTGACGCGAATCAAGTTGGCCTCTGTACGCGTCGACGGTCCTGTCTATTCTATTAGTATTTTACTGCAAATGCTATAAAGGTTATTTTTATATTCTGTAGTCTTTTTTTTTATATAACTACATTTTATCGACAAAATGGAACGTGAATGTCTTTCTATATCTGTCTGGGTTTTATTAAAGCTCTATGAATAATTTATATTAATGTCTACTGTAGTGCGAATTTGGTCAGTTCGTTCTTATGTTCCGGATATTCTTTAGAATCTACCCATTAATTTAATAATGTAACAATTATTACATTATTAATATTATACCACATTTAAATAGAAATATATATTTAAGAAAATTCAATATTGCGTATTTGTTTGTATGAAACCAATATAGTCATTTAAAATTTTTTACTCAACAATATATTTTTGTACACAAGTGTTAAATACTGTTAAACCAAAGTTCTCATGAGAATGTGAAAAATCAAACTCAGCCAGAGGGAAGAATCGTCAAAAATATATTACTAGAAAAAAAAAAATAACACGCACAAACCACTCTCGCAAAATTTCAGAATACTGTTAAGATTAAATATTGTTTTCATTAAGTCTTGTTAATAATACTTGTGCAAGAATAAAATAAGTTCAGATGAAAATGGACTCAATTATGTGGGACAAAAGCTAGACATTATTCATCCTTACGAGTACCTAACAACGACATTTTTCTAGCAAATGTAGGTAGGTGGAAAACGATGTTTACCTACTTCTGACCCTTTGTAAATCTTACGTTCTATTATGAAAATGAAATACTACTGTAATAAAACTCCGTCAAATAATCTTGCTCATTACAGTTATGCGATTTTATCATCAGTCTACAATATCTTAGAAATATTATTAACGCAGAACTTTGTGAGTGTGGATTAAGGGATTTTTGTCACTCTTTCAAACAAAAGTTACTGAATGAATTTAAAACTTGTACATCAGAATAAAACATAGGCTATAAACATCATGCAGGTGTAACCACGGACACAACTAGTTCCATAATATAATAGAAATGCGGATTAACACAAAGAGTATGTAAGTGAATAGAGAATGGAATCTGCGACCATCAGAAGTAAGGCGGTGTACTAAACCAGACGGTTAAACCTTCAAATTCAACTTAATATAATAGTTTAGATCGATTAGATTAATAGTAAATTTCTTTTTACTAAAATATACATGAAATGAAGTAAAAAATAAACTTAATTATACATGAACGTTAGCGAGCCCAGCGCTCTAGACATCCATCACTATATGTCGTATGTCATCCGTTGCTCTCATTTCCAGATATACACCAGCGAAATTAACAACTTGCGCTGTCGACCTATTTTCTGGCAAATTTTGCCATTAATTTTATAGACGAATGCTTGATTCACGTCGCATTTTATTTAAACCTCTCTCATATTGTATCTCCATATCTCGACTGTTATACACATAAATGGATTCTTCCTGTAAAAACCGTTTTGATGTATAGGACAAGATACCCAATGATGTTTTGGACATTTTATTCAATGTAATCACGTTGCATTAGAACAATATAAAAATGGATTGGATTAAATTAATAGATTAATATATATTATGTACAAATTAGATTCCAGAGTAAGTTGCATATTATTATAAGTAATATATTTTATTAGACAAGTAGTTCTACAGGATTTATCATAAAACGATATATTAAGCTGAAAGTATAATATAATATTCATGAAACTGAAACGCATACAGGTTTATTTTTTTTGTAAGGCCTGTTTTTTAAAGTTAAGTCCTGTTTATTTAATTATGTATTCTGTATGTTTCGTTTATTATTCATTTTTCGACGTTTACTTAAAATATTGTTACGTATAGTTATAAGAATACATCTTAACGTATAATTCATTTGCTGGGTGGCGTATGTTTCTGTGGACTAATTTCCTGTGCTAATAAGGCGTGGAGAGCGGCGCGCGCGCATATCGCTCCCGGATGCACACTCACGCAATATATTACCGTTGTCTTGTCCGTAGCCCATCGTTTTGCGATAATATAAATTGGAATTAGGCTTAGTTTACACGACATTGTTAATTACTTCACAATATGCATTGAAGGTTACTCTAATTTAATATTAGAAACATATGAAATTATCTCATTTTTGACATATAGGTGTCTTTACATACTAAGTCTAAACCAAAGTCACCGTCATTGTCTGATCTTTTAAATTACGGAACGGATTTTAATATAATTTTCAGCAACATTCAAGGAATTAAAATGCGAATATATGAAAATTATTATAGTGCTACATAGAAAATGTGATACAGAATAGAAAATGGCGGTTCATGATATTATATAGATACTATTTAGTTACCTTCGACGCAGCTAAACTTAACCAGAGCATGGATGTCTTATAAAATAAGTACTTTATATATGTGACGACTTAACATAACATCACAAACTGAGGTGAGGTGAGGTCAATTGCGAGACTTAGGACGTCGCCGGTTTGCAGAGCATCAACCGATAACGAAATTACTAGTACTTACATTCCGTAATCGGCGGGGAAGAATGAAAATTGTTAGCAATGAGCATTAGTGACACTACTGCTAGCAATGTAACATGTCAGGGAAATATTCATGGATCTTTCCAGACGTCTGAGAAACATTCTGGTTAATTCTTGGTGAATTCGTAGACACTAAAGTGTCCTCCTGATCACCTTATCATCCTCTACTGGTATAGCGCTAACGACCAATCATAATCTATGAAAAAATCCCGAGGTGAGATGAGGTGAGATGAGGTTAATTGTATCATTCATGTCATCGCCGGTTTTCAGAGCAATCGATAACGGAATTACTAGTACAACATTCAATGAACTACGTCATGTAGCTGGAATTATATATTATTTTATTAATTTAATAGCGACCTTTACCTGCTTTTCATCACTACATAGTATAAAACAAAGTCGCTGTCGCTGTCTGTCCGTACCTATGTATGCTTAAATCTTTAAAACTACGCAACGGATTTTGGAGCAGTTTTTTTTTAATAGATAGAGTAATTCAAGAGGAAGGTTTATATGTATAATACATGTAAATCCGTATAAAGCCGTGGTGGGTAGCTAGTTTTAGATAAAAGATAGCGTATGGCCGTCCTAGTAATGCAATCTATAATCTTATAATATTTTATAAGATCTATTAGCTGTTTATACATAAAAACTATAGAGAGGCAGATGTCTGGTACGTACACTTTCGAATTTGAAATATTACTATAGAGGGATTACCACAAAAGAAATACGTGTAGATCGTGTATCCCTCGGTTTAGTGCAGCGATCAGTCATCGGTCACTGGGCGGGCGGCCACACGCCTCGCAGTCACCACCATTCACGGTTGGTTTATACTGGATTATTTAAATTTAGAATTCATCACCGCCATTCTAAATATCGATTTAGTCGTTCTAGGAATAGGTGTAATCAAACAGGCAGATGGTTGAATTATTTTACATGGTGAAAGAAGATAAAATCTATCTTATGTAATATATATCATTACGCTGTATCCTTAACGGGATTGGCAGAGAAATCAGACTGCTATAAGTTATACAGAAATATTTTCGCAGACATAAATTTGCAAATTTTACATGAGTAGTACAAATAAATTAAATAGTCTTCCGACACTAATCATAGATAGGGTAGTATTAGTAACAGTCCCTGTATGCTATATTAATGTATTTTCATCAACAAAAAGCTAGTGAGAAATAAAATTAAACAACAATCATGTATAATGTATATATAATATAGTATAATACAATAAACTACTTTATATATTCCAAAAGTTATATATTTGTATATATGTATAACTTTTGGAATATACAAAGTAGTTTAATGACTTAATTCCAAAATTTATACTTATAGATTGTAAGTAGTATGATTCAAAACAATTTATAATATTGTTGTTAAAGTACAATTATAAAATGTATTTATAAATACAATATTTATTCAATTATAATAAACCTGTGTATTAAAAAAATAAAGAATATTATAATTTATAATATACATAAGAATTAATTATATACATAACATATGCAGTGTGAACATTACACATTATATGTATGTAGATATGCGTAGTGAGGATACGTAATTTATACTCCAAGTTGACATACGATATGCACATGAGTGCATTAAATTAATTAGGAACAGTACTTGTATGAAATGTATCGACCACCCGCGATTTGAGTTATGATTTATATGTAGTCGACCGTCATAAGCATATGTGCTCGCAGTTTCAGTTTATTATAGGACAGGGATATACTTTAGTTCCACCAATTAGGATTATTGTATACACGAGTATAGAATAAAATGTACGGAGGTACTTTATCTTATATAACTGTAATAATAGTAAACAAGTTAATGATCGAGCTCATAGAAAGTGGGGACAGTTGCTTAGATACATGATCAACACTATGGATATAACACTGTCATGTGACGAAAAAACAACAAAATAAATAGATAAAAATGATTACATTATAATACATTATTATATAATATATACATACACATTATAATCATCTATATACAAATTATATCAAGAAATTAAGGGTGCCTGTATATTATCGATAAGAGTGGAACGGCCCGTGCCGACAACACCGTTAGATTGGCGAATTGATTGCTACTCCCACCCTATTTGGAAATACGCCTATATAAGGAACAACGTCATCGCCACGGGCCGTCCGGACCGAACCGGACAATGTGAGACCAGATTAAACGTTTGTTTAACTACTTATTAAGCGAGAAATAGGGACATTTACTGATCCACCGGAAATTAAGTTTAGGATTCTAGATTTATTGTAAAACGAGTTGATATGTTTTGAAGTCTCTGTTGTCATTTAATTATATAGATCCCTTCTTTGTAGATAATTAATCATAGATAGCTATTGTATAGTCAATAATAGTATAATAATAATACTCTTCGTCTAAGGGGCTGAATAAACAGTTATTATTGAACAAAGTTGGCTGAAATTATTATTTGGTTCTCAAATTGATCATGTTAAATATATAAATTTTGTAGTGTGGGAGTAAAACAAAATAGATACTTAAATACATTTTATATTGTAATATCGTATTAATTAATCAAGTACTTATATTGTTCAAGTATTAAACCAAAGATAGCTCGCGATATTTTATGTTATGATAGTTTTTATTCCCCTGAATTTTCATTTGTAAATCGTCTGGTTGTAAAATAGGTTAGCAAACATTATAGTTTTAGTTCCCAAACATGTTAAAAAAGAAAGAAGTAAAGCAAATCAGTATTACATCGAAAGTTTCATAGCAAAGGGAATATTAATGAGGTTTTCTATACGCGGCTGTTACCACTTTACATCAGGGTCGTCTGTTTTTTTGCCATTCCCAGTAGTATAAAAAAAGGACCACGTACAAGGTTACATCTTCTAAAATTTTATTCTATTTCTTATCTCTATTAAATGACAAATCAACGTTTGTAAAGGCCGCCGGTGTCTGATGAAGAGTTATAACGATTATCTCCACAGGTTAATATGAGAACAGTTCATTATTCTTAATACTTATTATCATAAATTCTTTTCTTTAAATATTTACGAACGATAACATGATGTTTAACGTAAGGCTGCAATCATGGAAACACCAATAATATAATATATAATATTAGGTTTGTTAACCTAATAAATCCAGGTGACAATGTTAGCCGTTGTAGGTTCCCACCTTTAGTTAACAACGCTTTTGAATACCCCATCTCGAATACAACTCCTAAACACATATTATACTATCGTTTCAGTTGTATGAAAATTTAAAACTCCTGGATCTTTTAATATTAAACACCTGCCTTGCAACATAAAAATTCAGTAGAAATATTATTTTATTCCGCAATTCAGCAGCTGAATCTTTATGAATAATTTCAAGTTGTTTGTCTAGACATTGCGAAAAACAGATAAAATATTAATATTTCTTACCCAAGTTTAAGAAATTAAATTTCAATTTTAAAATACTGTTACAGAAATGCTGTTTAAATAGAATACATTCTGCTTAGAACTCGGAGGATGAACTCAAAAATTTTGATTTCCTAAGCCTAATGGACAACCATTGTATATGAATAGTGATCAGAATTAGTTTCTCTAGGACTATTTATGTAACAAACAATTCTGATTGTAGTAATTTGATCCTCGCAATTGAAAATTAAAAAAACATAATCACGCTCATTTTAGTCGTTCACAGTCCAATACTGAATATGAACTTTTCCAGTTGACTCCCAGTAACAACCGATCCTTATAGTTGCAGGTCGCCAATGTCGCCATGCACTGTCTGCATGTGTGATGCTGGCACTACAGAACATTTCTTGGCAGTTGTTGGGTCATTTTGTTGGTTGTTTGTTGGTCAATTTGGTTTTCTACTTCAGGTTGCAATCCTTTGAACTATATCAGTTTCTTCAAGGAAGGGACTGTGAATACTTTCACTTTAGAGCGATCAAGTAACGGTACTCCAAATATACTCTTAATAGCATATTCAACGTTTTAAGGCTTCTTTACCTAGAAAATGTGAAATTATTAAAAAAATAAAAATTAGTTTTTAAATAAACATAAATATGCCTACGTAGTATAGTTGTTACATGGACAATTTATTTAATTAAGTGTTAAAGAAATTATAATAAACTTCAAAAGGTTTTTACCATTATTTGAAACCCTAAAGTTATATCCATAAGGTTGAATTTAGCAAAAACTACTGTGCTTAGATTTCATTATATTCCAAATACACCCTGGACAAGATGCTTGAAATACCTGGTACTGTTATTACTCTATTCAGTATTAGTGTTCATCAAATTAAAAATTCCTTTTTCTATTTTTCTATAAAGCTTATGAAATTAAATTATTTGGCTCACCATCACGTACTTACCCAAATAACTTTGTGAAAAAAATATTTTAATTGAGGTACATTTTATAAAAAGTCATCTGCGTGGCTACCTCAGTATCACTTGTTACGGCAGCCAAGTAGCTTCCTATGTAAGCTGTATTTTAGTTTAGGCTAAAGACAATGTAGTATAAGAATAAATTACAGAATAAGAGGCATGAACATCTTATTCCTCCAGATGGCAATGTTTAATTGGTATCATTACATGACATGACATCACATTATAATGTGACATCCATGTACATGAACGGTAACCGTCGCGCATATACATAAGCCATCATGTGTATGAGCAACCGTTAACGTGTTCAACAACTATATAATCAAACTAAATTAATTGACAGAATTTTGACTGGAAATTTGTTCCAAAAGGACAGAATGGAGGTATAAATCAGGTATATTATTACAGCTGTCCGTTCATTACTTTATTAAGATGAGTTCCGAAGTCTCGAGATTTGCATCCATTTAACTTTGATCGTTTGAATGAGATCGCTGTCGCTGACTACGTTGAAATATTATTATACTTAATGCTTCATTCAACTTTGAGGGTATTAAGCCGGGCTGCACATTGTAATTTGTCTCGTGTAATATAAGAAACTTTCTTATGAGATGTATGATCATGCTGGTAATGTTGTCATTTAATTTTATTGTAATTAGTATTCTTACATCTATTTTAAAAGTGTAGTTTAAGTTTCTATTGCAGACTTGTAGTAACGAAATCTGTTCTATTTTTTATTACCTTTTATTCGAGTAAAAGGTAATAAAAAAAATAGAACAAATTCTCGAAATATTTCATGATTGTTCTTGCATAAAAAATTTCATTAGAACTCTTATTATACTTACCATGTAATTATCGAAATACATTACTATGTTCATTTTAACTAGAAAAGTTTTACTTAGAGGTAAAACGAACATAGTAAAATAAAAAAGTGTTGCGATTCCATATCCTGTGACTTTACTTACTCTACAAAAAATTACGACGTAAATAAAGTCATTTCCTACAAAAAATCATAGATAAATTAATATTGAGATCGTCATCATGTAGAGATAATATTTTTATTATTCTATTGTATGTACCCACAAATAAATGTGTGATCAATTTTACCCATTTCATTTTGATTCCACCAGCGAATTGAACGCATCGACCGAATCGAAAAAGCTTGTTGAAAATTTACATTTCAAAATAGATACGGACGCACTGTTTGGTAGGCAATCAACCCGCCCTGACATCATCAGGCCCACTGTTTTTCTATTTACAATCAAGTTTTATGTAAACAAAATGTTGTAATTGATGCTAGTACAATTAAAAATTCAACAATTACCCCGTACCATGATCGCGTACTATTGATTTTTCGTTAATCGTGAAGCTAATCGACGTTATAGACATTATTTATAAGTAGTGTATTATGATCCAAGTGTTTAAATTTTTTACAAAATAGTGTCATTGTCAACCGTGATTATGACATAAAACAGGTCATCAGATATCAACGAAGTAATATAATATTACTCTCAAAAAACATGTTCTACAATTATAAATACCGAAACAGAAGCATTTTCTAAATTAACGTTATTTTAGTATAATACTACTTTAAAGACTATTTTATCTTCAATTTATTAACATATATTTCTATTCTCCCAAATTTGAAGGAAAAATGAATCATTATTTTGTATATACATCCAAGTTTAAAATTTGAAAAAAATAAGAGATGAGTTTCGTGCCAGGTTTTCTAAACACGAAAGCACTCCGTACTTACAGTAGATTTCACATATCCTAAGAGTCTGTAACAAACTTATATGAATAAAGATTATTTGATTTTGATTTTATAACGTAAACTACTCCGCTGTGGTAGACTTTGTAAAATGGCATGAGTACCTTTATCTTACCCCTGGAACCGCCAAGCAGATTGCTTTGTAAGCTATACTTCAGTGGAAGACTGAGATAAGGCAGTGAAATTGAGGGAAATACAGGAATTACGTCATAGTATTCAGAAATGAGTATTATAATGGGTTCCATAATATAACATGACAGATAAAAGAGGATCACAAAGATCACATTATATGATAATATTATATCATCATGCATATATGACGGCATCGGTGGTCTAGTGGATTAGCAGACCACCTTATTTCCGATGGCAGCGGGTTCGATTCCTCGGACGGTTCAAATATTTTTTCATGAGTATGATTGTTCGTATCAGTTTGGTTGTTTTTTACGAAAACATTATATATGTATGAATTACTAGTACCCCATAAGACAAGCTCTAGCCTGATTAACTTGGGTCTAGATGGTGTTAACGTTGGGCCGAGTTACAATTACATGAACTTCAGCTTCGTGACCACCAAAAAAACTAGACACATTAAACACTCAATCCACTAAAATATAATTTTATTATACGAGAACAGGCTCATAATTTTGATAAGTGCCCTTTCCGTATGATGCTTTATTGGTTAATAAAAATAAATAAAATAGAGTAAAGAGCACACGACCTGTACTCTGCACGTACTGGGTACTAAATAGTGCTGTAAATTCTGCTTTGCAGCAGCCACTGCGTTAGGTTGACTGTAAAAGAAATTTCTTTCCAAGATTAATTCCTATTTACTCAATGTAATACATATATTCAGATTATTATATAATAGTAAAAAGACAGACATTTATTTCTAAAATAAAATCTTTACACTCATTATTTATATTATAAAATGACGGTCTGTTATTGTTTTGTAAATACCTTAGTCACTGTTGGATAAAGAGATTTGGTTTTTTATTAATAACAATTATAGAAATACAATATTTTATTGTTTAAAACAATAATTTGGAGCGATCTTCTTGTAACAGTTGTAATTATTATATTTTTCTAAATTTAAGTAGCCATACGTTTACAACTAAGCAAGCGAGCTGGTGAAACAACCTGGTTACATTAAGAAAATGTTCGGAATATGGAGGATACTACACATCATATTTTATTATTATGTAATCTTAGATTATCCTAAATATTTTTTGTGTTATGATCTCATCTGTGACGCAATCGTATCGCCTCGTCCCTTAATAGCTCCACGGAAATGACATTGTCATGCAACTACCGTTGTGCATTCGTATCCCTGAGATATCATCGCCAAATATTGATGACGATACACTGGCACTATACACTCTCCTTACCACTCCGGAGAACTAAGGTGTCACGTGCCTGCGTAACCTATTTTATTTTATAGTTACCCACACAGCAGACTCTGTAAAAAGTCGTCCTCATTAATAAATTTATATAATTACCAAATGCAGCACCTAACAAAGTACCCACTTACGTATTGGCAGCGCTGACCTGTGTAATACGATCCATTTGGCAATTAGGAGAAAGTGTACCATTTGAGTAGGGAACATAACAAAAAGCCGATTGCTCATACACCATACATCACGTTAATGGGTTCTGGCATGCTCACCCTTGACTTTAGCGATGGTAAAGCCACAAAATAAATTTAAATTGGTTGGGCGGTCACTCTCTCCGTTCACATTTATCCTGCAGATTAGTGCATGTTGGGCGTGGATTACGGCTTAATGTGCATTGACCATTAGGTTGGGGCTATAAACAAAGCGATAGCGGAAAAGAGGTAATCTATGCCGATTAAGTTAGATGGCGTTCAACTGGCACAGCGTGGAAGAGAGCGGGTGATGTACATACAATCTTCACATTATTCACTATTGTCCGAATCGCTAGTTTTGTAGCTCTATACTGAACGAATCACTTTTCAACATATCATATATTTCAATATTTCAATCATACGATATCTAATACTAGTTATATTTTACCTATGGCTTTGGTTGCGTCTTAGAGCAGTTAAGCTATAAGGTAAGCCTTACATAACTGTAAATTTTATTTTTAAGGCTTATCTTACAGATATAACGTAATTAAAGAAATAACTACTCTATAATTTTGCATTCTTAAAAATATTTAAGACCCCCTAACTTATTTCACGGTTTAAGTTATATAAATATTTAGATACGCACTATTAAAACATAAGTCTTTTAGAGGAAAGAACTGCTTTGTTTTCGTACCACTGTTATAGCATATAAGCTGTTGACCCACACCTACTTTATGAGTACTATGGACATCGTAAAACACACTCAGAGTGCGTTTTACGATTCCCGTATCCATATGCTCTTAATTTCTGAATCTGGCGATATGTTACTGTTGGAATTATCTGAAATTTAAAATTAGAATAGAATTCGCAAACTTTGTTTGCCATTCCAGTATTATAAATCAATATATCTCAATCTTAAAAAATAGGGGCTGATGGTAGAAGGGTGAAAATTTAGGCTCGTATGTATTTTTTAAGGCAATGTGATGTATTTTTTAATGGCATGAAGCTTACTTTATTGTTGTTACACTTATTACTATGCATTAGTACACAATGTAACAACTCTAAACCACTACTATATAAATGATTATGATCCATCGCCTGGTTTTACTCGATTCACAATACCATAATAACTCTCCACTCCTAGTACGCTATCATTCATTGTCAAACTGCAGTATACTGAAATCCAATTTTGGACCTTTATGATGCTCCTGAAGTAAATATGGTATGAAAGATGAAAAATCTTTGGCCGGATTTCAAGATGGAGCTATATAAATAATTTTATGAAGCAAACCGTGCGATATTAAAATTTCTAACCGTCCATATATAACATGTAATATTGGTTACACGGAGAAATTAATTCTTGTATATTTATTATAACATTTTTTCCTGGACCTGTAAAATTATAATAGAAATATGCAAATAATTGCTGTAATGTTAGATACAGGTTTCTCTCAAAATTATTAGATGGAATTTACGCAAAGTTTTGGTAAATACGACATCCTACAAATGACACAAACATGTCACAAAATTATTTTCTTGATCTATTTATTGTCCTTATTTAGAAAAGTGTAATTATCTATGCTTGGTAACGATAAAATATACTATGTATGTATCTATCTACTTTATTTACCAGAGTTCTTATGAGTCAAATATTATCAACATCGAAATTTCCAGGTGATGTAAAATATTAGTTTAATTTCCACTATATATATATTCCACTATAATATAAATGTTTCGAATATCCGTTTCATTTTCATTTGCTAACTAACTAGTGTATGATGTTGTACATGATAGTGTATGATGATGTACTAGTGTATGTAGTGTGTAATGTTTTGAAGAATTTCAATCAGTTTCAATATCGATAACCAAAAGAATCTTCAAACTTGTAATAATTTAACGGAGTAATTATGTAATACATAAGAACACACTCCGTTTACGTTCAAAAGGAGGAGATACGTCTCCTCCACTTCAAATCACTTGAAATGACTACTGATGGGGTAGTCAGGTGGGACTACTTCCATATTATTATTAAGATTTATTTCCACCTACTTGAATTAGAAATAGACGTGGTTACAAGGAAACTTCACCTAAAGTTTCGGCTTGATTGATCGATTGATGTCAAGTTTACGTCCACGTTATAATCTTAAAAGTGATTACAAATCTTCAGAATCTATCGATAGGAAGTAAATTCTTTCTTTTTATCATTCAGCCTCTCGAAAAAATCTTTTTTTAATATAGGTAAATAAGTTAAAAAAAAGCAAGGGACTATAAAAATACACTTCGAAAAAACACTTCACTGATACTTTGACATAAGGCATTAGACATATAAATAAAAATTATGTAATATCGGTGTAGTAAGAACATAGACGTTATTATCATTATATTCAAGTTACAACAATATTTATACAATATAAAATTAGACACTAAATATTTGCAATCTAAATATTGAGTTTTTATATGTAAAAACATGAATATATCAAATTCAATATATCTCGATATTTTAGAGAGATAAATAATGGATTATAGAGAACATACATACATCATAGCCATAATAGTATTAATGTAATGTGGTCACAACGGAATACCGTAAGTTTAATATTTTACTTATATTATTTTTTTATATCAGCAATATATGTTTGCTGGAGGCTTTGCTGGAGGCTGCTTGTAAGGATGTAAGTTATCAGAAAAAAAATATGTATATTATTATTTACAAAAAAATCGTGGAAACAAAATAATATTAATTTAAACTTGAAGGAGTAAATTGCTGTTCTGAGCCAGAATAGAACCGACAAAACTTCCCCGGGCTCCCAAACACCACAACTAACTTTCAAGTAGCTAATGAGAGAATAGCTAATTTTCTTTTAAAGTCTCTATTATGCGGAGTTGGCCGCTTATCTGCAGCTGCCTTATTCCGCTTGTAATTTTGGAATACTGTATTATTTTTGTTATTCTGTAGTCTGTATATTACGCAAGAATTTTCGTTTTATTTAGATTTAGATTTATTGCCCCGACTTAAACAAATAATTTCAAATCAGGCCGACATCAAGCAAAAACTCTGTGTGTTCGTTTATATTTCTAACTGACTCCATGGCGCTGGATATATCGCTAATAAACCACATTATAGTGGTAGACTCGCCGCCAAATGGAACATTCGAAACAAAGGCACGCAGTGTTTGATTTGTTTCGAATCTCTGACGGGGCTATTTAGGATAACTGTCGTGACGTACGCAACTTGTCGAGGTATATAATATAATTACATTTTTATATCGTTTATGATATACTTTACTTTTAATTAAATCAGCTCTAGCCATAAGCAATAAACCTTCGTCTCATTTCTATTTTAATATTAAAATTTGGAATAAAATATGAGATTATTCGTTGTTTTTAATGAATTTACTAGAAGTACAAACCTGTTTAGATTTGTACATGTTCTACTAGTTGCAATATTAACAAACAATCCTAGTACCTACATATTATTAAATAATTACCTATCCTACTATACTTCAAAGTACTCTTTTAATCATAGATAAACTTCATACATAAACATATATCTATATACATTGTCTACATTTATAATAATCATGCAGGATCTTAGCTCGAGCATTCCTATTTTTGGAATATTATTAAGGTTAGATACCTGATACGTATGTATATAATATAGGTTTGTATTTTATATTTATCATATAAAATACAGACCTATATAATATACATAATTATGTAGATATGTATAAAAATCACACAACAAAAACACAAACATTATGATGAATAAAGAATTCTACTAAATTTTATAATATACTCAGAATACAGTAAGTAAATTAAACAATATTTGTACTTTTTTAGTATATTTGAACTAACAAAATCAGAAATACTATAAAAAATAATTAATTAAAGAATTGTAGACGTTCTGAAGTTATATACTTACATTAGTTTATAACTAATTAATATACAAAATATCACATTGGAATCAACTGAATAATTTAAAAAGAAATGCAATAATAACGAAGTATCTGAAAGTCTGGCCGCAAACCGACTCACACTTTACGCTGATTTGTATTCTATCTACAGTATTCAGGTACCGAGACCGAGCTGTAATTAACCATCGTGCGCTCCTTCAATTTATTGCGACAAAATTATCTTTGTTGACCCACGCGCCTAAGGTGTTTAATTTTTTCGCTCTTTGTAAGCGCTTTTTCATATTCGCAACTCTGTTTCGTTTTGTTTGTTGTTTATTAATTCCACAATGGAGATGATTTAGCAAACATAATTCTGTAAACGCTGGTTCTGTTCTCTTGAGTTGTTTCTATTTATTTTGCTTTTCATTATTATATAACAATGATAGTCTATACTGATATTAGATAGAGAGATCGGATTTTATTGTGAGTAAGATAAACTCTGGAACCATTGCACTGATTTAAAAAATTCTTTCAGTGTTCAAAAGGTACATTATTACCGGTTGAAATGGGCTATGTATTGTGTTTGTATATAAAACTTATAACAGTTACGACCACCCAAGTAAAACATAGCGAGCGTCGAGTTAATTAGTTCTTGTGCTATAAACATTACAATAAATACATTGTCTAATTAGCTAGTACCTTTGGAGTCTAATCACAGATATTTGTTATAGATATTAACTACTATGTTTTGTTGTAACTGTAGCAGACCATTTATTTGTTATTTAGGATATTTAACTCAGAGAATGTAACTGAACGTCCTTCATAATGACCTGGAATGAACACCAGTGACTTTTATGTTTATGTGTTGTTAAGAAGCAATAAATATGATGTGATTTTTATTTTGAACGTAAAATTTGAAACTAATCTCTCACAGAAGAATATACATATATGCATATGTATATATATGTATATATATATATATATATATGTATATACAGAAATATACATATATGTTTTGTTTAAGGAGTAAAATGGTTTTACTTTCTTCGCTATGTGTACATTTAAAGTTAGCAACTAGCGCTGCTTAGTGCATACTTGCTGACATATCGCAGAACAGAATAGCTGGTCCCATTTCCCATCTGCGCAACGGGACGGCGGGACGGGACTCGTCGCCATTGGGCACCTAATGCAGCATGCATTTTGGTATGTCAAGAGTCCCGAGGCGACCGCAGCGCGGCTAAGAATCACAGCAGCCATGTTGCTGGATCGATTGTCGTTGCGGTTACTGAACACGTCATGGAGATGGCAATGTGAATTAGGTTTAACTATTTTGGTGCCTTTTAAAAACTTTGTTGCCTGCAGCAACTTTGTGTTAACAAAAATACTAATTTACATGAAAAATTCCTTTTTGAACTGTGTCTATTT